>NW_023270839.1:17113310-17272209 GCF_011800145.1 Mirounga leonina
CCCCGGCGCGGAGCCCCGCCCCGGCGCGCAGCTCCCACCCACGGACCTAACCCCGGCGCGGAGCCCCGCCCGCGGGCCTGTCTGGAGAGCGGAGCGGAGCCCAGTCCCGGAGCCCGCTGGGTGCCCCTCACCGCCACCGCAAGGCCGCCCGGCTTGGGCCACCGCGTCGCCATGGCTGGGGGCCGTGGGGCCCCCGGGCGCGGCCGGGACGAGCCGCCGGAGAGCTACCCGCAGCGGCAGGAGCATGAGCTGCAGGCTCTGGAGGCCATCTACGGCGCCGACTTCCAGGACCTGCGACCGGACGCGTGCAAATCGGTAGGAACGTGGCCGGTCCGGGCGGTGCTGGGTGTTGCGGCCCAGTCTTTCCTCTGCGCGACTGCCCCCGGCCAGGCCCGGCCTGGCCTCGCCGACACGGAGCCACCGGCCCTTTTTACGATTCTTCAGTCCTTGAGTCCCTCCCGATTCCACCCACGCTTACTTTCTGCCCTTGCACCCGCTCGCCGGGGTCTTCAGAACCCCCACCTCGGCCGAATTCTCTCCCAGCCTCTTCTCCAGGTCGGCTCCTCTGCCCTACCTCACACTTCTCATTTCCACTGATAGGCCGTAACATTCCTGCCTCCTTCCAGTCTTGCCCTTTCCCCCCCTGCTGAAAGCCCTTGAGTTTGATACAACAGTGCATCATAGAGATCCGTTGCAACTTTGTTCGGGCGACGCTTGGAGGCGCTGGTACAGACCTTACTGATCCCCCCTCCCCCCCATCACTATTCCCTTCAAGTCTCACCCTCCCTTGTGTGCAGAACTATAAACCGTGTCAACCCCACTGTACTCCCCAGGCGTCCTCACTGTTTTCGGGCCTGGAGCAACCTTTAAGGCACTTAGAGAGTACAGCATACATTCATCTTGGTCGTGGGAATGGAGGAGTGCGCTGAGTTTAGACCTTTGAAATGGCATTTGGTTTAAAATATTATTTTCCCTTTTGTCTGGGAGTAAAGGCTCATTATAAGCAGCTGACACTGATGGTTTCTCCCCGATCCATGAGGAATTGTCTCTGAATATCATTTAAAAGGTAGTCTCTTCCTTCCCTGACTGTCATTCCTGCATTTCATAGCATCTGCCTGTATCCGAGATTTCCTTAACAGGATTTTCTACAGCTGTCAGAGCAAAAACATTCTCCCTTTCACTCAAAGTGATTCTTCCTTCATTAAATATTTATTGTTCTGGGCATCAGGAACACAGTCCAGGACAAAACATATCAAACCTCTTGCCCTCGGGAAGCTTACTTTTCTAGTGCTTAATTTCAAAAGTTTTTTTTTTTAACCTGAAGTAGTAAAAATGTAAATACTCCTCTTATACATTCTTATATTAAAAATAATATAACTTTTTTTTAAAGATTTTATTTATTTATACGAGACAGAATGAGAGAGACAGAGAGCACATGAGAGGAGGGAGGGTCAGAGGGAGAAGCAGGCTCCCCGATGCAGGACTCGATCCAGGGACCCCAGGATCATGACCTGAGCCGAAGGCAGTCGCCTAACCAACTGAGCCACCCAGGCGCCCAAAATAATATAACTTTTTGGTGATGTGGTAACTTGTCTTTCTAAACATCGAGAACCAGTAAGTAGGCCCATTAAGCAGCCAAAATGGGAGTCACAAAGTGTACCCATGGACTCAAGGCAAAGTCTGTAAGACCTCCTTCAGAGCCACTCTTTTGAAAAAAATATTTATTTATTTATTTATTTATTTATTTATTTATTTATTTATTTGACAGAGAGAGTATAAGCAGGGGGAGTGTCAGTCGGGGGGAGGGAGAAGCAGGCTCCTTGCTGAGCAGAGAGCCCAAATTGAGGCTCCATCCCAGAACCCCAGGATCATGACCTGAGCCGAAGGCGGACACTTAACCGACTGAGCTACCCAGGTGCCCCCAGAGCCACTTTTTTTTTTTTTTTTTTTAAAGATTTTATTTATTTGACAGAGGGAGAGACAGCGAGAGAGGGAACACAAGCAGCGGGAGTGGGAGAGGGAGAAGCAGGCTTCCCGCAGAGCAGGGAGCCCGATGCGGGACTTGATCCTAGGACCCTGGAATCATGACCTGAGCCGAAGGCAGACGCTTAACGACTGAGCCACCCAGGCGCCCCGCCCCCCCCCCCAGCCACTTTTATTTGCTTTATACATGCTTAGCTATCTAGTTGTAAGGCTAGGAAAAGACAGGAAAAAGGAGCTGCTGTACGTAGGGATATCAATAATCCCAGAATTTACAGTTGGTGACCTTTTCTAACAGATAGAAGATTAACAAAAACAAACAACTATAAATGGCAGGTAGAAGAATTCAAATAGCTGTCTGTGGTTCATAGCACAGGTTGAATAGCCTGAACACTTTTCATAGGCCTCATAGGCAAGTAACTGCTGGCCATTAACAATGAATCAGAGTGCAGTCATTCAGCAAGTCCTTATTATCACTTGTGTGCCCGTCTTCTGGGGAAGAGTAGGCGGGTCCACAATCCTTTATCCAAAACCCTAGAGACCTGTCCGGTTTCAAAATTCAGAGGTGTTTGTGTTCAAGTTCATGTGTACACATTCCATAGCTTACCTAACACCTCGGGGGGGTGGGGTGGGGGGCAGCATCCAAAATTAAACACAGTGAAACCTGAATGTTCAAATGTTCACATGACTGGGATAA
Source organism: Mirounga leonina (assembly GCF_011800145.1). Taxonomy (NCBI): domain Eukaryota; kingdom Metazoa; phylum Chordata; class Mammalia; order Carnivora; family Phocidae; genus Mirounga; species Mirounga leonina. The sequence continues at coordinate 17,115,988 of NW_023270839.1, forward strand.
ATAAAGGCTGTTAATAGCCTCTTGTCAGGTCAGGCCAAATTTGCTGCCAATAAATTCAATTCAGAATTTATTGACCTGAATAAACTTCACGTTTCTTTGACTTCTTTTAGGGGATGTGTTAGAATGTAGGTTTCAGAGGTTTCAGTTTACTAGCATTTGTAATATCATTTATAGATAACTAAACGTTTTGGGAATGAATGCTAATAATTAGTTTACATACTAAAAAAGTTTGGACACTACTAGGTTAAAATACAATTTACTCTAGAGTTATACGTGTAGTACTAATTATCTTGGCTTATCTTCCATGTCAGCAAAGGGTCTCTTAATTTATAATTTGATATCTATTGCAAAGTTCTCTCCTAAAAGCTTGCTGCTTCTGTCTCTGGGCCCACCAGTAGTGTATGAGAGTCCTTGTTTTCCTGCATCTTCCCCAGCATTGTAAACAGCAGGCTTTTTCATCTTTGCCAGTAGATGAATGAAACACTTTTTTTCCCCACTGTGTTATCTATTTTCTTTTTTTTTTTTTTAAGATTTTATTTATTCATTTGACAGAGAGAGACACAGCGAGAGAGGGAACACAAGCAGAGGGGAGTGGGAGAGGGAGAAGCAGGCTTCTGGCTGAGCAGGGAGCCCAATGTGGGGCTCGATCCCAGGACCCTGGGATCATGGCCTGAACCGAAGGCAGATGCCCAACGACTGAGCCACCCAGGTGCCCCATGTATTGTCTATTTTCTTTTCTCCTCCTTTTTTTTTTTTTTTAGTAATCTCTATGCCCAACATGGGGCTTAAACTCACAACCCTGAGATGAAGAGAAGCATGCTCCACCAACTGAGCCAGCCAGGCATCCCATATATTATCTTGTTTTCTTAGTCATTTGTCAGTTATTTTATGTTAAAAAAAAAAAAATTAGCATTATGGGTCATATGTTGCAAATGTTTTTCCCTATTTAACCATGTGCATTTTGATACTTACGAAATTTATGCGATTAAAAAAACTAATATAGTTAAAATGACCTATTTTTTTTGTTTTATAGTCCCCCCTTTTTTTTCCTAGAAAAGATTTCCCTACTCCATTGTTACTAAAAAATGAAGTCTTCATGGTTTTCTTTTAATTCTTTCATAACTTTGTTTTCAAATTAAAAAAAAATGTTTAAAAAAAATTTTTAAAGATTTTATTTACCCATTTGAGAGAGAGAGAGAGAGAGAGAGGGAACACAAACGGGGGGAGTGGGAGAGGGAGAAGCAGGCTTCCCGCCGAGCAGGGAGCCCGATGCGGAACTTGATCACAGGACCCTGGGATCATGACTTGAGCCAAAGGCAGAAGCTTAACCGACTGAGCCACCCAGGCGTTCCTGTAGTTTTTCCATATGAACTTCAGAATCAACTTGCCTAGTTCAAAAACTTATGGTGACGTTCTTAGTGGAATAACATTACATATATTTAATTTGGGGAGAATTCAGATTCTGAATATTTTCATGTTCATTTATTTTTTTATTGAAGTACAATTGACACAATGTTATATTAGTTTCAAGTGTACAACAGTGATTCTATACTTCTCTGCATTATGCCATGCTCACCACAAATGTAGCTATTATCTCTTACCATTGTTACCATATAACCTATTCGAATACCATTGGCTATATTCCCTATGCTGTACTTTTTTTTTTTTTTTTAAGGTAGGCTCCATGCCCAGCGTGGAGCCCAACCCGGGGCTTGAACTCATAACCCTGAGATCAAGGCCTGAGCTGAGATCAAGAGTCAGATGCTTAACGGACCAAGCCACCCAGCCACCTGCCTATACTGTACTTTTGATCCTCTTTTATTCCTGTATTCCTTCCATACCTGGAAGCCTGTATTTCCTACATCCTTTCACCCAGTCTATCCGTTCCCCCATTTCCGTCCCCTCTGCCAGCTATCAGTTTGTTTTCTGTATTTGTGAGTCTGTTTCTGCTTTTTGTTTATTGTGTTTTTTGTTTTTTTTAAATTCCACATATAAGTGAAATCATAGGGTTTTTGTCTTTCTCTCTCAGACTTACTTCACTTAGCATAATACCCTCTATGTCATCCATATTGTCACAAATGGCAAGATCTCATTCTTTTTTTATGGCTGAGTAATACTCTGTGTGTGTGTGTGTGTGTGTGTGTGTGTGAGATCACTTCTTTTTTATCCATTCATCTATGGATGGACACTTGGGCTGCTTCCATAGCTTGGCTACTATAAATAATGCTGCAGTAAACATAGAGGTGTGTATATCTTTTCAAATTAGTGTTTTCATTTTCTTTGGGCAAATACCTAGTGGTGAAATTACTAGATCATATGGTATTTCTTTTTTTTAATTTTTTGAGTAACCTCAAAAAATACTGTTTACTGCAGTAGCTGTACAAGTTTACATTTCCACCAACAATGCACAGGCTTTCCTTTTCTCCACATCCTTGCCAACAGTTGTTTCCTCTTAAAATTTTTATTTTAGCCATTCTCACAAGTGTAAGGTGATATCTCATGGTTTTGATTTGCAATTCCCTGATGATTAGTGATGTTGAGCACCTTTTCATGTGTCTGTTGGCCATTTTTCTTTTTTTTTTTACTTTTTTTTTTTTTTTAAAGATTTTATTTATTTATTTGAGAGAGAGCACATGAGAGGGGGGAGGGTCAGAGGGAGAAGCAGACTCCCCGCTGAGCAGGGAGCCCAACGTGGGACTCGATCCCGGGACTCCAGGATCATGACCTGAGCCAAAGGCAGTCGCTTAACCAACTGAGCCACCCAGGCGCCCCATTTTTCTTTTTTTTTTTTTTAAAGATTTTATTTATTTATTTGACAGAGAGAGACACAGTGAGAGACGGAACACAAGCAGGGGGAGTGGGAGAGGGAGAAGCAGGCTTCCCGCTGAGCAGGGAGCCCGATGTGGGGCTCGATCCCAGGACCCTGGGACCATGACCCGAGCCGAAGGCAGACGCTTAAGGACTGAGCCACCCAGGCGCCCCCCATTTTTCTTTTTTTTTAAGTAGGCTTCATGCCCAGCTTGGAGCCCAGCATGGGGCTTGAACTCACAACCCTGAGATCAAGACCTGAGCTGAGATCAAGAGTTGGATGCTTAACCAACTGAGCCACCCAGGCACCTCATCCATTTATAAGTCTTTGGGAAAATGTCTGTTCAGGTCCTCTGCCAATTTTTAATTGAATTATTTGTGGGTTTTTGGTGTTGAGTTGTATAAGTTCTTTATATATTTCAGATATTAATCCCTATTGGATATATCACTTGTAAATATCTTCTCCCAGTCAGTAGATTGTCTTTTTGTTTGTTTCATTTTTCACTGTGCAAAAAAAAAATTTGTTTTTTTAAGATTTTATTTTTTAAAGTGATCTCTTTACCCAACGTGGGGCTTGAACTCACAACCCCAAGATCAAGAGTTCCATGCTCCACCAGCTAAGCCAGCCAGGTGCCCCTGTGTAAAAGCTTTTTATTTTGATATAATTCCAATAGTTTATTTTTGCCTTTGTTTCCCTTGTGTGAGGACACATATCTAGAAAAATGTTGCTAAGAAGCTCTCATATTTAGGTCTTTAATCTGTTTTCACATATGTTTGAAATGGAGCTATAGGTTATTAAATTCTAGCACTGTTTAAAAATCTCTCCAGCCTGACAGACAAATACTTAAGAGAGAAGGGTGATTTTTACAAAGTCAGTTACAGAAAATACTCATTTAGAAAAGGAGATGTGGGGGAAAATCAGTGATTAAAGCATTTAACATAAAATCAGAGAAAGACAAATACTGTATAATCTCTCTTATATGTGGAATCTAAAAATATAAGCCAAGCTCATAGATGCAGAGAACAGATTGGTGTTTGCTTGGAGGGAGGAGGGGAGGATGGGAGAACTGTTTTTTGTTTTTAGTTTTTTTAGGTTTAAATAAATCAAATTTAAAAAACATAAAATATAGAAGAATGTTACCTAATTTCCTTTTTCTGAGCTTTTACTATCATCATTTTTATTTTTGACTTCTTTGCAGACTTAAAACCAGAAACTTGCCCAGATTATCTTGTTTGCACATGTTACTTTATTTCTAGATTTGTTCTATTTTCACACAGACTAGTTTCTTTCCACTTTACAGAATATGAGATCTAAAGCGTGTGAGAAAGAGGCCAAATTGAGCCAAGTCTGGCCATTAAAATTTTAAGGAGGATGTGATTCACAGAGTCCTAGGTAACAGTTCTAGGCCAAACACCTGAAAGTGGTTTGAATTGTGTAACTTTTTTATATATATAATTGTAGTAAATAACACATAGCATAGAGTTTATCATCTTAACCATTCCTCAGAGTTCAGTTCAGTAGTGTTAAGCTTATTTATGTTATTGTGCAGCAGAAAATTGTTAGTGTTTTTTTTTTTTTTTTTTTAAAGATTTTATTTATTTGACAGAGAGAGACAGGCAGAGAGGGAACACAAGCAGGGGGAGTGGGAGAGGGAGAAGCAGGCCTCCCGCGGAGCAGAGAGCCCAATGCGGGGCTCGATCCCAGGACCCCGGGACAATGACCCGAGCCGAAGGCAGACGCTTAACGACTGAGCCACCCAGGCGCCCCTGTTAGTGGTTTTAATTAATTTCCCAAACCTTGTCCTCATCTGCTGCTTATCTTGTAATCCAGTGAGGTTTTTTTTAAGATTTATTTATTTATTTATTTGAGAGAGAGAGAGAGAGAGAACAAGCACACAGAGGGAGAGGGAGAAGCAGACTCCCCGCTGAGCAGGGAGCCCGATGTTGGGCTCGATCCCAGGACCCTGGGACCATGACCTGAGCTGAAGGCAGATGCTTAACGACTGAGCCACCCAGGCGCCCCAAGATTTCTTTTTTTTTTTTTGATGGCTGCATAATATTCCTGTGTGTGTGTGTGTGTGTGTGTATACACCACTTCTTTATCCATTCGTCTGTCGACGGACATCTAGGCTCTTTCCATAGTTGGCTATTGTGGACATTACTGCTATAAACATTGGGGTGACAAATTGGTTTTTTTAATATATATTTTGTAGTATGTACATTTTGTATCTGATATATCCTGCATTGTGTTTTCCTGTCCTTTAGTGCTCTCAAATTTTTTTTTGGTTATCCCTTACTTTGTAAATACTTGCCTGTAGATATTCCAGGAATTCATTATTTCCTTATGCAGAGTAAGTAAAAGATTTTATCGACACTGTTCTTTTTTTTTTTTTAAGATTTTATTTATTTATTTATTTGAGAGAGAGAGAATGAGAGAGAGCAAGCACATGAGAGGGGGGAGGGTCAGAGGGAGAAGCAGACTCCTTGCCGAGCAGGGAGCCCGATGCGGGACTCGATCCAGGGACTCCAGGATCATGACCTGAGCCGAAGGCAGTCGCTCAACCAACTGAGCCACCCAGGCACCCTCGACACTGTTCTAATGACCATTTATCTTCTGAACACAAGAAGGAGGCCCTACCCACTCCACTCCCCAGCACATCTTGGTTGTTACCATCATTTTTGATCAAGTCCTGTTTAGCTCCAGGACTCCTTGATTGCCCTAACATGAGCTCATGCGTGGTATCCTAAACATGGCTTGCATAAAAGCCTCTTCACATGTTGAGAAGCCCCTCAGTTTGCTCAAGGAAAGCTTGGCAAATATTCTGCTCTTACCTCTAAAGTCATTGTTTCCTGACTGGCCTTTTTTTTTTCTTTTTTCCCTCAATGTCCCTGTATTGGTTAGTGTTAAGTTTGGCTACATATTATAGAAAACTTAACAAAGTTCGTTTTTCTGCATGCAGAAGTTTTGGGTCTAGGGCTTTTTCTGATTTGTTGTTCCATCATCCTTAATGTGCCCTTCATGGTCCAAAATGGCTGTCTGAATGCCGACCATCATATCTGCGTTCCAGTCAGCAGGAAGGAGAAAGGGATGAAGTTGCATGTGTTAGTTCTTTCATCTTTTTTTTTTTTAAAGATTTTATTTATTTATTTGACAGAGAGAATGAGAGAGAGAGCGCACATGAGAGGGGGGAGGGTCAGAGGGAGAAGCAGACTCCTTGCCGAGCAGGGAGCCCGATGCGGGACTCGATCCAGGGACTCCAGGATCATGACCTGAGCCGAAGGCAGTCGCTTAACCAACTGAGCCACCCAGGTGCCCCTCATCTTTTTTTTTTTTTAAGATTTTATTTATTTATTTGACAGAGAGAGACACAGAGAGAGAGGGAACACAAGCAGGAGTAGTGGGAGAGGGAGAAGCAGGCTCCCCGCAGAGCAGGGAGCCCGATGCGGGGCTCGACCCCAGGACCCTGGGATCATGACCTGAGCTGAAGGCAGACGCTTAACGACTGAGCCACCCAGGTGCCCCTTTCATCTTTTTTTTTTTTAAAGATTTTATTTATTTATGTATTTGAGAGAGAGAGAGAGAGAGCACGAACAAGCAGGGGGAAGGAGAGGGACAAGCACCCCACGCTGAGCACGGAGCCTGACTCAGCTCAATCCCAGGACCCTGAGATCTTGACCTGAGCTGAAATGAAGTGTCAGATGCTCAACCGACTGAGCCACCCAGGTGCCCATAGTTCATCTCATTAACCAGAAATTAACCCAATGGCCACAGTTAGCTGCAAAGGAATTGTATACAGCTAAAAAATCAGCGGTTCTGTTGCTAAGAAATAAGGGGAGAGTGGATATTGGGGGAACAATTAATAGTCTGAGAAATACCCTGAAGTTTATGCCCTGTGGAGAAGAATATCATTCTGGTCCAGTTAAATTGTTAGCCAGAGGGGCACCTGGGTGGCTCAGTCGTTAAGCGTCTGCCTTCAGCTCAGGTCATGATCCCAGGATCTTGGGATCGAGCCCCCGCATCGGTCTCCCTGCTCAGCGGGAAGCCTGCTTCTTCCTCTCCCACTCCCCCTGCTTGTGTTCCCTCTCTCGCTGTGTCTCTCTCTGTCAAATAAATAAATAAAATCTTAAAAAAAAAATAAATTGTTAGCCAGAGAAAAAGCCTTGAAAGTAGCAGACACCCCGTTCCTCAGTGCGCTGTTCTTTGAGTTAGTTCCACTTGGTACTCAGATCCAGGCAAGCTGTTGGGTTTTTGTCCAATAGTATGTCATCCTTCAGTGGCCTTGGGTCTGTTCCTTCATCCAAGCCTCCACCACTGGGCTCATGCACCTCTTAAAGCTGAAACCTTTAACGCATCCAGGAATCTCTTTACTTTGCTTCAAAACTCCTTCCTCTTTTTTAGAAGTTTGTTTTGGCATTACCTGGGCTCATTACTATTATCACTTCTGCCCTGCTAGTGTTGCTATGTTGTAGAAATAACTGGAACACTAGATGTGCATGGTGTGACATGGCTGGTCCAGCCCAGGAGTGTTTGCAGGGTGCTTACGACTTCTTTAGGCCCCAGTGTTGGTCCCCCTAGTGCCTGGGACTGGCCCAGAGGCCTCCTTCCCTGAGGCTTGCCAGCGATCCGTAACTGGATCCATTGTGCTTTATTAGGCATTCCTTTGAGTAAGAACATCTTCAAAATGTGTAATCCCCCAATAGGCCTCTTTTTTTCTGAAGCTTGCTTCCTGTTCCCTGGATTCTGGACATACGCTCTCTGTACCGTTTCCCATGAAGGTTACTTACATTCAGATAACGCTCTTCACTTCCTACATAAAGACAAAAGAGAATGTTAAACCAGATTCAGTGTTTTGCTTCTGCAGGGATAACTCACTTCATGTGGTGTATGTTGTCTATATGTTATAAGTTCATTTCCATCCTGGGCCCAGGAAAGACCTATCCTTTGGTTTATATTTGTAGTTTCTACTTATGAGGCTTGTTGATAATTTTATCTATTTATTTTTATTTTTTTGATTTTAATTTTTTAAAAAGATTTTATTTGAGAGAATGAGCACAAGCGGGGGGAGGGGCAAGTAGAAGGAAAAGCAGGATCCCCACTGAGCAGGGCGCCCGATGCAGGGCTCGATCCCAGGACCGCAGGGTCTGAGCTGAAGGCGGATGCTTAACCGACTGCGCCACCCAGGTGCCCCCGGCTTGCTGATAATTTTAGTTCTTATATTTACATAATTCTTGCTCCTTGCAGCTATAGAGGGCTACCTTAATTTTGTTGCTTCAGAAACGAAAGGTCTGCTGTTAACTCCTGGGTGGTGTGCTTGGATTGTAACATCTTAATCTCTTTCACATTGGGCTTTTTGGGTCTTTAGTATTTTACTTGAAGAAAACCATCTGTATGGCATTTCCCCTTATATTCTTACCTTCTTATTTCTTTTGCCTCTTTTAAGCTCTCAAGTCACTATGGATTTAGAACAGTATTCTCATTAGTTCTTTTTTTTTTTTCTTTTAAGATTTATTTATTTGAGACGGGGAGAGAGAGAGCTTGTGCAGGGGGAGGGGCAGAGGGACAGGAAGAGAAAATCTCAAGCAGACTCTGTGCTACGCAGGGAGCCCGCCGTGGGACTCAATCCCAGGACCCTGAGATCACGCCGTGGGGCTCAGTCCCAGGACCCTGAGATCATGACCTGAGCCAAAATCAAGAGTTGGTCGCCTAACCAACTGAGCCACCCAGGCGCCCCCCTCATTGGTTGTTCTGAAATAAATTTTTCATTGGTCAACAGCCAAGTGAGAAAATGAAAGGCAGAACAATGTGTAAGTGAAGATGTATTAGTATAAGATAAATTGACCCTTCTTAAGATACAATTGAGCTCTACTCTATTTTTGTACTTCCTCCTACTTCTGATACTATTGTTTTCAAAAGTGATATAATATATACAATAAAGAGGGAGCAAAAATGCATTTTTTTTCTTTTTAAGATTTTGTTTATTTTAGAGAAAGAGCACAAGTGGGCAGAGGGGGTGAGGGAGAGGGAGTAACAGACTCCTCGCTGACGTGGGGCTCGGTCCCAGGACCCCCGGGATCATGACCTGAGCCCAAGGCAGATGCTTAACCGACTGAGCCACCTAGGCACCCCTTTTTTTTTCTTTAAGCTACATACCCAATGTGGGGCTTGAACTCACGATCCTGAGATCAAGTCACATGCTTTACTGACTGAGCCAGCCAGGCACCCCCAAAAAGTATTTTCTTATTAAAATTACTATTTATCATATCTCTCCAAAATTTGTGGCCTGTGAGATGAGAAAGCCTGTAAAGGTTTGATCTGGTGGAGAAAGCACTGGTAAAATTTTGAGTCTAACTAGCCTTTCTCTCAGTGTTTACATTTGTAAAATGGACATGTATAACCTCCTACAGAGCTGCATTCTTGTTAGAGAAGGAGTAACAGTAACGAGGCAAAGATGGGTTGGTAGAATGTACTTCAAAATAATCTCAGGTGGTGGTTGGGAGTAGAGGCAACATATAGATACACAGTATTGGCCATAAATGGGTAATTGTTGAAACTGTATGGTGGGCACATGGAGTTCATTGTATCATTATTAGCTTTTGTTTTAAAATCTCCATAATAAAAAGTTCTTCCGAGAGAGAGAGAGAGAGAGAGAGAGAGAGAGAGAGAGAGAGAGAGAGGCTGTTTAAGGAGACTGGTCAAGACAATAGTCTTTGCTTTTCTTGCTAGCAACTACCTGTTTCAACTGCTCTTATCTAAATGCTTCCTATGCAAAATTCTGTCTCAGATACAACTCAGAGCGCAGCTGGCCTGCCTTGCTTGGAGGGGGACAGGAGGCCTGGAGCCCTGTTAGTTCATTCTCACGCTCAAACCTTTGAGGTTCCTCTGAGGAAACCCACCAGTCTGCCTGCTTTTTCTTCTCATGTCCTCTATCCTTCTAAAGAAGGGCCCCTCCTCCTGTCTCTCTTGTGCTCATCACTATCTGCCCTCCGACAGATCCTAATTTTGTCTCATTCCTACTCTTCCATAAAATTCCCATCAACATCCTCACATGCTTTAGTATCTCTCATCTTTAAGACAGAACAAGAGATTTTTCCCTTGATTGCACATCCTCCTCCATCTGTGGCCCCATCCTCTGTGCCCTTAATGCCCACACCTCCTTGAAGGACTCGTCCAGGTGTGCCTAGTCCTCCTCCTCGCCCAGTATTCACTCCTCATCACACCGGGGTCTGCGTTCAGTGCCCACGGAGCCCGCTCTTGGCAAGGTCACCTACAGTCCCGTGTTACCCAGCAGTGGATGCTCTCTGTCATCCTACTCAGCCTTAGGAGCATCTGTGAGAGACACTTTCCTTCCCTCCCTTGAGGCCCAGTCCCTTTGTCCGCTTTATCTCAAGTACACGTTTCTCCTGCTTCACTTGGTGTCCCCCCTCCCTCCTGTGTTCCAGACACACTGGCCTCTCTTGGGCTTTTTGGAATACATCAACCTCTTGTTCGCTTTGAACCTCTTCATGTGCTCTTCCCTCCTCTGGAATGCTCGGTCTCTGGCTTGTCTCAGCTTCTGTGCAGTGTACTCAGGTGTTCCTGATGACCATATCCAAGTATGTTCCCTCACACCCACTGCGGGTCATTCTCGAAGTAGAGTGTAGGGAGACTAGACAGTACTTTTATCCCCGTAGGGTCTCTGGCTAGGGTTTGAGAATAAATTGACATGAGACAGACTGACAGGAGAATAACATACAGGTATTTACATGCACATTGGAAACTCCATAGGGACATGAAGACCCGAAGAAGTGGCCAGGCCTAAGTATCTACAGGGTAGGCTGAACAAAGAGAGGCAGTTGTGGAAAGTAGCGAACATATGGGGAGACTGAAGAAAGGTAAGAGTTATTTTGCCAAGTTCTGTTTGTACAGGATTCTCTCGGCCTTAATGTTCTCTGATAATGAGTCCCGGGATGGAGTCCCGCATTGGGCTCCCTGATCAGCAGGGGGTCTGCTTCTCCCTCTGGCCCTCCCCCCTCTCATTCTCTCTCTGTCAAATAAATAAATAAAAATCTGTATTTTATTTTATTTTTAAAGATTTTATTTATTTGACAGAGAAAGAGAGCATGAGCAGGGGGAAGGAGCAAGGGGAGAGAGAGAAGCAGGCTCCCCACTCAGCAGGGAGCCTGACTCAGGACTCGATCCCAGGACCCCTGGATCATGACCTGAGCTGAAGGCAGATGCTTAACCAACTTAGCCACCCAGGCTTCATAGGATATTTCTTTCTTTCCAGTGTAGGAGGGCATCTTTCTTTCTTTCTTTTTTTAAATTTATTGTTATGTTAATCACCATGCATTACATCATTAGTTTTAGATGTAGTGTTCCATGATTTATTGTTTGTGCATAACACCCAGTGCTCCATGCAGAACGCACCCTCTTTAATACCCATCACCAGGCTAACCCATCCTCCCCCGCCCTCCCCTCTAGAACCCTCAGTTTGTTTTTCAGAGTCCATCGTCTCTTATGTAGGAGGGCATCTTTCACATGGGCGTCTTATCTCCTGTTTTCAGGAAGGAAAGAGGAGGTCAGCAGGCCCTTCTTGCACCTTCTGTTTTCAAGTACCCTTAGCTCAAAATAATCCTTAAACCATGTGCTCTGGTAAGCGCTGTGAATTGTGCAAGACTGTTGAATCTCAGATCTGTACCTCTGAAACAAATAATGCAATATATGTTGAGAAAAAAAAAAAGAAGAAGAACAAGGTAGCAGCAGGAGGGGAAGAATGAAGGGGGGAAATCGGAGGGGTAGACGAACCATGAGAGACAATGGACTCTGAAAAACAAACTGAGGGTTCTAGAGGGGAGGGGGGTGGGAGGATGGGTTAGCCTGGTGATGGGTATTGAGGAGGGCACATTCTGCATGGAGCACTGGGTGTTATGCACAAACAATGAATCATGGAACACTACATCTAAAACTAATGATGTAATGTATGGGGATTAACATAAGAATAAAAAAATTTAAAAAAAAATAATCCTTAAACCAAAGTGGCATATTATGGAGCGGCTGATTCCATCACTCATGTCTTCTCTTCAGTAGGACTTTCTGAACTTGAACTTACGTGTTAATTATTTGTTTTCCCCCACCAGACTGGAAGTTCCACGTCAGCTGGAACCACGTCTGTTTTCTCACTTTGTGCTCCCAGTGCCTGACAGAGTCCACGCCCATCACTGTGGGTGATGAGGCGAGATGGCTGACTGAGTACCTGGAAAACCTCATGGGTCACGGGACGTTTCACCACGTTCACAGATCTGTGCTTTCCTGGAACCTGACCCTGCAGCTTTGAGCAAGCATTAGGATAAAGCCATATGAAAACCGAGCTTCCAAATGTTATACACATCGTTGATGAGAATTTTGTTTATTGTATAATTCAGGGTACTATAGGTTGTAAATACCTGTTAGAATTTAGTGTTGCTATGTACTTTGTTGCCCCCCCCCCAATTTTTTGTGCTTTTCCTTTTTTGTGAAATGTGAAATGATGTCACATTTCCCTTTTTGCCCTGGCCACCTGGATGTTCCAAGACAAAGTCAAGGCTCGGTCACAGCAGCTCAGAATTGGCACTAATGAGGGAGTGGCTGATAAAAAACACAGGTTTGGGAGCCAAAGTTGGATCTGAAATCCAACCTTGTCGTCGTGTATCTGTGGGCAAAAAACTGAAATTTCTGAGCCTGAGCTGCTTTATCTGTAAAACGGTGGCGGTGCCCACCTACAGAGTTAGTTAAGTGCCTGGACCATGAGACTAAATATTTCTTCCCTCAGCCTCCCTTCTCTTATTTTTTTTGTTTTTTTTAAAGATTTTATTTATTTATTTGACAGAGACACAGCGAGAGAGGGAACACAAGCAGGGGGAGTGGGAGAGGAAGAAGCAGGCTTCCCACCGAGCAGGGAGCCCCATGCGGGGCTCGATCCCAGGACCCTGGGATCACGACCGGAGCCGAAGGCAGACGCTTAACTGACTGCGCCACTCAGGCGCCCCTCCCTTCTCTTATGATGTACAGATAATATAAACTGCCTCAAACCTTTTTTGGAAAAAGCATATTTAATAAAGAACAATAAATGGAGTATTTGGTTTCTTTGGCGAAAAGCAGTTGGGTGAGAGCATATCCATGTTTAGAAGAGCCGTCAGATTTTCATGTTAAGGCTTTCACTTGTCATTATCTCAGTATTCATGTTTCAACTGGTTTCCTCTGCTCAAGAGGCCCCTGACCCACCTGTCTGAAAATCTCCCTTACCGCTGTATTCCATTACTCTGCCTGATTTTCTTTATAGCACTCATCACTATGGAGAATACGTCCTTGTCTTCTCATGTGTGTTGGCTAGTTGGTCCCACATCTGTCCAAATTGACCCCTGTACTCCTAGCCTACTCCTAGAATGGTACTCCTGCATAACCACGTGATTGGTACTCCATAACATGTGAATGAATAGATGCTCCATGGAACATTTTGCTTCACCTCTTAGATAACTTTGAAAAGGAAGATGCAGTCTCTCTGGCACAGGTTTTGTTTTTATTTTTTTTTTAAGATTTTATTTATTTATTTGACAGAGAGAGACACAGCGAAAGAGGGAACACAAGCAGGGGGAGTGGGAGAGGGAGCCTGATGCGGGACTCGATCCCAGGACCCTGGGATCATGACCTGAGCTGAAGGCAGTCGCTTAACCAACTGAGCCACCCAGGTGCCCCAGGTTTTGTTTTTAAACCACGCTTTAGGAAAAGATAACCGAATGCTTGTATAAAAGTACAATTGCACGTAATATTTAGAAAGTAGAACGTTTGAGCTAAGATGCTCATTATCTTAATTGATAATAATTGGCTCTCCAGGAGGGAAAAAAAAAAAAGATTTTCTTTTTCTCTTTTAGGTCAGTGAGCCCCCTGAAATCAATTTAGTTCTGTACCCTCAGGGTCTGACTGGTGAAGAAGTATACGTTCAAGTGGATTTGAGGGTTAGATGCCCACCAACCTACCCAGACATGTGAGTACATTTATAAATACCTTCCATGTGATACCACTTCTCTGTTTTGACAACCTAGAAACAGACGCATTAATGGTATTTTCTCCTTTCTGCTTCTGTTCCCCTTATAATTTCATTTCCTATCGTGTATATCTCACCGAAACTACCATCTGCAGTAGACATTTTCATGAAACCTGTCTCACATTAAGTCTGCTTATAGTTGTAGAATAGTCACTCCAGGTACTAATGTTTGCTCCATGACTAATTGTTTGCTTTCTCTAATGTGTTCATTTAAAAAAAAGAGAGGGAGAGAGAGAAGGAAGCACAAGCAGGGGAAGGAGCAGAGGGAGAAGCAGACTCCCCGCTGAGCAGGGAGCCCGAAGCAGGGCTGGATCCCAGGACCCCAGGATCATGACCTGAGCCAAAGGCAGACGCTTAACGATTGAGCCACCCAGGCGCCCCTCTGATGTGTTGATTTTTGTTTAATTCTTCATAAATTGGAAAGAGGAACAGTCTTAGGAGAAAAGGACAAAGTCATTAGGACTAGTAGAGCCCTTGTATACTTAGTTTTATTTTGTTTCAGGGGGTGGGGAGGGGCAGAGGGAGAGTGAAAGAGAATCCTCAAGCAGACTCCCCGCCCAGTGCAGAGCCGGACGCGGGCCTTGATCTCACAACCCTGAGATCAAGATCTGAGCTGAGGTCAAGAGTTGGACACTTAACCGACTGAGCCACCCAGGCGCCCTTGTATACTTAGTTTTAAAGTATAGATGGCATTAGGACTTAGAATAGCCTTTTGGCCCTAATGGGAGTTTTACTTTGTAGAGGAAAAAGGAGATTTGAGTCACACTGTTATTCAGGGCACTGCTGATGGGACTCCACTGTGCAGGGCTGGTCTGTGATGCACGGTGTCTAACACCCTGGCTCTAGCCAGTGATGCTACGAGTGCTCTGCGGTCTATGAGACAACCGTAAAACCCCCACATACTTTCTTTTTTAAAGAGATTTATTTATTTAAGAGAGAGCGCGCGAGGGAGCATGAGCAGGGGGGCGGGGCAGAGGGAGAGGGAGAAGCAGGCTCCCCGCTGACGCGGGACTCGATCCCGGGACCCCGGAATCATGACCTGAGCCGAAGGCAGACGCTTAACCGACTGAGCCACCCAGGCGCCCCCTGCACGTGGACTGCCTCTGGATGAGAACCACTGACAGAGCAAAAGCACTGGCAGTCAGTAGCCAAGTATTGTCTTTTCGAAGTATGTGTGTATTCCGTATAATGTTTCCTCAGACATTCTACCTGGAAAGGCAGATGGGCTTAGATGACATTTTGTGGTTTGCGCTTACTGTGCAGGGAATCAGGTGACAAATAAAAGGAAGCTGTGCCTTACAGAGTGGATGGGAAATCTGTGGAATTTGTTATCCTAACAGCTGATGGAGAAGATGAAAGTACAGATAGGTCAAGATGAGTTTCTTTCTTTTTTCTTTTTTTAAAGATTTTATTTATTTATTTGAGACAGAGAGAATGAGAGAGAGAGAGCACATGAGAGGGGGGAGGGTCAGAGGGAGAAGCAGGCTCCCTGCTGAGCAGGGAGCCCGATGCGGGACTCGATCCAGGGACTCCAGGATCATGACCTGAGCCAAAGGCAGTCGCTCAACCAACTGAGCCACCCAGGTGCCCTCAAGATGAGTTTCTTGAATTTAGTAACCCTCTTTTGTCTCTAACATCATGCCTAGAGTAGATAGAGTAGGTGTTTAGTATTTACTTCATGAATTGGTTAAAGGGTAATTAAATTTTATGAAAGGAAAATAAAGCCACGCCTCTCTGGGTTTTATTTTTCCTGACACCAAATAGGTGGTGCGTTTTCTGACAGCTGGGTGTCTAGCAATTCAGTTCAGTTTTGACACAAACTAGCATAGTTACTGCAGACCTGGGTTAGGGGCTCAGTTCCACAAAATTTCAAACGCCAGTTTGCGTGTACCAGTATTTCTGATCAGCTGGCCAAGAATTTGTGAGCTCATTCAACCCCTTCATCAGGTTTGATGCTGTGTTAGAACAGCATGGAGAACTCAGGAAGGCACTTACAATTACCGGCTTACTATAAAAGATACAGCGCAGGACCAGCCCAGTGAAAGAGGTGCATAGGGAAGGAATGTGGTAAGAGGCGTGGAGTTTCTCTTCCCTCTTGCCTTTGACAGGCATCCCCTGGGGGCACAGTCACCCCTGGTTGGGAACCACTGTGCTGGAGGGCCATTCTGGTAAATCTTGATGTGTCCAATTGGTAAAAATAATATGGGATGATTTAAAAAAACAAACAAACCATGAAAATGATTATAAAAAGCCACAGAGTAGACATTATAATATCAGCTACATAAAATTATAAATTTTGTGCCAAGGGCATAAAGAGAAACCTGGAAAAAGATTTTTTTAAGTTTAATTAGTATTGTAGATGGATTTTTCATCATTCTGTTAATATTGCTACATAATGACAGCTGAATTAAAAAGAAATTATGTAAGGCTTGACTTGGGGGGGGAACATTCTTATCCTTTGAGATGACATGGTACAGGAAAACTTTTTCTGCAAAGTAGTCTTTCATGCCACTGTGACAGAGTCCTTGGTTAGATCATACGTAGACTCAGGACTCTGTGGCATTTCTGTCCTTTTTCTCATATATATCAACTCCCTTCTCTGAGATTTCCATCTATCCGAGTAGATCATGATTGTAGCCATCTGTCACACTGAAGCATTGAGAGAATGCAGAGACAGTGAATCATAAAGGCTTTGCTAAGATAAAAATACCATCAGTTACTCAGAAATGCTTGGTAGGAAGTAGTCATCTTCTCTTCGGTGAAATTAAATAAAGCCTGTTTGATCTCCGTGAATTGTTCCTGGATCTCTCTTTTTTTTTTTTTTTAAGATTTTATTTATTTATTTGAGAGAGAGAGAATGAGAGAGAGCACATGAGAGGGGGGAGGGTCAGAGGGAGAAGCAGACTCCCTGCTGAGCAGGGAGCCCCATGCGGGACTCGATCCCGGGACTCCAGGATCATGACCTGAGCCGAAGGCAGTTGCTTAACCAACTGAGCCACCCAGGTGCCCCGAGATTTTATTTATTTTTTTGACAGAGAGAGACATAGCGAGAGCAGGAACACAAGCAGGGGGAGTGGGAGAGGAGAAGCAGGCTTCCCGCGGAGCAGGGAGCCCGATGCGGGGCTTGATCCCAGGACTCCAGAATCATGACCTGAGCCGAAGGCAGTCGCTTAACCAACTGAGCCACCTAGGCGCCCTTCCTGGATATCTCTTGATTGGGAACCAAGGGGAACCCAAGGAGCGACTCTGTGAACTTTGAATAGAGAGCATTGAGTGTTGGTTATGCTGGGCGGAGAGAAGAGGGGCATGTTCGGCATCCTTGTAATAGCAGAGGGTGCACAACACCCCCAGGTGGATTCAGCTGTGGGAGTGGGTGAGTGAGCATTTCCACCTCGTTGACAATCAGGAGTGATGTGACAGGGCACATGGTGGGAATGCTGGATGGATCACCTAGGCTTCATTTTTTTCTTTAAGATTTTCAGTAATCTCTACACCCAATGTGGGGCTCGAACCCACAACACCGAGATCAAGAGTCACATGCTCTACCGACTGAGTCAGCCAGGCGCCCCGTCTGAGGCTTCCTCTTGCCTCGTCGTGCTTGTCTTGCTTTATGCTGAAGCACACGAATGAGCCCAGAGCGCTTGGACTCTTGTGGGTGAACTGTGAGAGCTGGTTAATTGATGTTGGGGGGCAAGCCAGGATCAAGCCCACTAAGTCTATTTTTTTTTTTTTTAAAGATTTTATTTATTTATTTGAGAGAGAATGAGATAGAGAGAGAGCACATGAGAGGGGGGAGGGTCAGAGGGAGAAGCAGACTCCCCGCCGAGCAGAGAGCCCGATGCGGGACTCGATCCCGGGACTCCAGGATCATGACCTGAGCCGAAGGCAGTCGCTTAACCAACTGAGCCACCCAGGTGCCCCAAGCCCACTAAGTCTAGTCATCTGGGGGACCAGCTTCTCCCCCAGGGACTGCAGGTGACCCCCACGTCAAACACTATGTTGACAGAGTTGCTAGGATACAGTTGTAATCCTTGGAAATGGAGGAGGAGGCTGCTAGGGGTATAGAGAGGCCTGTGTGAAATCTCTGTGCTCAGTGCTTGGACCTAGCAAATATTATGCAAAGAGGCCATACTTTTTGGAGTAACTCCTTTTTGTCTCTTTCTTTTCCAGAGTCCCTGAAATAGAGTTAAAGAATGCCAAAGGTCTGTCAAATGAAAGTGTTAATTTGTTAAAATCCCACCTAGAGAAAGTGGCCCAAAAACACTGTGGAGAGGTAAGATACGTTTTTGTTTTTTTTTTTTTTAATTTTTTTTAAGATTTTATTATTTATCTGAGAGAGAGAGGGATAGAGCACAAGCAGGGGGAGTAGCAGAGCAGGGAGCCCGATGCAGGGCTTGATCCCGATCCCAGCACCCTGGGATCATGACCTGAGCCGAAGGCAGACGCTTAACCGACTGAGCCACCCAGGCGCCCCGAGGTAAGATACGTTTAACTGGAGTTGTAACAGGACAGTAGAAATCTCATCCCGTTCAGCAGTGTTCACCTTCCTGCCTTCTCTTGGGCCAAGAGGCTTTTCCATGACACCTCAAACCCAGTGTTGACTAGAATGTTTTGTTTCTTATTGATATGTACAAAGGGGAACATTGGTACTTGTATTTCTTTAATGTACAGCTTTTATGAATGACAAATTGTAGAGTGTATATGGAGGCTACATTGACGATTCAGAATTTTTCTGAAAGGAGTCCACGTGAGCCTGGCCATACTGTTGGCACACCTTGGGCCGGGCATCATAACCTGATCTTGACTTGAACCTTTACATTGGAAAATGTTTGCAGACAAATGATTTCGGACCGAACCTTGCCACCTCTCCCGGTTACATATTAGAAGAGCTAATGGTTTGCCTTCTCAGTGATTAGCCATATACTCTGCTCCATCAGCGTCCCTTTTGTACTGGAGCATTTCCATCTAGTTCAGTATTCTTTTGTAATCCTCTGCACATCAGGGTGTACGTGAGTTCCCCCTTGAGTGGCAGAACTCTCCGGAAGGCTAGACTAGGTGACTTCTTGGGGCAGTGGGTTACCGTGGGTCTCTTAGGCCAGACCACTTCTCTTCAAGTATGACCCATCTTTTCCTCACTTAGGCAGCTCATGCTTAAGAATCCATCCTGTAAAAACAGAAGAGTTAAGTAAGGACTTATCCCAGGTCTCTGTGTCTGTTTTGGACGTCTGTTAAAGTGACTGGACAGGTTTTCCGTTGCATTCTATAACACAGGAGTCACAGCATGACCCACCTCTGGGTTATCTCAAGATTTTCAGTGATTGCTGAGCTGCAGAGTGATTATAGAACAGCCTGAACAAAAAAGTAGGCCCTGGGGATGATTGCAGAGTTCTTTCTTTTTATATATATATTTTATTTATTTATTTGACAGAGATTGAGAGCACAAGCAGGCAGAGAGGCAGGCAGAGGGAGAGGGAGAAGCAGGCTTCCCGCTGATCAGGGAGCCCCATGTAGGGCTCTTTCCCAGGACCCTGGGATCATGACCCGAGTTAAAGGCAGAGCCTTTGCCTTAACCAACTGAGCCACCCAGGTGCCCCTGCAGAGTTCTTTCTGATGTAGTCTAATGTCTCACTGAAAAATAATATGGAGTTATACTGAAAATTCAACTATAGAATCCTCTGGTCTCTTGGATTCATGATGTGGGATTTTTTTGGAAAATACTTTTGCTTTATTTATTTTTCACAATACAGTATTATTAACTATTATCACTGAGCTGTACATTAGATCCCGAGAACTTACTCGTCATATAACCAGAAGTTTGTACCCCTTGACCAACATCCCCTCTTTCTCCAACCTGTCAGTTCCTGGTAACCACCACTCCAGTCTCTTGTCTTTATGAGTTTGGCTTTTTTACATTCCACATATAAGTGAGATCATACAGTATTTGTCTTTCTCTGGCTGACTTATTTCACTTAGCATAATGTCCTCAGGGTCCATCCACGTTGTTGGAAACAGCATGACATCCTTTCTCATGGCCAAATAATGTTCCATTGCATTTATATACGTCTTCTTTATTCATTCATCCATTGGAAGACACTGAGCTGGTTTTCATAACTTGGCTGTTGTGAATAATGCTACAATAACATGGGGCTGCAGGTATCTCTTCCAGATCCTGTTTTCACTTCCTTTGCATATGTCCTTGGAAGTGGGGTTGCTGGATCATATCAGTTCTGTGTTTATTTTTTGAGGATCCTTTATATTGTTTTCCATAGTGGTTGAACCAATTTCATTTCCACCAACAGTGCACAAGGGTTCCCTTTTCGCCACATCCTTGCTAGTATTTGCTATTCCTTGTCTTTTTGATGACAGCCATTCTGACAGGTGTGAAGTGATAGCTCATTGTGGTTTTGATTTCCATTTCCCTGATGATGAGTGATGTTGAGCAACTTCTCATGTGTCTGTTGGCCATCTCTATATCTTCTCTGGAAAAAACGTCTGTTCAGATTCTCTGCCCATTTTCTAATTGGATCATTTGGGGTTTTTTGCTGTTAAAGTTCTATGGGTTCCTTCTATATTTTGGATGTTAGCTCTTTATCAGAAACATGTTTTGCAAATATTTTCTCCCATTCCATAGGTTGCCTTTTCATTTTGTGGATGGTTTCCTTTGCTGTGCAGAAGTTCTAAAATTTGATGTAGTCCCACTTGTTTACTTTGCTTTTGATGCCCTTTCTTGGGCTTTATTTTATTTATTTATTTTTTAAAGATTTTATTTATTTGTTTTGATAGAGAGACAGCGAGAGAGGGAACACAGCAGGGGGAGTGGGAGAGGGAGAAGCAGGCCCCCCGCCAAGCAGGGAGCCCGATGCGGGGCTCGATCCCACGACCCCGGGATCATGACCTGAGCCGAAGGCAGATGCTTAACGTACTGAGCCACCCAGGCGCCCTTTGGGCTTTATTTTAAATTACACTTTTTATTTTGAGATAATTACAGATTCACATGCAGTTTTAAGATCTAATACTAAGATCCTATATACCCTTTTACTCAGCTTCAAGGATGTTATATAAGTGGAATCATACAATATGTAACTTTTGGGATTGGCTTTCTTTTCACCCAACATAATTCTCTTAGAGACTCATCCAGATTGTTGGACGTATCAGTAGTTGTTACTTCTTATTATTAGGTAGTATTCCATGGTATAGATATACCACTGTTGATTTAGCCATCCACCAGGTGAAAGACATCTGAGTTGTTTCTAGTTTTTGGCTATTAAAAATAAAGCTGTGGGGGCACCTGGGTGAATCAGTTGGTTAAGCTTCTAACTCCTGATTTTGGCTCGGTTATGATCTCAGGGTTGTGAGGTCGAGCCCCGCTCTGAGCATGGAGCTTGCTTAAGATTCTCTCTCCCTGTGCCCCCTCCCTCACATTCTCTCTCTTAAAAAAAACGAAAAAAAAAAGCTGTTGTTAACATCATTATAGGTTTTTATGTGAAGGTAAGTTTTTGTTTCTCTGGATTAATGCCCAGGAGTGCAGTTGTTGGTATATGGAAGCTGCATGTTCAATTTTTTAAGCAGCTGTCAGACTTTTCCAGATTGGCTGTACCACCTTACATTCCCACCAGCAGTGTCTGAGTGATCCAGTTTCTCCACATCCTTGCCAGTGTTTGATGTTGTCCCTTTTTAAATTTCAGCTATATTCTAATAGATGTGATGGTTAATTTTATGTGTCAAACTTGCTAGACCATTGTACCCAGCTATTTGGACAAACATCGTTCTAGATGTTCTCTGGTTTTGTTTTTTCTTTTTTTGCTTTTTGTTTTTTGTTTTAAGATTTTATTTATTTGACAAGAGAGAGAGAGCCAGAGAGTGCAAGTGGGGCGGGGAGGTGCAGAGGGAGAGGGAGAAGCAGACTCCCTGCTGAGTAAGGAGACTGATGTGGGACTTGATCCCAAAACTCTGTGATCATGATCTGAGCCGAAGGCAGACGCCCAACCATCTGAGCAACCCAGGTGCCCCTCTTGATGTTTCTCTGAAGTATTTTTTTTAGATGAGGTTAATATTTAAATCAGTAGACTTTGGGTTAAGCAGATTATCCTCCATAATGTGTGTAGGCCTCATCCAATCACTTGAGGGTTTAAAAAAAATTTTTTTTTAAAGAATTTATTTATTTGAGAGCGAGCACGAGCAAGAGAGGGGGAGAGGGGCAATGGGAGAGGGAGAACCAGACTCTCCACCGAGCAGGGAGCCCGATGCAGGGCTAGATCCCAGGACCCCAGGGTCTGAGCTGAAGGCAGACGCTTAACGGATTGAGCCACCCAGGCACCCCAATTGCTTGAGTGTTTTAACTGAAAACAACTGGCTTGTCTGGAAGCAGGGGAAATTATCAGAGGATGGCTGTTAGACCAGACTTGCCAGGTCTCCAGCCTGCTGGTCTACCCCACATATTCTAGACTCTCGATAATTCGTTGGGTCAATTCCTTAAAATCAGTCTCTCGCCGTACACGTGTGCACATGTACACCCCCCATGTGTACACCCACCCACACACACGTGGACACCCACACACGTGGACACCCCCCCCCCATCCTGTTGGTTCTGTTTCTCTGGAGAACCCTGGCTAATACGGATACGTATTGTGAGGGGATGGTAGAGTGGCTGTTCTAAATAAGGAGATCAGGAGAGGCTTCTGATGAGGTCACATTTGAGCAGAGTGCTGAGAGGGGCAGGACAGTCAGCCGTGTAGATCCACAGGGAGGGGGGGACAAGAGCCAGTTTGGAAAGTAGTTCTTATTTTCATCTAGTCTTACATATATTGTATCTGATGTGTTTGTACAGAAAATTCTAGTCATTCAAATTGATTGGCAAAAGAAAAACCCTCCACTGCTTGGCTCCTGTCTCCTTTCTGGTGTAGAAGTGGTTTCTCTTTGACATAATAGAAACTACCTATCTTCCCCAGCTTTTCTTAAAAGAGCTTTTCTTTGGAGAACTTGCCTCTTAAACTCTAGACGAGTGCTTGTCAACCGTAAAGTGAAGTACATCCAGTGAATGCCACAGCTTCTGCTACAATCAAAAAATACATTAACTTCCCCCTGTGGTGTCTTTGCATTTACTCCTCGAGAGAAAGGTGGCATGAACACCACGTGAACTAACTTTATATTCTTGTGCATAGTGACCTTTATTACTAATTATCACCCTCTCAAGTCCCTTTAGAAATAAGAATTTTTAAACTGCTTTATTGTAATTGAGGAAAAAGGAATTTCAGAGTGGTGGTCGTCATCTGCAGAAGGAACTTGGTACTCCTGACCTCTCTGGGGTTGGGGCAGTCACTCAGCGTAGGGCCCCAGAAACCCTTGTTTTATGAGTTTACCAGCGCAGATAAGATTTATGACTCCTACAGGTATGAGAAAGTGGCTTCACTTTCCGAGAGGGCAATGTCTGTGGCGGCGGCGGGGGGGGGCTCCTTCTGGTATTATCCATGAATGCTTCCCTAAGTGGAAATGGAATGCTCTCTTAGTATTGATCAGCCTCCACTGGACTGTTACTAGCAGGGAGCTAGTGAGGCCTTTAAGTATTTGCCTCTGTACCCCAAAGAATGTTTTCAGTACACTGTACGGACAGATGGAAGTTCTCACTGCTGCAGTGATTCTTCTGCTGTCATTTTGTAGACAGGTTTTCTAGTTGGGAAAGTACTTTATTTTTATGCAGTGTTAAATATTTTACCAGATTTATTTGTCCAGATAAAAATATTCTACCAGATTTATTTGTCCAGATAAAAATATTTTACCAGATTTGCTCTACAGAAGATGCCAGTAAAGTTGAGGAAAACTGTAAGAAAAGGGAAGCTTTTTATGTATCTAGATAGTGATTTCTCTTGACAGCACAGGAGGGGAGACCTATGAAAGCTTTTCCCTGCTGCGATTGCCTCAGATACCTAACTCAGAACGTGTCCTATCAAAGTACGCATCACCATTTTAAGTGGGCCTCTCATTGCCTGCCTGCTTTCCCCTCTCCTTTGGGCCCTGTCTTCCCATTACTTGACCATTTGTGGTTGACTTTCCTCTACATGTTTAGGTGATGATATTTGAACTGGCCGACCATGTGCAATCGTTTCTCAGCGAGCATAACAAGCCCCCTCCCAAGTCTTTCCATGAAGAAATGTTGGAAAGGCGGGCTCAGGAGGAGCAGCGGAGGCTGTTGGAGGCCAAGCAGAAGGTGGAGCAGGAGGTGAGACCCTCGTCACTACCGGAGGCCGGGCCCAGAAGACGGCGAACTGCTATCGGTTTTTACTCTCTCTCTACCTACATGCTAATTTTTATTTAAATTTTGCTGGGCCTTGGCTTCAAGCACTTGGAGATCCGAGTCAGAGGAGGCCCAAAGAGTAACTGAGAAATATGGCAAGTGGTTTCCTCCCCACAAATAGCAACGCTGCTCCTAGAACCTTCAGTCTAGTCCGGGTCTTCAAAGAAAAGAAGAGAAAAAAGTTCGTTGAACCAAACTTCTTGTGGTCTTTTGAGCTTGTAAAGCTGTGCAGGAATTCACTGAGCTTTATAGGCTATTTTCTTCCCTCTGTGGGATGGGTATCTACTGTCCAAATGAGTAGCAAAAGCCAGAGATTGACCTTTTTTATGTGCTGTAACCGTTTGTATTTTTTCTTCAATCTGTTTGCACAAGGATGTACACTGCTGTGTTATTTTTTATTTTTTATTTTTTTAAAGATTTTATTTATTTATTTATTTGACAGAGAGAGACACAGCAAGAGAGGGAACACAAGCAGGGGGAGTGGGAGAGGGAGAAGCAGGCTCTCCGCAGAGCAGGGAGCCCGATGCGGGACTCGATCCCAGGACCCTGGGATCACAACCTGAGCCGAAGGCAGTCGCTCAACCAACTGAGCCACCCAGGCGCCCTGCTGTGTTATTTTTTAAATCCTTTAATCAAAGATAATGTACATATCCAAGGTTACTTCTTTTTTCTTTTTCCTAAGTTTCCTTCTTGATTTTTAACTTATTCTCTATTCAGTCTTTTATTTTATTTTAAAGATTTTATTTATTTATTTGACAGAGACAGACTGTGAGAGAGGGAACACAAGCAGGGGGAGTGGGAGAGGGAGAAGCAGGCTTCCCGCCGAGCAGGGAGCCCGATGCAGGGCTCGTTCCCAGGACCCTGGGATCATGACCTGAGCCAACGGCAGACGCTTAACGACTGAGCCATCCAGGTGACCCTCTATTCAGTCTTTTAATCAACTTACCTAGAATTTGGGGGGGGGGGTTGTAAAAATAAAAAAATAAAAAAGTCTGAAGTTTTTTTTTTCCTTCCCAGACATTTCCTAACACATTAAATAATCATTTTTTCTTAGTTGATTTGTAAACTTCCTTTAAGGTGTATTTTAACTATATATATATGAAACTCTATTTGTGAATTACCCATTTTGTTCAATTTATCTTTTTTCTTGAGTCCCTACCGTATCTTTTATGCTGTTTTAATATCTGAAAAGTCAAGTCCCCTTCCCTTCACCTTCTGTTATGCTTTTCTTTTTCCCTTAGCCATTCTCACCATTTATTCTTACAGATGAAATTCAGGATCGCTCTTTCAAAATCAAGCCAAACTCTCTGCGCTAGACTTACATGTTCATTTAGGAAGAATTGACACCTTGGCAATATTCAGACTCCCTATCCAGGAATGTTTGTCTGCTTATTCTTATCTCTTGGTGAGGCTTTCTAGCTTTCTAGCTTTCTTCCCGTAGATACTGTTTCTTACAGTTACTTCCAGGGTTTTGTTATTCTGCTTTTCTTAGCTTCTTGCTCTTGGTTCTTTTTTTTGCCTAGTTATCATTTAGAGTTTAAAGTTCCTTATTTTCATCATTTTTAGGAAGGCACGTTTTTATTAGTGGACATTTATCTAGCAGTCTTGTTTAGGTATACTGTTTACCTATAAATTTGGGGCATTTTTTCATTTTGTATTATTGCTGATACAGATTCTGGTGAGTCTCTTAATGGTTTTGATATCCACAACCTGGAATTTTAGGGGACTCGTAAAAAAAAAACCAAAAACAAAAAAAACCCCACTATTTTTCCCAACCTAAATTCAGTCCCACTTGAGCCATAGATACGTGAATCAAATGAATGGAAATCAAAATACCGCTTTTAATGCTGAGAAAACTAGAGAACATAGCTGAAGGTCTCTGGCACATGGGGATAGTGCTTGAGCCACTGCCACCCCGGGTCCCGGCACTGAGGACAGCTCAGCCCACCTCCACCAACGGGGCCCCACCCTCTGTGGCGGGGAGCAGACACCAGCACTTGCTCTCCACAGACAGGGAGATATCAAGGGGGAGGGGCTGAGTCAAGGTGGGGGTGCTGCTGTCGTGAAAGTCTCTCCACGTGGAAACTTGAAGAGTGGGAATCAGCGCCCCTCCCCCACAGTCTGGAAACTTTAAAACACGAACAAGTATTGCATCTGAACTGATGAAATAGTAGTTTGTTGTACGGTTCTGTATAAACAGGCCTTTTAGGAAGGGAGGGCTTGAATCATAGAAATGCAAAAGGTGTTTTGGGTGGTGTCTGGGTGGCTCAGTGGGTTGGGTGTCCAACTCTTGATTTTGGCTCAGGTCATGATCTCAGGATCATGAGATCAAGCCCTGCATCCGGCTCCGTCGGGCTCCGAGTTCGCCACAGAGTGTGCTTGTCTCTCTCTCTCTCTCTGTTCCTCCCCCTGCACTCACTCGCTCACTCGCTCTCTCCTCTCTCTCAAATAAATGAGTACATAAAATCTTTAAAAAAAAAAAAAATGCAAAAGGGGCGCCTGGGTGGCTCAGTCGTTAAGCGTCTGCCTTCGGCTCAGGTCTGGGATCGAGCCCCGCATCGGGCTCCCTGCTACACGGGAGGCCTGCTTCTCTCTCTCCCACTCCCCCTGCTTGTGTTCCCTCTCTCGCTGTGTCTCTCTGTCAAATAAATAAATAAAATCTTTAAAAAAAAAAAATGCAAAAGATTTTTTGTGATTATAGAATTTATATGTTATCTGGGTTTTAGAGATTGGCATTTGATGCAGTATGATTTATTTCAGCAACGTGAAATCCTTCATGAGATTAAGAGAAGGAAAGAAGAGATAAAAGAAGAGAGAAAAAGAAAAGAAATGGCTAAGCAGGTACTCTATCAGTCTAAAATGTTTTTCTTTCCACTGATCATGTTTTCCTCTCCTGTGTTACTATCAGTAAAGCTGGAAATGAAGCATTAAAAAAAAAAAAAAATCCCCGAATATCGTTCATTGTGTATTTCAGATTCCCCAAAGAGGACGCAAAATTTAGAGTTGTATGTTATCTGTAGATGACACAGGTTGATGGAATGACAGTAGTGTATCAGATGAGTCGAGGGAGAGCAGAGATGGAAGCTTTGATAATTAACCCAGACTGGAATTCTTAGTATGTACTTGGAAAATACAACTATTTGTTCAACTGAAGAGTGAATGGAAATCATACAGATCTGCTGGAGATTTCTTTTTTTTTTTAATATTTTATTTATTTATTTGACAGAGAGATAGAAAGCACAAGCAGGCAGAGAGGCAGACAGAGGGAGAGGGAGAAGCAGACTCCCCACTGAGCAGGGAGCCCAACGTGGGGCTCGATCCCAGGACCCTGGGATCACGACCTGAGCCGAAGGCAGACGCTTAATCGACTGAGCCATCCAGGCGCCCCTCTGCTGGAGATTTCATTCAGTGATGGAAAAGAAGGATCCAACAGGGCAGGATTAAAAAAGCAGTGGTAGAAAGGATAAAGTCCTTTTTCCTGTATTTTTCCAGAGTCCAGCTCAGTCAAAACACCAGTTACCTGTGTTTGGAGAAATCCAGGGAAAATCTTACTCATTCTCTTTTGTAGAATTAATGGCATTTAACTTAAGGGCAACTCTGAGGGGTGGTGGGAGGAGGCACTGATGTAATAGTAAGCAGCACCTGGCTTAAAGCTTTGGTGTTTTTCCTGCCAGCTCTGTGACCTTGACAGTGACACTAAATGTGTCTTAAAATGGGACTGGTGATGCCTCCCTTCCCTCTCATATAGTTATTCCCACAGAGAAATGTCCTGCCCTCTGTGAAAGTACAGAGCCATACACAAATGTAAGGTGATGTGACTGTTTCCACCAGCTCTGTCTTACTCTGATCCCACCCACTTGCCAGCCATCTGCTCCCTCCTCCAAAGCCTCCTCCCTCTGTTCACCGCTTCTTGCTTTTCTCCCTGACTTTCCACCCATCTTGTAAGATTCTAAGCATTTTCATTTGTAAAATTCACATTCTCTTCATACTGTAACCTGGTCTTCAGTTCTTGAAGCAGTACATATCTGGACGTTAAGTTTTTAAAAGTTCAAGTTCATTACACTTGAAAGCATTCAGCTTAAAGAGAATTTGCACTCTCTACTGAATTAATGATTAGGTACCGTGATTGTCTCCGATTTATGACTTGTATCTAAAGTAGGTTTTACTTTTCTTTCTTCTAGGAGCGTTTAGAAATTGCTAGTTTGTCAAACCAAGATCAAAACTCTAGGAAAGACCCGGGAGGACACAGACCAGCTGCTGTTCTACATGGAGGCGCTCCCGACTTTGTGGGAAATGGTAAACATCGGACCAACTCCTCTGGAAGGTCAAGGTAAGTCCCTGGGATTTCTGATTTGTTTGGAAGGATGAAGGTTGTAGAAGAGAGAAAACAACTTGTAGTGACATGTGATGGAATTTTCAGGGAATGGATTTAGTAACTTTTTCAAAGCCTATAAATCTTAATGTATTGGCAATATAAAACAAAGTTTTCATTTGTTCCAACTCATTCCAAGTATCCTTTTTTTTTTTAATTTTAAGTTTTTATTTTAATTCCAGTTAGTTAGCATACAGTGTTATATTAGTTTCAGGTGTGCAATACAGTGATTCAGCAATTCCATACATCACCCAGTGCTCATCATGACAAATGCCCTCCTTAATCCCCATCACCTGTTTCACCCATCTCCCCACCCAACTCCCCTCTGGTAACCACCAGTTTGTTCTTTGTAGCTAAGATTCCTTTTCTTGATTTGTTCTCTTATTTTTTTCCCTTTGCTTCTTTGTTTTGTTTCCTAAGTTCCACATATGAGTGAAATCATATGGTTTATGTCTTTCTCTGACTTATTTCGCTAAGCATTATATTCTCTAGCTCCATCCATGTTGTTGAATGGCAAGATTTCATTCCTTTTTTATGGCTGAATAATTTTCCATTGTGTATGTATACCACATTTTCTTTATCCATTCATCAACTGATGGACACTTGGGCTGCTTACATATCTTAGCTGTTGTAAATAATGCTGCAATAAACATAGGGGTGCATGTGTCCCTTTGAATTAGTGTTCTTGTATTCTTTGCATAAATACCCAGTAGTGTGATTGCTGGATCATAACGTTGTTCTGTTTTTAACTTTTTAAGGAACCTCCATACTGTTTTCCACAGTGGCTGCACCAGTTTGCATTCCCACCAACAGTGCATGAGTGTTCATTTTTCTGCACATCCTCGCCAACACTTGTTTCCTGTGTTGTTGATTTTAGCCATTCTGACAGATGTGAGGTGATATCTCATTGTGGTTTTGATTGGCGTTTCCCTGATGGTACATGATGAGCATCTTTTCATGTGTCTGTTGGCCATCTGTATGTCTTTGGAGAAATGTCTGTTCATGTCTTGTGCCCATTTTTTGATTGGATTATTCTTTTTGGGGGGTATTGAGTTGTAGAAGTTCTTTATATATTTTGGATACTCTTTATTGGATACGTCATTTGTAAATCTCTTCTCCCATTTAGTAAGTTGCCTTTTATTTAATTTTGTTGATTGTTTCCTTTGCTGTGCAGAAGCTTTCTATTTTTGTTGTAGTCCCAATAGTTTATCTTTTTAAAAATTATTTTATTTTATTTTATTTTATTTTATTTTTTATTTTTTGAATTTTGTTATTTATCTATCAGAGAGAGAGAGAGAGCACAAGCAGGGGGAGTGGCAGGCAGAGGGAGAAGCAGGCTCCCCGCTGAGCAAGGAGCCTGATGCAGGACTTGATCCCAGAGCCAAAGGCAGACACTTAACAGACTGAGCCACCCACGTGTCCCCCAATAGTTTATTTTTGCTTTTGTTTCCTTTGCTTCAGGAGACATGTCCAGAAAAATGTTTTTACGGATGATGTCAGAGAGCTTACTGCCTGTGAGCTCTCCTGTGATTTTTATGATTTCAGGAATCACATTTAGGTCTTTAATCCATTTTGAAATTATTTTTGTGTATGGTGTAAGAAAGTGGTCCAATTTCATTCTTTTGTGTGTAGCTGTCCAGTTTTCCTAACACCATTTTTTGAAGAGACTGTCTTCTTCCCTTTAGATATTCTTTCCTGCTTTGTCAAAGATTAATTGACCATATAATTATGGGTTTTGTTCTGGATTTTCTATTCTGTTCTGTTGATTTATGTGTTTGTTTTTGTACCAGTACCATATTATTTTGATTACTACAGCTTTGTAATATAACTTATGATTATATTAATTGTGATGCCAACAACTCACTCCAGTTATCTTTAATTAAACTAGTTTTTTTTTTTTTAAAGATTTTATTTATTTATTTGAGACAGAGAGAATGAGAGAGAGAGCACATGAGAGAGGGGAGGGCCAGAGGGAGAAGCAGACTCCCTGCCGAGCAGGGAGCCCGATGCGGGACTCGATCCCGGGACTCCAGGATCATGACCTGAGCCGAAGGCAGTCGCTTAACCAACTGAGCCACCCAGGCGCCCATAATTAAACTAGTTTTATAGCTCATTCCTCTTTGCAGTGGCCTATGACACTTCACAGTCTTGCCTCCAATGCCGTTCCATCTGACTTTTAATGATCTAACTATTGAGTAAGTGATTTTTAAAATTTTCTTCCATCAGAATCATCATCCAGTGAAATTTCACACTGTATGTGTTTTCAATCTATAACTCTATAGGTCCCACCACAGATATTCCAAAATGGGCACAGGTATAGAAGATCCTTTACATGAGAATGGGAACCCCAGTTTGCTGCCAGGGTGCCCCTCTCCATTACAGCTGAGGACAGTGGGCTTCCCCATTTTCAGAGGTATTCTGGGGTTGTTCCCTGTCATCAGATACCACATGAAAGATACTACCTCTTCTTCCACATCCTTTTCTACTAAAGACTGAAGCTTCTCTATTTGTTGTAACCCCCTGTGGGCACGAAGGAATTTTAGTGCAGAATCCATTTATGAGCAGATGGGTAATTAAGTAGTGTAGTTATTATAAATCAGCTTCTTTATGTGTTTATCTCTTGTGAGAACCTAAGCAGCACTTAAAACTAATACTTTCCTTCAGTGAAAAGAAACATTTTAGGTAGCAACAAAAGACTTACATAAATTTTCGGGATATAGATTATTTATAAGAAAGAACCATTTCAGTTCTTTCCCTAATTACCTGTTTGTTATTTTGTTCCCTAATTATCTCCTTAAAAAAAAAAATCACTTTAGAAGTAATTTTGGTATTGTTAACCACCTACTGTCAAGGTGGACTAAATGTTTTCTTGACTGTTTCTGGCGTCAATTCCATTTTAAGATTATAACTCCTTACACCAGTTTAGGGTATTTTTGCAACTGGGCTTCTAGTAGGCAACATAGTTGGAAGTTGTCAGAGTAATTCACTAGGAAGTATTTGTCAAATTCCTATTGTGTTAGAAACAGAAATCAATTAGTGCTAAGAAGTGTTTCTGCCTATACAAAAAGCAATTTTTTTAGGTTTAAACATTTCCATTTTTGTGGCTGTTACTGGGTCTGAGATTAGACTTGCTTTTGAAATCAAAGATCATATTAGCAAGTTTATTCAAGAGAGGATGGGAAAATCTCTCCCCTTGACATAGGTAAAACAACTTTTATATAATGTTTGTGGAATAACATTTGTATGTCTTAGATAGAACAGTATTCCATGAGCATCCAAGAAGAAATATGAAAAGAGATTGTTTTCATCTATTATTTGCCAAAATTGTTGCACATACCTGCATAGAACTCTGCCACTGTGTTGGCTACTGAGTAGGGAAGGAAATCTTTCTTTAAGAAAGTTTAGTTTAGTTGCTTTTTTGGTTACGAAACAGAAAGCCCTTGATGAACCAAAGTACTTCATGATATACTCTTTGATTCTTCTTCTTCTTTGCTATTCATTGTCTCTTGTGGTTGGAAAGCCAAAGGAAATAAGCAAAGTGTTCCATTTTGTTCTTTCAGTTAGTGGATACATTTAGTAGAGTTGGTAGGGGTGACCTTGTCATCAATGTTGTCAAGAGGGCAGTATTTGAATTGGCTGTGACTAAAAGCAATAACATCTAGAACCATGTT
The DNA here is from genome assembly GCF_011800145.1 of Mirounga leonina. Classification (NCBI taxonomy): domain Eukaryota; kingdom Metazoa; phylum Chordata; class Mammalia; order Carnivora; family Phocidae; genus Mirounga; species Mirounga leonina. Next base: position 17,148,190 of record NW_023270839.1, read on the forward strand.
CGTCCATTCATTCAATAGGTAGTGAGTGCCTACTAAATGCCAGACACTGTTCTGAATCCTGGGCATTCAATAAACAAGATCAAGAAGGAGTCAGGCTTCATGGAGCTTATATTCTGGTTGGAGGAGACTGTCCATAAGCAAAGAAGAAAATGTCATCTAGTGATTAGTGCTCTACAGAGAATAAGAAGAGGCTATGGTGAGGAAAGGCTGGATGGCTACTTTAGATTGGGAGTTTGGAGGAAAGAGTACACAATTGGATCTTGAGTGGCTAGAGGAGAGTGGTTTTAGGTTAGGAGGGGGGGTACCAGAGCTGGATGATGAGAAGGAGCCAGCCAGAGCTGGAGGGCGGCTGGTGCAGAAGACGGGAGGCTGGCATTGGCTTGTCATGCACAAAGCTCATCAAACAATAGAACAGTGTGGCTAGAAGTAGCGGGCATGGGGCAAGCACGGGTAGGTCCCAGAGGGCTTTGTTGGCCAGGTCAGGAGTTCAGGTGTAATGAGAAGCTTTGGGGGGTTTTACGTAGGAATAAGATCTCATCGGATTCACAGTGCAGGAAGTTCTTCCTGGGTACAAGTAGAGAGTGGCTAGCCTGGGACCAATAGTAGAGGAGTGGTTTTCGCCTCTCACTCCATCCCGCTCTGTCCTCGTCCTCACCCTCAGTGTGTTGCAGTCACATTCATCTCTCATCCTTAGAGCACACCAGGCTCCTTCCCATCTCAGGGCCCCTGCTCATCCCTGCCTGGGATGCTGTCCCACTGGCACTTGGCATGGCTGGCTCCCTTTTACCTTCAGTTCTCCCCTCATATGTGACCTCAGAGACCCCATTTCCCTGCTTAGGCACCTGTTCCCCAATCCTGTTTTGTTTTTCTGCATAGCACTTAACCACTAGCTGAACATCTTCATTTGTTAGCTTTTTTAGTGTCTTTCTCCTTTCATGAGAGCCTAAGTTCACAAGAGCAAGGACCTCATCTGTGTTTTCATCAGGACCTGGAACAGGGCCTGGCAGGCACATAGTAGGTGCTCATAAACATCTGATGAAGAGAGGGAAGAAGGGAGAGCCCATGGGAAGGAGGGCAGATACTGTCTTTTTGGCACTTTTAGAGTCTGCAGCCTCTTTAACCAGGGCAACTCTGCTTTTCTTTTTCTGTGGGTTATATAAAAAACCAGTAACAAAAGGTTTCTGTTGTTTAAAAAAAAAATGAGAGAACAGAAAACCATTCACTCTTCTAGTAGAAAGAAAGGCTTGATACTCAAGGGCCTGGTCTTTTTTTTTTTTTTTTTTTTTGAAGATTTTATTTTTAAGCAGTCTCTCCACCCAACATGGGGCTCAAGCTCACAACCCCAAGACACGGAGAGTCGCACACTCCACTGATTGAGCCAACCTGGTGCCCTAGGGACCTGGCCCTTTGGCCCAGCTTTTCACTGATGAGTCATTGCTTTTGTGGAAGAACTTCATTTTCTGTATCCTTCAAGTTGTCTTTTTTTCCCCCTTGAAGGATTGACTTAAAAAAAAAAAAATAGCATAAAACTAAACATGTTCAGGTATACAATTCAGTGTCAGATTGCCTTTTGTGAAGTACAGACACAGTCCTTCCCAGTCCCTGCCTTCTTCCCAGGGATAGTCTGCCTCATAAACAGGTACTTCAGATTTTTTAGGAGAAGCCAAGGAAAAAGAAAAAGTCTCTCTAAGCAGTTCATGGAAGAGAATTATTTCCCACAGATTCACAGCCGCCTTCTTTGCAGGTTACTAGGGTGTATTGTAGCCCAGAGTCTAGGAGACATCACCTGTCTCCACCATCAAACAACATTGGCTCATCTCCTAGCTTGTTTTCCTGATCCTAAAACCAGGTATGGTAACTGCTGGCTGTTCATCCTTACAGAGAACAGATTATGAAGTGTATAAGACGTGGGATTCCCTCCATTTTCCCCAAAAAGCTAGGGAACCACTGAAGTATATAAAAGATGTGGGTAGGAGAGGAGGGGATCCTTGCTACATCTTTCCAAACCTCCTCTGTGATCCTCCATTGATCACTGTTCCTCTACTTGGCTCCATGAGGGCATAGACTAGTTCACCTCAACTTAAACAATATCGGGAATTCTTACTAACTTTCTGTCCACAAAGCTGCCCTGAGTTTCAAACCAAGGGATGAATAGCTAGAGTTTTCTGTGGCATCCGGGTGAATTAGGCAGGAAGGTGAGACCGTCCTATCCCCCCCATATGTCTCAGGTGAGATTCTCCCTTTTCTATCCCATCCCAGTCATCTATACCCTTGGTTATGTTGGCAGAGCAGTCTTTTGGATGGGAGCCCAATTCTAAAGTCCCCCTTTGACAGATTGCCACCTCTCTTCTTGCTACTTGGCTTTTAAAAACAGTTACCTTTTCAGGGCACCTGGGTGGTGCAGTTGGTTAACTGTCCGACTCTTGGTTTCGGCTCAGGTCATGATCTCAGGCTTCTGGGATCAAGCCCTGCATCGGGCTCTGTGCTCAGCAAGGAGTCTGCTGGAGACTATCTCCCTCTCCCTCTGCTCCTCCCCTGCTTGCATTCTCTCTCTCTAAAATAAATAAAATTTAAAAAATAATAATATTTGGCAATCTTGTTTAAAACACCCTTTATCTTTGCGTACTGCCACAGCTATTTGGAAAAACTGATAGCATGGGTGATGTTCCTAATGATAACCACAACCCCTTGTGAACATTCCGTAATCTAGAATAGACCCTTGACAATGAGACCCGTGTTATTGCTGCTAGATTCCATTTGTTTACATTAGGATGGCTATTTCTTTTTTTCTTTTCTTTCTTTCCTTTTTTTTTTTTTTTTTTTTTTTAAGAGAGGGAGTGGGGGAGGAACAGAGGGAGGAGGAGAGCGAGAGAATCTTAAGCAGGCTCCACTCCCAGTGCAGAGCCCAGCCTGAGGCTTAACCTCACAACCCAGAGATCATGATCTGAGCCAAAATCAAAAGTCCGATGCTTAACTGACTGAGCCACCCTGGCGCCCCCTGGGATGGCTATTTCTGATGGAGTTCAGAAGCTGTTTTACTCATGAATGAGTTAGGTTCCTAAAGCTTGTTCTAATCCTTTCAATTCTGGATGAGTCCAAAACAGACAATATGAGCACCCAGCATATATACATTTCTTGGGTGAAAACAGGGAAACATCGATGACATTGGATTTTGTTTCTTGATTCCTTCTCCTCAAACTTTGTGAGATTTACTTTTTATCCTTCAGAATGATTACTACTGTGAAACATTCTATTCTGTTTGTACCACGTTGGTTGTCTTCTTGATACTTTCACTTTTAAAATTCTCTTGATTTTTATTTCAGTCCTAATGATACATCTTTTCATACCAGAACTCTTAACATTCTCATTGTGTTTGTACTTAACAGTCGTGATACGGTGATTAATAGTCTAAAACACCGTTAAACCAAGCATTGACACACTATAAACAGCATAAAGATTACATAGGCTAAAATGTCTATTAACACCATCTTTTGGAGGGAATAGAGTGGATATAGAGGTGCTTTTGGATAATTTATGTTAATAAGCCTCCGTATCATTTTAAACCTTTGCTTTATGTTTTTCTCCATAAATTTTAGAGTGCCCTTGGTTTCACAAAGAGTTTTATTTTTATTTATTTTTTAAATCCCAATTTTCCAGGTTCTTTTTTTTTTTTTTTTTAAGTTTTTATTTATTTTTCTGACAGAGAGAGAGTGAGAGAGGGAACACAGGCAGGGGGAGTGGGAGAGGGAGAAGCAGGCTTTCCGCCGAGCAGGGAGCCCGATGCTCGGACCCTGGGATCATGACCTGAGCTGAAGGCAGACGCTTAATGACTGAGCCACCCAGGTGCCCCCACAAAGAACTTTAGAAGTAGAAATTTAAACAACTACAGTATATTAGTCATTCCCTGGTGTTTCAGATATGTAGACACATGTGTGATATGAGAAATTCAAATCATAAAAGGTCTTGTCAGCAGTGTGGGAGGGAGTTTGGGGTGGGGGAAGACATGTAGGGCTGGAGGTGGAGAGACTGGTTAATAATGGAGTATCGCATGTGTCCAGGAAAAGGTGGTGATAACCCGAAGGGAGCAGGAGAATTGGAGAGGAGAGAGCAGTACTCAGGGATCAACTACACGGAGATCTAGTTGCTCCGGGAGGCGCACATGTTTCTGACTGGAGACAGAATGGATGACTGTGCCACCAACCAAAATAAAAGAACCAAGGGGAAAAATCAGATTGAGAAAGGGGGGGTGGGGTTGACATTGCAATAGCATGAGGATTCAAGAGAAGGCACAGAAGTAGAGACAGCAAGTAAAGAAGTTTGAAAATGAAAAAGTGGGTGGGAGCACAGGATTGAGGAAGGGGAATGTGGACCTGGGAGAGAGCTATAGTCTGAGGGGCTGGAGCCTAGATGGAGGGTCATACTGAACGTTCAGGAGACAGGGTCTAGCTGATGGACCAAGATTACAGAGGAGACTGTAGGCAATGGAACTGAGGACAGGATCACTGTCCTTCAGAGTCTGGGAAAAAGAAAGAATGGTGCAGATGCCAAGAAATGTTATAGGTGGAATAGAAAGTGTGGGCTTCACTGCCCATTGCTTCATGTTAAGAGGGAAAGTAGAAGGCAGGATCATGCTTAGAGTGAAGGGGCTGCTTTCGAGAGATCTGTCCCTGTGCCTCATCAAAACATTTTGTACAGGTGTCCAATCCTGACCATCAGGAACTCTCTCCTTTGCCTCTTTCCCTACAACTTTTGCCAATTTATTCATTTATATTGTATTTATATTCATAATTCCCTGATTATTTTTGCATTATCATCTAGCTTCCCAGCTATTGCTTCTCACTCAGAAAAAAAGAAGAAAATGGGGAAGAGGGAAGGACAAGGTGGGCTTTGAGTGTTGTGGGGAAGTCATAGAGGGGAATGGCAGAGCATATCTACCAAAAACAAGTAGGACAGTGAATGAGAGCATGCAATGGTTGGGGGCCCAACTGGAGACTAGGAATTTGTAGTGCTCCAGAACCCCCATTTGCAGCTTTCTCCAGGTGTGCAAGTGTATGGGAATGCAGAAATGTGGGATCACGGTGGGACTGAGCTAAATCACTGCTATAGAACTTTTGTGATGATGGAAGTGTCCCCTATTGGTGCTGTCCAATAGAGTAGCCTCTAGTCACTTGTGGCTATTGAGTACTAAAATTTGGCTACTGACTGCTGTCGAAGAACTAAACTTTTAATTTCTTTTATTTTTTTTAAAGATTTTATTCATTTACTTGACAGAGAGAGACACAGCAAGAGAGGGAACACAAGCAGGGGGAGTAGGAGAGGGAGAAGAGCCTGCTTCTCCCTGCTGAGCAAGGAGCCTGATGTGGGGCTCGATCCCAGGACCCTGGGACCATGACCTGAGCCAAAAGCAGATGAGACGCTTAACCAGCTGAGCCACCCAGGTGCCCCTGAACTTTTCATTGCATTTTAGTTAAATCTAAATAGCCACATGTGGCTAGTAGCTCCCCTGTTGGACAGCACAGATACAGAGTTAGGGGTTTGTAGAGTTCATATGGAGAAGACCTCAGTGAAGTGAGGTGCTAACGATTCCATTAACACTTCAACTCAGTTCCTAGTAGAGATGGTGAATGGGCTAGTAAACAGGAGAAAATGGAACGGCAAGAATTTCCTGTGTTAATCTTAGGTTAAAAAAAAAAGTATCATTGTCCAAATTTGTTTTTAAGGCGAGAACGTCAGTATTCTATATGTAGTAGCGAAGATTCTCCTGGCTCTTGTGAAGTCCTGTATTTCTCTGTGGGGAGCCCTGATCAGCTCATGGTTTACAAAGGGAAGTGCATTGGTGAGTAAACTAGTTAAATTGATTTAAATTACTCAAACAAGAAAAGTTAATCATGAAGGAATGGGGTAGATTGTCTGATGCAGGGAGGACTATTAAGTCGGTAAGTCATTCTGGTTCCCGTTACCTAATGACCAGAATGAGAAACTGCTCAGGTTTCCCCTTCAGTAAGATGGAAATAAAAACTTAACCTTTGGAAATACTGTTAGCTGAAAGATAATTTAAAATTTGTTATTATTATAATTAGTCAAGCTTTTTGAAACCAAAGTGGTCGAAATAGGAATCAGTAGAATTTTGCAGCATGCGCATCTATTGCTGATGAAATATGTGTAATAAAATGAGTTCTAATGCCTGTAATCTTTAATGACCAAGTCTAATTTTCTTATGTTGATATCCGTCTGAATAGCATTTTCCTGCTTGGCATTCCTGACCAGGAAAACCACTTTATTTTCTCTATGTCTTATTTAGCAGTTTTATCTACTAATGGCTGTTTGGAGTAAAGCTGGTTTAGCAATGGTGATTTGAATTGTTTATGTTAAAATCAAGTTTTCAATATCTACCTCTTTTGCCCTAAATGTATGTCTTTTATCAGCCATACAGATACAGCCACTAGTTGGTGTAGGGATCACTTGTATGTAGTGAATTCCAAAATTTAATTTTCAGTCCCATGAATATTCTTACCAAAACTAACAGCCAGATGATCTAAATTGAATCTACTTTCTTTTGGTGTCTTTTCCCATCCCCTTTAAGGAGATCCAAATTAGCAGGGGAGTTGCCGGGGAGCAGGCAGCAGATAAAAGGGAGAAGAAACTGAGTATCTGAATAGTCTATGAACTGGACACTTAACCTTGGCTGACAGAAAGCAACCTGAATGGTACAGGACCATGTGGACACACGGTGTGCCATACTGAGACAAAGCAGCCATTTAAACAGGCTCACAACCCCGGACCTGAGACTGTCCTTGACTCAGGCATTTCAGACTCCTGAATTGGCAACATAAAACTCACTACGTTCAGTAACATGGGGAAACCAGGAAGGCAAATTAATCCAGCTGCTTTGTACCTTCCCTCGGTCTCATATCCCCACTGGTATGCAAAACCATCAAGTAAATGACTTACTTTGCTTTCTCACAACAGGTCTGATTTTTAAAATATGTCCTGATTTTCTACAAAATGTTTTTATAAAAGATGAACTAATTAACATTTGTTTTCCAACTTAAAGCTGTTACAGAAAGAGAAAGCTGATGGATAAAGCACTTACAGAGACTATCTGTACAAATGATCATTAGCATATAATAGAGTCTCAGTCAGAAATCTTCTGGTAACGTACTTCCTTTAACCTCGTCGCAGTGTGTTCTTTTGTCCCTTTTATTACCCCCCTCACAAAAGTGACAAGAGGAGGGTGATGATAACAAAGCTACAATACAAAAACAACCCTCCAGTCAGCAATTAGGAGATACCCACCCGGTTCCAATTAAGGAGACACATATTGCAAGACATTGTACTATGTAATGCACACATTTAATTAGGCTTTCTGTAAATAACATCACATTCCATCCCATAAACATTAAAATCAAGTGTCTCCCCTTGTGTAGTACTTAGACCCCATATTCCACAGGTTGCTGCCTTTGGTTGTCGAATTTTCACACATCAAGGTTTTTTCCCCTTAGGCTAAGAATGCCAGGAATTTGTAACTCACGTTAACAGATCATTTTAATTAAAATTTCTTAAATTGCCAGCATTTCTATGAGGTTAAAAACTGCTTTTCAGTTAAAAAGTCTAGGTGAGCTAATTCAGCCATATTTCTCCAACGTATTTTTGCTAAGACCACTCTGTCTTATAAATACAGGTTATGTCTCATTTTTTTTTTTTAAAGAATTTATGTATTTATTTGACAGAGAGATAGAGAGCACAAGTAGGCAGAGAGGCAGACAGAGGGAGAGGGAGAAGGAGGCTCCCCGCTGAGCAGGGAGCCCGATGCGGGGCTCGATCCCAGGACCCTGGGATCATGACCTGAGCCGAAGGCAGCCGCTTAACCGACTGAGCCACCCAGGCGCCCCTACATTTCATTTTTAAATGGAAAAAAATAATTACCGTTATTTCTTTAGAACATTTTTTTGTTATGAAGCCAATGTAGCATCATGGAAAACTGTTACTTATATATTAAGAGAAAAAGACAAAATACTGTATAAAAGTGGTTCTCATTTGGGGGCAGTTTTGTTCCCTGGGGGACGTTTGTGGATGTGCAGACATATTTTCCGTGGTTAAGACGAGGGTAGGGGTGCTCCTGGCATCCAGTGGGTAGAGACCAGGGATGCCGCTAAACGTCCTGCAGTGCACAAGACAGCCCTTTTCAACAAAAGATTTTAGAGTAAATTGACACTAGCATCAAGGGTGAGAAGCCCTGTTTTCTTGCTATGATTTGGTAAATTAGAATCAAAGAGTAGAGGGACCTGAAAGAGAAAACAAAATGGTGATATTATGGGTGATATTTTTCTCCATTTCCAATTTTTTGGTAATTTTCTATCATAGTCTTTAATGAAAATTGGTGTTACAGAAATTTTACTCTCCCAAGTACAAGTGGAAATCATATGCCTATCACTAAATAAATGTGTCTTTCTAGCTTTAAATTTAAACTGTCATTTCTGGGTCCTTCTCCCAAACTATTGGCCAGTTTGTATTTGCTGAACATACTCAGATTTTGTAGTAAGAAGATCATTGATATATTCATATTTCCAAATTATTAAAACTTGTTTTTAATACTAATCTACATTGATGGAATAATCTTGATGGAGTGCTCCCATTTCCAAATTCCTTCACCTTAGTTGGTATTTAGCTCCGTGAGGGTAGGCATCATCATCAGGAGTGTACCGGTTATGAAAGTAATATTGTGAATAATGGCTGGTAGAGGAAAACACTGATCTGAGACTAAAATCTCATGGTTGATTGTTGTCCCTTTATAAAAATTAATGTTTAAGGGTTCAGAATAAAAAAAAAAAAGGGTTCAGAATATGTTGTCAAATATTAAAAATTTGGTCACAAGGGGCGCCTGGGTGGCTCATTCGTTAGGCGTCTGCCTTCGGCTCGGGTCATAGTCCCAGAGTCCTGGGATCGAACTCCGCATCTTCTCCCTGCTCAGTGGGAAGCCTGCTTCTCCCTCTCCCCCTGCTTGTGTTCCCTCTCTCTGTGTCTCTCTCTGTCAAATAAATAAATAAAAATTAAAAAAAAAATTTGGTCACAAAAGAGCATGTATTACATGCAGTCATATTTTTCATAGGTAGCGTATGGTATCGACTGTTGAATGAATGTGTGAAGATACAGCCCCTCTTTCTTTACCCCCACAGAAAATAGATCAGTGAGATTTCATTATATTTTCTTTCAATGTGCAGGAAGTGATGAGCCGCTTGGAAAATTAGTTTACAATGCTTTGGAAACGGCCACTGGCAATTTTGTCTTGTTGCATGAGTGGGTCCTTCGATGGCAGAAAAAAATGGGTCTGTTCCTTACCAGTCAAGAGAAGGAGAAGATTGATAAGTGCAAAAAGCAGGTGGGCATCCGAGGTGGCCCTTGAGCAGAGGCCCCACCTCGAACTTGATGAGATGACAGAACGAAAGAGCTGTGCCTTTGATTGGCTAGCAAAGATGATCCGGGGGGCACCTGGGTGGCTCAGATGGTTGAGTGTCTGCCTTCGGCTCAGGTCATGATCCCAGGGTCCTGGGATCGAGCCCCGCATCGGGCTCCCTGCTCAGCGGGGGGCCTGCTTCTCCCCTTCCCTCTACTTCTCCCCCTGCTCATATTCTCTCTCTCTTTCTGTGTCTCTGTATCTTGAATGAATAAATAAAAAAAAACTTAAAAAAAAAAAAGATGATCCAGAATGGTATGAGATCTGTTTAACCAGAGGGGATGGTGGGGAACCCGCCCTCTTCTCCAAGTTTCTCAGCCCCTTGCTGCCCCTTTCACAACACTCACAAAACACGGTCAGACTTTGTTGTCTGCACGTGTTATGGCATTAATAGCCGTCCCCAGCTGGGGCTAAATAGCTTCATTCTCGTGCTTTCTGCAGTCTTTTGAAATCTTTGCATCAAAACTGAATTTTAGGGGACTAGACAGTTTGAACGTTAATTTATAATTCTGAGCTTAAGGAGAACATTTAACATTGCATATCGCACAGTTACATCATAAAGAGGTTACAAAACAGTAGGAAAGCATTGTGTTTAGACATGTGTATTTATGATGAAAAAACTGGAAGTAAAGGCACTGAAATCATAATGGTTGTCTTTTGGTAGTGACCATATAGGTAATTTGTGCGGTTTCTTCTTTTGTGTTAGTACTTACTAAAAAGGTTGACGTTGATGCTTTATAATCAGAAAGACTTTTTTTAAAAAACTTTTTAAAATTATTATTATTATTTTTTTAAAGATTTTATTTATTTATTTGAGAGAGAGAGAATGAGAGCGAGCACATGAGAGGGGGGAGGGTCAGAGGGAGAAGCAGACTCCCTGCCGAGCAGGGAGCCCGATGTGGGACTCGATCCAGGGACTCCAGGATCATGACCTGAGCCGAAGGCAGTCGCCCAACCAACTGAGCCACCCAGGCGCCCCTAAAATTATTTTTAAGTAATTCCTACACCCAACGTGGAGCTTGAACCCAAAACCCCCAAATCAAGACTACATGCTGTGCCGACTGAGCCAGCCAGGCAGCCTGATCAGGAAACGTTTTTTTAAAAATTAATTTTTTTTTTTTCCCTTTTTTTCTGCTGGCCTTATGGCAAGAGAAATTGCTTTTAAAAGCTGTTCACCTGAGCACCTGGGTAGCTCAGTGGGTTAAGTGTCTGACTCTTAGTCTCAGGTCTTGATTTCAGGGTCTTGAGTTCAAGCCCCATATTGGGCTCCGTGCTGAGCATGGAGCCTATTTAAAAAAATAGAGAAAACTGGTTAATTTTGGGGCGCCTGGGTGGCTCAGTCAGTTAAGTGTCTGCCTTCTGCTCAGGTCATAATCCTGGGGCCCTGGCATTGAGCCCCGCATTGGGCTCCCTGCTCATTGGGGAGTCTGCTTCTCCTTCTCCCTCTGCTGCTCCCCCTGCTTGTGCTCTCTTGCACACTCTCTCTCTCCCAAATAAATAAAATCTTTAAAAAAAAAAAAAGCTGTTCACTAATTTTATAGTATTTGTACACTAGATTTTGAGATCACAGAAGTGGAGAATTAATTAAATTGCTTTCATCTTTATGAACTGTTAGGTTGGCCTTATAATTTAGGGGAGGTTATAGTTCAGAACATATTCCTTCTCCTTTGAAAGTACATTTTCTATTAAATATTTTGTTTTTTTCTATTAAATATTTTACCTTTGAAATGAAATACCAGTTAGTGCTGATCAATGCAATATTATCTTAGTGGTGTTTTTCCTTATCAGATTCAAGGGGCAGAAACGGAATTCAGCTCACTGGTAAAATTGAGCCATCCAAATGTAGTACGCTACTTCGCAATGAATCTCAAAGAGCATGATGACTCCATCGTGGTGGACATTTTATCAGAGCACATCAATGGTGTCTCCCTCGCTGCGCACCTGAGCCACTCAGGCCCCATCCCCGTGCATCAGCTCCGCAGGTACACAGCCCAGCTCTTGTCGGGCCTTGAGTATTTGCACAGCAATGATGTGGTACACAAGGTGCTGCGTGCATCAAATATCCTGGTGGATGCAGACGGCAATGTCAAGATCACGGACTACAGCATTTCTAAGCGCCTAGCAGACATTTGCAAGGAGGACGTGTTTGAACAAAGCCGAGTTAGCTTTAGTGACAGTGCCCTGCCTTATAAAACGGGCAAGAAAGGGGATGTTTGGTGTCTTGGCCTTCTGCTGCTCTTCCTCAGCCAAGGACAAGAATGTGGAGAGTACCCCGTGACCATCCCTCGTGACTTACCAGCTGACTTTCAAGATTTTCTGAAGAAGTGAGTATCATTGAGATTCTCTCTGATTGCACTTTACTCCTGAACTTTTTTTTTTTTTAAGATTTTATTTATTTGAAAGAGAGAGGGAGGGAGCATGAGCAGGGGGAGGGGCAGAAGGAGAGACAGATTCCCTGCTAAGTGTGATCGCAGGACCCCGAGATCATGACCTGAGCCCGAGGCAGATGCTTAACCAACTGAGCCACCCAGGCGCCCCTACTCCTGAACTTGTAATTGTGCTTGAATGTGCTCAGCATCTAAGTGATGTGTTTAAGATGAAAAGCGAGGAACAGGATTGGAGTTTATTCTTTGTTCTTCCAACCCTTTCTTAGCCGCATAGGTTCTGATTTCTTGCTTACCATTTTCATTCCCTTCTTGCACATTCTCCTAAATTCACTTGGGCTTCGTAGTAGATTTTCAGACTGCTTTTGGGGAGTGCCTGGTATATCTAGGAAGTTAACAGGGAGAAATGCCCCAGGTATTCCAAATGGAAGACCGTCTCTATCTACCTCAGCTGCTGGCCCCTAAGGGGTCAAAGACAAGGCCTCCTATTTAAAAACAGCGTTAGGAGAATCACAATTCTCCCCCTTCTTAACCGTTCTTCATTAACAATGTCTCATTCAGCCAGGTGATCGAGTGCAGTGACTTCCTCGCACGAGCCATAGGATTTTCGACACCTGTAAATTCCAGGTGCACATTTCATTGCAGAGCCAAGTCTGACTGCTTTGAGAGAATCCTTATGAAAGGTTCACCTAGGCCTAAAGTTTTTGTCCAGGTCCTTCCCTTCAGTGCTTTCCAGCTTAGCCCTGCCTCTCAGCCCTGTCCAAGCCAGACCGAGGTTCTCTTAGTTTCTCTGTTAAACGAGAAATAAGATCCCTTCACTGTGGGTTTTTCCAGGCACACCCCTGGTCCAGCTTTCCTGTGGAAGTTGAGCTGGCCTGGTTTCTTCCCTTCCCAGCACTCTGTCTTGTTTCTCACTTTATTTCTTTTTCCCAGCCATTCACTTTTATCCACTTCCTACATTATCTACATCCTACAAATGAAAGTAACTGTACTTCTGTTTAAATAAGATAGTTTCTGTGTAAAACTGAAGCAGACATGATGTACAGTCATGGAAAGAGGCCAACTTTGATTCTTTATAAACTGTGTTCTCCAAGTATATAAACATCTTAAGATTTCTAAAGAAATCTTTTGCAATTTCTCTTAAATGCAATAGAACTTGAAAATATTTATTTAAATGCACCCTGAGGATGAGGTTGGCTAAAAGGACATCAATGGAAATATGGTGACAGAACCATTGATAGACTCATTTCATTCTTCAAAATGTCACCTTTTGCTTTCGGCCCTTTATGGGTCAAGGGTAATTGAGCAAATAGCATTATGTATTTTTTAAAAAACAACACTGGGAAGTTTATGTGCAACGTATCTCTCACATTTAACAGCAAAATGACAGACTCAGTAGCTAAAACTTTCCTAGTTTTCTTCTTAGAGAATCGCTCAACACTCTAAGCGTATTGAACTTGAGATCAGCACTATTTCGTACTCTGTTTAACATGGTTGTTCTTGAGATTTTTATGTGTATTCCTCTCATCCTAGATTGGTTTGATGGACGACTTGGTGAAGGAGGAGCCCGCACAGTATTATTTTACTTCCTTTGCTGTCCAGCCTCAGTTAAAAAAAAAGAAAGAAAACCATTCACGAACAACATAAGCGTAACAACATTTCATTTGTAGTTGTCTTTTTACTTCTTGGTGAATATCCTCTGGAGAAAGATTTTGCTTCATATCAGTCTCCGATAGGAAAGAGCCCAGTCTGGAGCCAGACAGCTGGATCCAGGTCCCACCTTTACCTCTTCCTCACTGAGTACTTAAACTCTCTACCTTGAGGTTTGTCCTTGTAAAATGGATCATTATGATTTAATAATTTCATTTAGTGGTTTAATAATAAGAGCACTGCCTACCTCCCGAGGTGGCTGTGAGGATTAAGTGAGCTCACTCACACCTGTAAAGTGGCCTGTGGTGAGGCAGTGTTGGGTCGCACTGGCATCCTCCGTAGAGAGGACAGTGCATCTGACGGGGAAGGTTCCAGGCATTTCATCCCTTTTCAGAGCTGGATGTAACATTTGCCTCTGCTGCTTAGAGCTACTCTGGTGCCAAGATGATGGGCTCGGAAAATTTCATCTTTTTAACTGAGATCCTGGTGGCTTATAAAATTTTCTCTTAAAGATACAATTCAGTCTAGGTAGGTTTTTTTTTTTTAAAGATTTTATTTATTTATTTGAGACAGAGAGAATGAGAGAGAGAGAGCACATGAGAGGGGGGAGGGTCAGAGGGAGAAGCAGGCTCCCTGCCGAGCACAGAGCCCGATGCGGGACTCGATCCAGGGACCGCAGGATCATGACCTGAGCCGAAGGCAGTCGCTTAACCAACTGAGCCACCCAGGCGCCCCAGTCTAGGTAGGTTTTAAAATTTTCTTGATTACTGTCGCAGTTGAGTTATGGTGACAGTGGACTTCAGAAACCCAACAGGATGTGTATACGGATGTTCATTGCAGCGTTGTTTTGTACAAGTGAAAAACTGGAAATAATCTAAATGACCAACAATAGGAGAATGTGTATATAATGTGAGTAAGTTCTGGTAAGCTCAAAGAGATCTTGAAGTACTGGGCTTAGAAAGATCTCTAAGACACATGGTGTAATAACTGTGATTTATAATAAATATATTTGGTCTTCACCCCTGTTTCAAGCACAGAGCTTTTTTTTTTGGCTTGGAAACTTGAGGCCAATAAAAACCCCAATGCCTTCTTTTTTTTTTTTCTTTTTTCTTTTTAAGTTTTTATTTAAATTCCAGTTAGTTAACATATAGTGTAGTATTGGCTTCAGGTATAGAATTTACTGATTCATCGCTTATATATAACACCCAGTGGTCATCACAAGTGCCCTCCTTAATACCCATCATCCATTTAGCCCATCCCCCACATACCCCCTTCACCCCTCAGTTTGTTCTCTATCTGCTATTCTTACTAACGTTTTGCAGTTGACATAACTGAGACACAGACTTAATGACGCTTTGTCATGTGCCTGGCCAGCACCGAGCTCTTAAAACCATTCCCTCTTTTTATGTTAATGAGGTGAGTTTTGGAACTCATCTGAGGAACAGGGCTGGTTGCCTGGAGAGCTGACATGAGACCCATGAATAGAGAGGAGCTGGAACTTCCAGTCCCACTTCCCAACCTGTGGGGTGAAGAGAAGGGCTGGACATTGAATCGATCACCAGTAGCCAGTGATTTAATCAACCATGCCTATATAATGAAGCCTCCATAAAAACCCAGAAGGATGGAGTTTGGCGAGCTTCCAGTTGGTGAACACATAGAGATGCTGCATTTCTCTGCAGGAACAGGTGGCTGTTCCTGAGCTGTATTCTTTCATACGAAACTGGTAATCTAGTAAAAAAAAAAAAATGTTCCTTTGAGTTCTGTGAAGCACTGTAGCAGACCAGTTGAACCCAAGGAGGGGGTTGTTGGAATCTTTGGTCTCTAGCTGGTTGGTTGAAAGCAAGGTTGCGATTGGCATCTTCAAGGGGTTGGGGGGCAGTCTTAAAGGAATGAGCCCTCAACCTGTGGGATCTGATGCTATCTCCAGGTAGGTAGTGTCAGAATTGAGTTGAATTGTAGGATACCCACCCAGCTGGCGTTCGAGAATTGCTTGGTGGCCCCCCTCCCCCACAGCCCTCCACCAGTGGAATTGTGTATAGAACCTTTTACATGAGCAAATGAAAAAAGCAAGTTGAGGATAATATAAGATGATGTCATAAAAAAATATATATCCACAATATATCCACAAAACAAAACTATCTTTTATACGACTGTGTTAAATGCGTAAAACAAGTCTGGAATGACACACTAAAGGAGAGGAGAGGAATTGGAGAGAGATGGGGATTTAGTCAAAGACTTTATCATAATCAGTAATGTTTTAATATTTGTACTTTTTTTGTTTTACTGATGTAATTAAAAATAATCTTAAATTTAGGGGAAAAAACCAGTATCTTACACAAATGCTTTTATTGTGATCTTGTCCTTTTCAAGGTATGAAATTAGGAGTGCTTTGCATTTTAGTGCTGACATAAAAAAATATGTTACCCTTTAAGGTAGTTACTGCCACCACTTTATAGCTACAGGTGATAAGTACAGAATTCACAATGATGGTTGGCTTTTTTTTTTTTTATGTTATGTTAGTCACCATACAGTACATCATTAGTTGTTTTTTTTTTTTAAGATTTTATTTATTTATTTGACAGAGGGAGACACAGCGAGAGAGGGAACACAAGCAGGGGGAGTGGGAGAGGGAGAGGGAGAAGCAGAAGCAGGCTTCCCGCTGAGCAGGGAGCCCGATGCGGGACTCGATCCCAGGACCCTGGGATCATGAACTGAGCCAGAAGGCAGACGCTTAACCACTGAGCCACCCAGGCGCCTCACATCATTAGTTTTTGATGTAGTGTTCCATGATTCATTGTTTGCGTATAACACCCAGTGCTCCATTCAATACGTGCCCTCTTTAATACCCATCAGCAGGCTAACCCCCCCCCCCAAAACCCTCAGTTTGTTTGTCTGTCTGTGTGAGTCCATAGTCTCTCATGGCTCGTCTCCCACTCTGATTTCCTCCTTTATTTTTCCCTTCCTTCTTCTGTTGTCCTCCATGCTATTCCTTATGTTCCACAAATAAGTGAAAGTTGGTTGGTTCTTTTAAATTCATTGTTGGTAATTAGGGTCAGGTGCCACCAAGTGGTGCTACTTGGGTCATTGTCATAAAAATCAAAGAGTTTATATTAGTTAGAACAGTGTGGTTCTCAGAAACCACCTGGACAGCAGGGTAAAGCACAGATTACTGCCCAAACCACCAAAGTTGCTGATTTACTAGGATAGGGTTAGAACAGAATTTGTAACAAATTCCCAGGTCATACTGGTACTGATGCTCCTGGTCAGGGACCCCACCTTAAGAACCACTGGGTTAAAGGTATGGCTTGTCTTCACTAAAGAACAAAAAAGACTTACACTTATTAGAAACAAGGTTCTAGGAATGAGAATGAAAAGAAGTATATGGTAAAATGTGGGACTTTTTAAAAAGTAGTCTGTAACTGTTACCAAGTTACATCATACCATGAACAGGCTTCATCCAAAGTTTGTCATATTGGGCCCCCACGCTGCATCAGCCATCAGATTTGCTTTTCTTTTGGAAAGCTTTGGTTTTCACTGGTCCCTGGAGAAGCTTAGTGTAGGATGGCAAGTCACTGAACTATTTAGTGGGCGTGAAAATTCGTAACTTGTGCTATCTTAAACCCATGAAAAAAAATTCTTCCATGAGGTAAGTCTTCCTAGAGACTATATATTTTTTGTCTTTTTTTTAAAGATTTTATTTATTTATTTGACGGACACAGCGAGAGTGGGAACACAAGCAGGAGGAGTGGTAGAGGGAGAAGCAGGCCTCCGCCGAGCAGGAAGCCTGATGCGGGGCTCGATTCCAGGAACCTCGGATCATGACCCGAGCAGAAGGCAGACATTTAATGACTGAGCCACCCAGGCGCTGCAGAGACTATATATTTTTTGATTCCCCACTTACACCCAGCCTGGTGTTCAGCGTGTTTTCACTTAAGAGTGCATTTGGGTCCATAAACAACATGAGTTCTCTAATGTGTATTTACCTTAAAATAGACCCATAAATAAAAAATAAACCCTTTGATTAACAAGATCAGTGATCATTTTCTGTGTCGCTGAGATTCTCTCTTCCCTCTCACTGAGGTGTGTTTGCTTGGATGACAAGGAAAGATGGAATGCCCAGCAATTGCTGAAACACAGCTTTATCAGTCCGCAGCCAAAAATGTCTTTATTGGAACAAAGTCCTGAAGGTGAGTCTGTTACCACTCTTTTCTTGAAAGCCTGTTTGACATAAATTATTTTTAAAGAACGCAGAAGCCTAAGGCTGGAACAGACTGCCTGGATCATTTTTTTATCTATTTTATGCTGAGCTGCACATAAATCCATTCATTGCATGTGTACCGTGTGCACAGAACTGTTTTGCCGTCCTGGTTTCCCCAGCCTCGACGGTTGGAGTGTTCGTTGGGGTAGCCTCTCTTAGTGTCAGGTACCCTTCTGGTCCCGTCACCTTACTGCCACGGAAGTAGATTTCCCTGTTGCTGCTCAAGGAACAGATTAAGGAACCTCAGTAGAGCTGGGGATGGGTCAGGAGACCCAGGTTCGGGTTCTGGCTCTATCGAGTAGTCATTCCTTTACTGTGGGTGTGTGTGTCTGTGTGTGTGTGTGTCTGTCTGTGTGTGGTCCGTGTGTGTGTGTGTGTGTGTGTGTCTCTCTGACTTAGCCCCGCCCATAACCTGGGTATATTCTACCTACTTGAAGAATGAGGTGGAGAAAAGTGTTGAAGGGTCCGTGCCAGGGAAGAGGTCCTTGTTCAAACTACGGGTTGGGTCCTCTTCTTCCAGCCCTGGCTTTGCTGTTGGGTTTTGCATCTCTCACTATTTTTCTTTTTCTTTTTTTTTTTTTTTTTTTAAAGATTTTATTTATTTATTTGAGACAGAGAGAATGAGAGACAGAGAGCATGAGAGGGAGGAGGGTCAGAGGGAGAAGCAGACTCCCTGCCGAGCAGGGAGCCCGATGCGGGACTCGATCCCGGGACTCCAGGATCATGACCTGAGCCGAAGGCAGTCGCTTAACCAACTGAGCCACCCAGGCGCCCTTCTCACTATTTTTCTGATGCCTTGTTTGCCTCTCCCATTTTGTTTTATCTCAGATTCTGGAGGACAAGATTATGTTGAGACTGTTATTCCTAGTAAACAGCTACCCAGTGCCGCATTCTTCAGTGAGACACAGAGACCGTTTTCCCGGTATTTCATTGAGTTTGAAGAATTACAGCTTCTCGGCAAAGGAGCCTTCGGAGCGGTCATCAAGGTGTGCTGTGGAGTTGTGCCCAGGCCCCTCCGAGTTCCTTCTTGGTTCCCTTTCCGCAGACTTAGGGAGCTCTTTTTTGAGAGTGGGGAGAGAAGTAAATATGCCCATTTGAAACTATGATCTTCGTCGCCTTCGCAGAGTTAAAGGCTTTACTTAAAGTCGCAGTGGACACATTAAGAGCGCATCATTTCCTCCTCCTTGCTTGATACAGTGCATTAACGAGAAAACCACATGATTCTCCCAGGGCTTAAGTGGAGCCAGGCCCTCTACGTCAAGACCATTTTGCTGTGCTGTGGTTCAGAAAGAAAATTGTCCTTTTGGTCCCATTTGCTTGTAGAGGTGCTGTGGATAAAAGGGCTGCGAGGTTAGAGCTGAGGTGGAATTCACTGGGAAATGGCTCCAGATGGTCTCAGTAGCTTTCACTTTCCAGCTGTTACTGAGAAAGAAAATCAGTGGTGCGTTATGAAGGTGTGCTTTTCTTAGGTTTTCTCTTCTGCTTTCTGGTCTATTTGGGTGACTTGTGATTACCTGCCCTTTGAGAAGGAGATTTCAGCTGTTCTTGTGTAATTTAAGTATTTTGACTTTAGGAGGCCCAGGCTAATATTGTTGATTAAATCCATATAAGACATGTTACCTTTCACAGGATAGAATGGCCCACCATCAAGAGGGCATTTATGCCTGTTGAGGATTCTTGAGAGTGTTATTAGGAAGGGTTACTGGTATTACTGTGGAAGGTCTTTTACAACAACCCCCAAAATAAAAAGGTTTTCTGTGGTAATCAGGGACAGAAAGACAATCTTAAGCTTCCCAAAAGGAAGTTAGAGGATCATGGAAAATTTTCAACTTTCTTCATGCAAGTGTAGACATTATAGTTAGGTGGTTAAATAGACCTACTGTGGCAGATATCTTGATTGGGTAATCCCAGTGCTGTTCAGGGGAGTGGGTGATTGATGTATGTATTATTCCTTTAACTCTCGCCGTAATTTTGATCAGGTCCTTTAACTTGTTTGTATTTTCAATTCTTGAACGTGAGACATTATCAAACTCCCATTTCCTTACAAGTACTTAAAAATGATGAGTAGGCTCATATAATGAAAACGTCTAGTAATTTAAGTTCCTAAGTTCTCTTGTGGTTTTTCCCTCTGAGAGGCCACAGCCCTCACATTCCATCTCTCTTTCCGGGTTAGGGTAGGGCATTCTGTTCAGTCATCTGGCATTTCATGAGCAATTGGCCCCATTATGGTTCAGGTACCTTTCCACTGTAATAAGTGAATCCCTGGGAGTTTGCAGTGTAGTGAGCTCCACACCCCGGTCAATGACTCCAGGCATTCGTGATGTGTTCTGAGACTCAAGGTCGAAGACAGTGCCAAGACTTAACCACTGTTTCCTACTCTATTAATGTTGTAGCAGTAAAAGAACACGGGCCATAGCTTTTTGGAGCATGTTCCATATTTCAGGTTCTGTGCCAGGTGGCTCACAAACCTTGTCTTTCAGTTTCAGGACATTGTTACGAAATAAGTATTATCCCCATTTTTCAGATGAGGGAACTGACCTTCAGAGAAGTCACATAATTTGTATGAGGTTACCTACATGCAGTAAGAGATAAATCAGCATTCATACCTATATCTGTTCTACTCAAAAGCATGGTTTTTTGCCACTTTCCACACAAAGGTAATCTGAAACTCAATTTTATAGTAGTCCTTTCTCATTCTAATTGAAACCTATGAGAATGATGCTTTATTTTGTATTTTGTAATCAACTAGTTCCTCCCTCTGCCCATGGGAGTTGTTCCTTTTCATCACCTCATTTGACCTGCATAGTGGGTCCAGAATGTTCTCATGAGCAGAATTTTGTAAAAGTTAACTTCAGTCAACCCAGTGGCATCCTGTGACTGCCCAGGAGAAAGGGTCTCTGTGCAGGTTGTGGAGTCTTTGAAACTTTCTCTTGTATTTTACTTGTCTTTATTTTATTGTGTTCTTAATCACATTATTCTGGTCTTAAAACATATCATCAGTTATAAATCTTAGTAACAAACATCTTAGTACAAACAAAATCAGTGGGCAGTAATTGTGTTGATACCAGTCTCGTTTTACTGAGCCCGTTGCTCAGTGAGGCCTTGGTCATAAGTGGTTTACTCACCTCACGCATTTTATCCTAAAGTCTGTCACCTCTGAGGTGAGGGGAGTGGTGTACATGCAGATGAGAAAATGGAGTTTCAAGGAAATTAAATCATTTGCCCAAGTTTACACTGCTTGATAAGTCCGGAATTAGAAATTGTATTCAGATTAACATTTTTGGAGTTTAATTTGTGTTTAGTGACTTGAAGTGTAAAAAAAAAAAAAAAAAGCTTGGAGAGAAACTAAAGTTCTGAAACCTCATATTGACTTTAGAAAATAATTAGTATTTTTTTTTTAAGATTTATTTATTTGATATAGAGGGAGAGACCGTGAGCATGAGCAGGAGGGGCAGAAGGAGAGGGAGAGAGAAGCTCAAGTAGACTCCCTGCTGAGCACGGAGCCAACACAGGGCTGGATCTCATGACCCTGAGACCATGCCCTGAGCCGAAACCAAGAGTCCTCACTTAAGGAATGTACCACCCAGGTGCCCCAAAAATAATTA
Organism: Mirounga leonina; assembly: GCF_011800145.1. NCBI lineage: Eukaryota > Metazoa > Chordata > Mammalia > Carnivora > Phocidae > Mirounga > Mirounga leonina. The sequence continues at coordinate 17,169,541 of NW_023270839.1, forward strand.
GTTTTTTTTTTTTTTTAAAGATTTTATTTATTTGACAGAGAGAGAGACAGTGAGAGAGGGAACACAAGCAGGGGGAGTGGGAGAGGGAGAAGCAGGCTTCCAGCGGAGCGGGGAGCCCGATGCGGGGCTTGATCCCAGGACTCTGGGATCATGACCTGAGCCGAAGGCAGATGCTTAACGACTGAGCCACCCAGGCGCCCAGATAATTAGTATTTTTTAAACAGGGTTAAAATAATAATTTCTTAGAATTGAGATATCAGGTGTGATACTGGAAAAGCAGGAATGTAATTGTCGGTAAAATTAATGATTAAAATGGAGGTCATGTTTTCTCCAGGTCTCTTGTTAAACTAAATATAGGTGTCGTTTGGGGTGAGATGTTTCCTACAGATTTCGGCAGTCAAGACTTTATCCAGTGTAAGAAGTCGAACTATGTGGCTCTCGACTGTAGCTGTTGCTTCTCACTGAGAACTCTGGGCTCCCCTTGGGAGGGCATGGGGTGACAGGCTACAAATGCTGGTCTGCGAGGCTCCCAGTGCCTGACGGGCACCGGGTTCCTTCCCCTCCCCTCCCCGCGGCAGGTGCAGAACAAGCTGGACGGCTGCTGCTACGCGGTGAAGCGCATACCCATCAACCCGGCCAGCAGGCACTTCCGCAGAATCAAGGGCGAGGTGACGCTGCTGTCGCGCCTGCACCATGAGAACATCGTGCGCTACTACAACGCCTGGATCGAGAGATATGAGCGGCCGGTGGGCCCGGGGATGCTGCCCCTGGACTCAGACTCGGACTCACGGCCCCAGGCACGGGATGGGCGAGCTTCGTCCCAGCCGCCAGCGCACAGCAGTGGCCCCGACGGCCCGGGCAGCTTGGAGGCCGCGGCGCCCCCGCCCATCCTCAGCTCGGTGGAGTGGAGCACGTCGGGCGAGCGCTCGGCCAGCGCCCGCTTCCCCGCCGCGGGCCCGGGCTCCAGCAGCGACGAGGACGAGGACGACGATGAGGACGAGCACGAGGGCGTCTTCCCCCAACCCTTCCTGTAAGAGCATCAGCGGGGGTGCAAGGCCCACGCCCCGGGAGAGGGGATTCTGTTAGAAACCCAGGCTGTCACCATGTTGAGGTACAGAACTGTGTGTTTAGAGAGGAACCAGATTCAGTCCAAAGGGGTTTATTCCCTACAGTCTTTAAAAGATCTCCAAAATCCAGACCCTGGAGAAAGGAAAAACAGAAATTCCTTTCAATACCTCATCATCTTAGTACCATTGATAGAAAGTTTTTAAAGAGCATTCTTTTGGATAAGGGCTTCCAACTCTGGTACATTTAAAAACTAACCTGGAATCTTGACATAGGGCCAACTGCCGTTCTAAAAAGTCAAGAATTAAGATCCTAAAGTTTGTGCATCTCAGAAGCCACCCAGATCCATCTTGACTTTCCTCGTTTGATTTCATCCTATCCAGTTGGATACAGTTGATCTTAACTCTTAGCTATGGAATTATAATAGGGAATTTGATTTCTTTATAATTTCTCCGTTTCTGTTTTTAAGACCTGCTTCAGATTCTGACAGTGATATCATCTTTGAAGATGAGAACAGTAAGAGTCAGAATCAGGTAAATATATAAATAGAAATTACACCGTTTTATCAGGGGTGGGCATGTAAGAAAACAAGTGTTTGTTGTTAGAAGCTCCAGGTGGAACAGTAAAGCCTCACTCTGATAGGCAGATATAGAAACATGATTATTTAATGTATATGCTACACCTGTGTTTATTTATGGGCCTTAATTTGTCCACATAACCGAACATAACTGCTTTTAGAAGAGAGGAGTAAATTGACATGCTGGTTTTTGTTTTGTTTTGTTTCTTTAAATGAAAACTATCTCCTAGAAGATTTGGGGGTACTTGATGTGGTTGGGGATAGGGATTGATTTAAGTAATTAAAACAGCCTTATTGTAGAGTTCTGTTGTCCTCTATGGTCAATTAATCCAGGTTATTTATTCTCATAAACCATCATCTAGAACAGTGTTTTAGCACTGAGTCATGATCCTGTAACAGGCTATGAAATCAGTTTTCAGGGCCACAACCAACTATTTTAGTGCTGTAGGGAAGAGTGGAGACCGTGCATCACACTAGGAAAGGTAACCTGTTTGTACACCATGTCTCACGTGAGTATGTGAACTGAGTGTGATATAAAATAACATTTCTTCATGTGGACCATGGTCTGAAAAGTTTGAAAAACACTGTTCCAGGCCTTGGACCCCACTCAGTTTTGCATCTTCTTCTGCCCAGACCAGCAGAGCCCCTGAATGCTGGTGCATGGCACTGACAACTAGGAGTGTCCGTCGTTGGTGTAGAGGAAACTTCCATGAGAGGGGGTTGAGTGCCATGACTGTATTTCCAGAAATAAAAACAGAATTACAAGCAGTTATAAGGCTGTATTCATAGTAGATAAAGAAAAGTCTACATGTACACCCTGTTAGATAAGCACTTAAATTAATTGTAAGGTTTGAATGTATTCCCCTGCATTTTTTAGAAGTAATCCCCCCCCTTTTCTTTTATTAAAAGCACCTTAAAGTCCGTTTGGTTTAAATTTATAAATTATAGGGGCACCTGTTTGGCTCAGTCAGTTAAGCATCTGCCTTTGGCTCAGGTCATGATCCTGGAGTCCCGGGATCAAGTCCCACTTTGGGCTCCCTGCTCAGCAGGGAGTCTGCTGCTCCCTCTGCCCCTCACCCCGCACATGCTCTCTCTCTCTCTCTCAGATAAATAAATAAAATCTTTTAAAAAATTATAAATTATAACCAACTGCTTTGATTTTAGCATTAGTTATGCATTTAATTATTATGAGAGCACCAAATTTATAATCCTGGTTTTGCTCAGTTAAGGGCAACATCCCAGGGGCATTCTAATTGATGAGTGGAAGCCTCCAAGAGATTAACAGTCTTCTACAGATAATCCCCAGGGTATGTAAATGATTCAGGAGTAGAACTTGATTGTTTGCAGAACAGGGGGGCTTTTTTTTTCCTTTGCTAAAGGAAAAATGTTGAGAAATGCTTCCACAAACAAACTGTAAATCAGAAACCACCAAATGCTACCTAATGCTTTTTCCTCAGCCAGTCCTTTTCCCCCAGGTGGTGGTGTTGAGGGGAAATACTTAAAAACATTTATGAGAAGAATGAAAGAACTTTATTTTTTTTTAGTTATTGGAGAGACCAGCAGGGGGAGTGGCAGGCGGAGAGAGGAGCAGACTCCCCACTGAGCAGGGAGCCCGATGTGGGGCTTGATCGCAGGACCCTGGGATCATGACCTGAGCCCAAGGCAGATGCTCAACCAACTGAGCCACCCAGGCATCCCCAAAAGAACTGGGGGGAAAAAAAAAGGGACAAGAGTAAGAAAATGAGCTGTAGGGGAAGAATAGACTAGCCGTGTGGAAAAGCATTCCAGAAGATCAGTCACAGTTAAGTGGCAGCCGGGTGCTTGTCCCTCAGTGGTACAGCCCCGAGGGCGGTGTGCCTTTTGGTAATATCATCATATTTAAGTTGATTTAGCTAAAGATGGATCTCTCATCTTCTGCTTCCAAAGTAAGCCTACCAGCAAAGAAAGGTATTCCATTAAGTCTGAAACCTTAAAATATTAGCCTGTACACATTCTGCCTTTCTTACCCATAAAAAGATACCCATGGTAAGAAAGAATGGACTTGACTTGGAATCTTTCTGTAGATCGCACAACTGTAATACCTACCTATTTCTTATTTGCCCCCATCATTATGCTATATAGTGACATACCTGTAAACTATACAGTAGAGTCGGGTAATAGCGCAGTTGCCTTTTAAATGCTGGAAGCACCTAAAGGACAGTGGCTGCGTTCTGCTCAGACCTCCCCTCTGAGGCAACAGGATGTCCGGGTGTGTGGCGGGGCGGGCACAAAGGACTTGAGGATGGTGATGGTCATGTCCCATTTCAGCTCCCATTTATGAGTTCCCCCGCGCTCCTCTTGGATTAGGATGAAGACTGCAGTGGGAAGAGCAGTTGCCATGAAAGTGAGCCATCGGCGGCCGTCGAAGCCGTGCACTACCTGTATATCCAGGTGAGGCCCTGGCGTGCGTGCGGCTCGGGTCACAGCCCCTCCCGGTGGTCGCTGGTGGGGATGTTGCAGGAGGCTAGAGCAAGTAGCAGGAGATGGCATAGGGCCGTGGTTATGGGCTCCGGACTCAGGCTGTGTAAGTTCTCATCCTGGATCCCCCAGTCACAGCGCTCAGGCAAGTTTCTTTTCGCATTCTGTGCGCATCCAGCCATCTCAGTGACTTGTGAAGAGTAAGAGAAATCACATCTTTAAGAACACTCTGCCTCCCCCGCAAGTGAATAGGGCCATGGGGCCTTAAGAGTATTTGCAGTCCTGTCGGTAAGTAGGCAGATCTTTAAATGTCAGACACAGTGGTATGTGCCAGAAGCAAAGCCTCAGACAAGTGTGGTGTTTCCAAAGAGACTAATTAGGTGGCTGCTTTTAATTATTCCATAATATAAGTATCTCTGAGATACCACTCAAACACAGGATAAAGCATTCGTCCTCTAAACCACTAACTGTTAAGTCTGTACTCCGTGCATTCAGTCTCTGGACAGCTATGAGTCAGAAGGACATAGGGGAGGTGAGTCTGGAGGTGTGGTAGGATCACAGTCTGGGAATCACCGGCCCTCGTGAGGGCTCGAGGATGAGTCAGAATCTGGAGGTGGTTATTCAGAGCATGAGGGGATGGTCCTCTCTTTAAAAACAGTGAAATCCTTCTTCATGAGAGATCTCAACTCTGGCACTGGTTTGAAACCCATAGGCCAGTTTCATAAATCAAAGGCTACGTGCTGATTGAAGATGTAAATGATACTGCATTGTTTTCTGATACATTAATATTTAAGAAGGGGTGAGAAAGAGCCTTGTCCTGGATGTTTGGATATTTATAATGTTTTGCTCTAGACCTGAAGGTCATTGTCGATAATTCAAAGTATAAACGAGAAAGGCTCTTGACATCATTAGATTTTTAATTAGCCTTTCTTGGAAATTTGGGTTTGGAAACAATCGTGTAAAAGAAATAAAATTTTACTTAATTCTGTTTTTTCATTATTTGAAAAAAAAATTATTTATGATAAAAATTTTAAACAAGTCTTATTTTTTAATGAATAATAATAATAAAAATTAAAATGGTTATGTTGGGGTGCTGTGATAATGCTTCTTTCCCCCCAATTTTTCAAATACTATTGGTTTCTTTTCTCAAAAAAAACCTAAGCCTTGCCTTTAACTACTTAAAATCCACAGTGCATGTTTTAAAATGGAGGATTACATTAATTGCCATTGTCTACCTTAATTGAAACCCTATACAATCAAATGCTGCCTGATTTGTTTTTGTCCCCAGATGGAGTACTGTGAGAAGAGCACTTTGCGTGACACCATTGACCAGGGGCTGTATCAGGACACCATCAGACTCTGGAGGCTTTTTCGAGAGATTCTGGATGGACTGGCATATATCCATGAGAAAGTAAACTTTATAACATTTCATGCCTGAAAACTTACGTTTATATAAAACTTATGACAAAAAAATATTGTGAGATTGGAGAAAAACAGAAACAGAGGGAAAGTTATGGGCATATTGAAATTTATTTTTATAGGTCAGACATGTCAAAAGACAAAATAGTATAAGGTATCAAAGTTCAAAGAAAAGATTGAAGATTAGGACAGGGGTCAGCAAACTGTGGCCATGGGGTCAAACCAACCTCTGCCTGCTTTTATACAGCCCGTGAGCTAAGAATGGCTTTTACATTTTTTAAAAAAGATTTTATTTATTTGGCAGAGAGAGGGAACACAAGCAGGGCAAGCAGGAGAGGGAGAAGCAGGCTCCCCACCAAGCAGGGAGCCCAACGTAGGGCTTGATCCCAGGACCCTGGGATCACAACCTGAGCCAAAGGCAGATGCTTAACGAACTGAGTCACCCAGGCACCCCTACATTTTCTTTAAATTTTTTTCATTTTTTAAGTAGGCTCCGTACCTAGCATGGAGCCCAGTGCAGGGCTTGAACTCAAAATCCTGAGATCAAGACCTGAGCTGAGATCAAGAGTTGAATACTTAATTAACTGAGACACCAAGATGCCCAGCTTTTACATTGTTAAAGGATCATAAAAAAAAAAAAATCAAAAGGAGAATATTTCATAACACATGAAAACTCTGTGAAATTCAAATTTTAGTGTCCACAATAAACTTTTATTAGAACAGGGCCATGCATGGGGCGCCTGGGTGGCTCAGTCAGTTAAGCGTCTGCCTTCGGCTCAGGTCATGATCCCAGGGTGCTGGGATCGAGCCCCGCATTGGGCTCCCTGCTCCACGGGAAGCCTGCTTCTCCCTCTCCCACTCCCCCTGCTTGTGTTCCCTATCTCGCTGTCTCTCTCTGTCAAATAAATAAATAAAATCTTTAAAAAAAAAAAAAAGAACAGGGCCATGCTTGTTTGTTTACATATTGCCTACGGTTGTGTCTGTGTTATAGCCGTGGGTTGAATAGTTGTAACAGAGACTGTATGGCCCATAACGTGTAAAATATTTATCTGGCCCTTTAGAAAAAGAGTTCTCCAACCTCTGAGTTAAGTGGAAATGTTTCAACACACATAAAGTGCAAGGGCGATTCCTTGAGTTGTTTAGAATAAAGTGAGTGTGATTAATAAAGGCCCAGTTATTTGATTCTACTTGGCTTAGTCCTGTCCTTCCTAGGGCCATGGCCAGAAAGTCATCTAGCAAGGGTAGAGATGAGACTGAGAAACACAGCTCACCACAATTTATAAAGCTAGAAATTGTCATGACAATGTAAATGCTAATGGATCTAACTTCAGGATGAAACACTACTTACATTTTAAAAATGGGATTATCTAATGCATTGGGCATTGTAAATACGTTTTTTTCCTTTGCATAATTTTCTTTAACCTTAGAATGTTTTCACTGTCCTATATTTATACTAAAAAGCTAGGACTGTAATTTACACACCTAGTTTATAAATGATTTGGTGGGGTAAGCTTGCAAGGTTGGAAATCAAAATGAATTCTAATGATGGCCTTTAGAACTCTGTACTGTGGTATCACCCGGGGTACTAGAACTGTGCGCATGTGCACTCTTCCTCTACATCTTAATTTGCTCAGCATCTGCTAATCATCTGCTGGGTATGTAATGCTGTGCCACATCTAGAAATGCAGACACGCACAAGCATATAGCAAACCCCATACTTGAAAGGGACTTGTTCTTTTTTGAAGGAGCCAAAATTTACCTTCATGTAACAGTAAGGAGATCATACAATAAAGTGTTTTTATTATTTTAATTATTTCCTATATTACAGTACCTGAAACGGTAAGCATCATAAGGATGCCATTAGGAAGGGCAGAAAGCCAAGTTCATGTAACAGTTAATCATTGAGCACTTATGTGTGTGCTGGGGATGCAAGTTGAATTAGAATCACTCTGAAAGGCTTTGTAGGGGAGTTGGCACTTGGAACTGTTGGCACAATTCAAGTGAGTGGAGAAAACAAGAATTTTTGAAGCAGGGGAAATAGTGTGAAGAGAGGAATAGGAGAAGGAATGAAAATGGTGTGTGTCTCCCCAACCAGAGATGCAGCAGGGTTTTGTGATGCCACAGAGAGAAAGAGATTGGGAACCTGGTGGAGGGGGCCCTTGGATGCCACCAGGGAACCATTTGGGTTTGACTTCTCTAGGACCACCAGCAGGTGGACGGGGAGATGGTTGCAAGGTCATTGGCAGGACAGTCAGGGGCAAGTGGAGAGGCCAAGACAGTCTGGGCCAGTGTGAGGGAGAAGACCTCATCTGCATCTGCAAAGGTTGGCCTTTGAAATGAGGAAACAGGTGAACCATAAACTGTGCTTGGGAAACAGTTCTTTGCTCTCTTCCATCAGGGAATGATTCACCGGGATTTGAAGCCTGTCAACATTTTTTTGGACTCCGATGACCATGTAAAAATAGGTGATTTTGGTTTAGCGACAGACCATCTAGCCTTCACTGTGAGTATTTTTCAGATTAGACTATGCCTAAAAAATGGACCCGGGTGCCTTGATTATCCTGTCTTACAACACTTTCATGGTTATGAGTTGATTGAACTCTGCTCTGTAATCCCCAAGAAATTCTGCAAGTCTGAAGGGGTGAGCCACAAATGATCCTTAAGGCTTTGAAAGGATGAATACATTGTAGTGAGGATGTTCCACTTGAGAGACATAAAATTATTGGTTTGTGGATGATATTTAGGTCAAAGGCATATAATACTTTATGAAATAATTTGGTCGTTTGGTCTACCATGCCAGCCACTGGGCTAGATGCTTTACCCTTGAGGGGCTTTTCGTTAGTTTAAGGAAATAGAGCTCAAAAAACCATGGAACACCAGAAGAACTAGTCCTAGACATCATTATAGAATAGTTGCCAGAAAGGCAATATAAAGAAATGAGCATTTTGGATGGGCCTTAAAGGATGGGTGGGAGTCCAGCAGGCTGAGATTGAAGGCAGACCAGGGCAAGAGATCTGAAAGAGAGAGAACAGCATAAGCAAAGGCCCTGGGGTGAACAGACATGACTGTTGGGAGGCCAGCATGTGGTCTGGTTGGTTAAAACTGTGAAGCGTTAGGGGAGCAGTGAGGATGCTGGAAAGTTGGGGAGTCTTATAGGTGGCAGGCCTTAAGTGCCGGAGGAAGAGTCTTATAAGTCAGAGTTACTAGGCACAAAATCTCTAGTACACATCATTAATTCTAAGGGTGGTCGGAAATTTAGATCAGTGGTAAGAACAACCATAGGGACAAAACTGAAGGTGAGGTTAGGAGTGGAGAGGGAGAAAATGGAAGGGGGACAGTGAGGGCGTGGTCCTGAGCAGAACAGTGGGGCATTTTGAAGAGTGCTAAGACCAAGGAAGGACCTTATGAAGGGCATCTTGATCCCCAAACCAAAGAATTTAACCTAATATCTGGAGGCTGTAGTAGTGGGTAGATAAAGGCACAGGCTGAGGAGGCCCCTTGACCAGGGCTGTAATCCTTTCCCTGCCACTTCTTTGTGTTGTGACCTTGGGCAGGTTAGTTAACCTCCCGGTACCTCAACTATATGACGTGCCTGATGCTAGAACCTACTTCCGAGAGTTGGCAGCAGGATAAAATGAGAGGACAGGTAAAGCCCCCAGAATAGTGCCTGCCGTTGAGAATGTGAAAGATGCTGTTACGCATGGTGGTGCCTGTGATAGGAGCCCGTGGAGTGGTGATTCAGGGTAGTATGTGAGATGGTGCTGTCACGGATACAGCTGAGAAAGGCAAGGCCATCTGGGAGGGGCTGGCAATGACAGTGGAGAAGATTTGGTGACCAGCCTCTAGGAGAGAGGAATAAACATGGACCCACATCAGGGAACAGCAGTGGGAAAGTTAGAAAGTGAGTTTGTGGTGGTTGTTCATATGCTCTGAATCTTCCTAGTAAATAGATTCTGCTTTGGCATTCGCAATGTGAAAATAAATTGGTTTCTCTTTTGGGGCTTTCTGCCCTGAAGGAGGAGTTCCTCCGTGACCTGCCCTCCTTCACCTTCTTGATCTCAGGGGGGTTTCCGGGGAGTCCCGCGTTAGCAGGCTAACTAAACTAAAACTGTGGAGAGCACAGAAAAAGCATTATTGTAGTTACTCTGTTTTCTGTGTGTAGTTTTTTAGTCAGTCTTGATTTAGAAATCGAGAGGCCATTCCTGTGGAATAACGTAACATTTTAATAGTGATAGTTGGCTGGCTTGTATTTTTTTAGGCTGACGGCAAGCAAGATGATACGGCAGATCACTTGATTAAATCAGACCCCTCAGGTAAATCCAGAAGACTGTGTATTCAATTAATGGATTAAAAAGAGACCACAAAGGTTTTCTTCCCTTATTTTCTCTCTTTCTCTTTTTTTTTTTACACATAAAAAAACTGCAAATACAATGTATACCACCTGAGGAGCTTGGAGATACATATATACCCATGAAACCATCCACCTCAATCTATCATATCCATAACCTTCAAGTTCCTCCTGCCCTCTTAATTATTATTATTATTATTATTATTTAATTTTGTGACAGGAACACTCAACATAAGATCTGTTCTCTTAGGAAAATTTTAAGTATGCCACACAGTACAAAATTTCTTAATCCGAAACCTGTTTTCCATCTGTAAAGATTTTATTCTAAAGCAGATTACAATTACTCGTTAAAATTAACAAGATCATGAACATGCTTTAGTTTTTTCCCCTCTTCACTATATTGACTGTTCCTTGAAATTTCAAGAAATTAGAGCTTCAGTTAGAATAATTGGCTCTCCTGGATAGAGTTACACTTTGACCCCACACAGTAATGTGAGGTTACCTCATGACCTGGGACGTCTGGGATCTTCTATCTGTACCGCCCCTCTGCAACAGCAAAGACCTCCTGTGGCCATACGTGACTTCGGGTTAATCCCTCGGTGAAACGCATGCTGCTCCTTCCTCTGAAGGCAGTGAACAGTTAACAGATCATGCCTCACTCCTAAGAACTCCCTCCCCCCTTTTTAAATAAAAATTTGCCTTACCTCTTAAGCCCCATTATGAGAAAGGTTTCCCTTTGTCTTGTTCCACGCAGGTCATTTGACTGGGATGGTTGGTACTGCTTTATATGTAAGCCCAGAGGTCCAGGGAAGCAGTAGACCCACGTACAACCAGGTAAAGGGGAAGCTTTCTGGGAAGGGGAGGTCTCTAGAGGGAGATAGTAGTAAGACATCAAGATCACAGCGTTTGGTGTTAATTACCAACAGAAATAGGGAACATTCATTCCCTTGATAGATATCCACACTTATATTGAGTTGACGATTCCACCGAAGCTGGCCCTGTTGCTAAGGACCTTATAGTCCATCCATCCAAAGAGGATTTGCACTAATCTCGGTCCTAAGCTAGGCCCCAGGAATACAGAGAACAGGACAGTTGGCTAATAAGACAGGTGTCTTATTCCAGCCCTTGGGGAGTTTAGCCTTTGGTGGATGAAACAGGCAATAAACAAGTGAAAAAAATAAAATAATCACAAATTGTTAAGAAAAGAAATGGACGCCAGTGACCAGAGAAAAATAGGGGCATCATCTTCAGATAAACTGACCAGAGAAGGCTTCCCCAAGAGGATGGCTTTAAAGATAAAGAAGGGAAAGCCACATGAAGGTGGGAGCTGAGGAAAAAAGGGTATGCAGAAGAAATAGCATGCATAAGGAGAAAACTCTGAGTGAGCACTCCCTTCGCACTTGGAGATGATCAAAAGGAACGTCCAAGCAGCTACAGCGTGGTGAGCGATGGGAGAGAGAGGCATGAAGTGAAGCTGGAAAGGAAGACCGGGGTCAGATGATGCAGGGCCAGCTGAGTCATGGTAAGGAGTGTGCACGGGGAGCCACCGCAGGGTCTTGAGCAAGAGAGTTTGCTCCATCTGCGGCTGGAGGCTTTGCGGAAGTCAGGTGGGGTAGCTGCTAGCTGGAACCAGAGTGGTGGCAGTAGCAATGGGGAGACGTGTGCTCGAGTAAGAGACATGGAGGGGAGTTGCCAGGCATTCCTGGTGGAGCAGATGTTGGGAAAAGGAAGGATGATAGGACAGTGCTCAGGTTTCTGGTGGAGCAGCTGGGAGCAGGCTAGTTGACCAAGATGGGGAGAGACAGAGGAGGAGACAGAAGGAAAATTCCATTCTGGGGGGCATGTTCATTTGGAAATGCCTGATGAGAGATCCAGTTAGAGATGTCCAGTAGGTTATTAAAGGCTCAGGACTTGAGTTCAGAAGAAAGGTCCGAATCAAAGGTATCCGTTTGGGAGTCATCGGCGCATGGATGGGATTTAAAGCCGTGAGACCGGATGGGATCCCTTAGGGTGAGAGTGTAAAGCTAAATTTCAAAAATATGTTAGGCAGGCAGTTCACATCAGAGCATAATTTTAAGGCTCACGGTGAAACCCAAGCATGGGTTTCAGTTCTGACAAGAAGCTCTGGGCAGTGACATGGAGTTACACAGACCACCAAATACCCAGCGGGCGTGGTGGGCGGAGAACTCCTCGGAGCTCAGTTTGCAAGATGTTAGGAAATTCTTAGAGGCTCTTTCAACCCTTTGCCTGAGCATTTACTCCCCTTTGAAATTTACCCAGAGGAAACAACATCCGAAAAGATGGGTATGAAAGGGGTTCATGACAGCATTATTCAGAACAGTGAAAAATACCGGTGTTTAAAAATGAATGGTTAAATAAATTATGAGACTTCCATGTAATTGAGTACAGTATGTCATTAAAATCATGTTTTAGCAAAATGAAAACTATTCATGCTACCTTAAGGGAATAAAAGTTACAAAATGTATGGTTCTAGTTTTATTGTGTGTGTGTGTGCGTGCGCGCGCGCGCATTTAAAAAAACCTCGGGAGGGGGGCGGCTATCTCTGACATACAGTAGTAAATATCCTTGAGCAGTGGGATGATGAGTGAGTGCTGTTTTTCTTTGTGCTTCTCTGGATGTTTCACATTTTCTATAGCCAATGTGTAGGAAATGCCACAGCAGATGTTTGTTTTTAAGGCTTGGGAGGTCACTGGTGATAATTAGAGTCTCTCCTACTAATCCTTGAGTCCAAATTCATGCCGGAGTTGCCCTTGAACGTGGCTTGTGTGCCTGTGAGCAGTTGGCTGGGAACAGTCTTCCCCTCAGCAGGACTGTGCCGCCTTCTGCTCATCATCCTTGCCTCAGCATCTCCCTACCTGACACTCTGCACGGACTCGCCCCTTTTCTTTTTTAGTTGCATTTCCATGTTCTGTTAGGACTAGTCACATGATCTCTCTGTGGAGCCATTTTTCTGTCTTCATGGGTATGGCTTAGCAGTCAGCAGTTGACCTCTGCTGTCAACAGCAGGTTTTGGTCTGCGTTCCACTTTCGAGATGATTTGTAAAGGTGCAAAGCAGATTCCTTTGACAGGTCTCAGTTGTCCTTGCTCTTTATTTATTTATTTTTTTTAAGATTTTTTTTTTTTTTTTTTTTTTAATTTGACAGGGAGAGACACAGTGAGAGCGGGAACACAAGCAGGGGGAGTGGGAGAGGGAGAAGCAGGCTTCCTGCCGAGCAGGGAGCCCGATGCGGGGCTCGATCCCAGGACCCTGGGATCATGACCTGAGCCAAAGGCAGACGCTTAACCGACTGAGCCACCCAGGCGCCCCTGTCCTCGCTCTTTAGTGATTACTCTCAGTGTTTAGCCAGTGATTTTCTATGTCTGTGTATATAGCTAAACCAGTGACAATGAATTTTCAAGGGAAGTGTTGAGACGTCATACCAAATATTTTATCTGTACTTTATACCTGTGTTGTTGTTGTTGTTGTTTTTTAGAAGAAATCAAGTTTTTTTTTTTTCCTGGTGTGGCTTGTTTTTCCCTTATGCAAACTTGTTTCCAGCTAACAGTGCTCGTCGTCTAATTCCTTGATAAATGACATATTCATTTATCAAGGAATTCATTCATTCAAGGCTGTCTAAATACAGTTCCTTTTACTCCCTAGAAAGTGGATCTCTTCAGTCTGGGAATTATCTTCTTTGAGATGTCCTATCACCCCATGGTCACGGCCTCGGAAAGGATCTTTATTCTCAACCAACTCAGAGATGTACGTATCAGATATTTTAATGCCTCAATTTCCAGCACCCAAATCTTAGCATGGACATCAGAATTTAATGCAGGGTATTTTTCTGGTATTTATAATATGAAAGAGGCAGTCTTACTATGACCTATATTTCTATATTTTTTTTAAGATTTTATTCATTTTAGAGAGAGAGAAAGAGTGCCTGCCAGTGCAAGTGGGGGCCGGGGGGTCGGCAAAGGGGAAGGGAGAGAGAGAATCTCCACTTGCGGTACGGGGCTCTGTCTCACCACCCTGAGATCACAACCTGAGCTGAAATCAAGAGTCAGACACTTAACTAACTGTGCCACCAGGTACGGCCCCCCTCCCTTGGTTTTAAAACAAAGGAGGGATCCAGAAATTCTGCAGATACCAATATAGTTGCAACAATGGGAATAGGTTATAAGGATAATGGATATTTAGTTCTAGAAATTAAAGGTTCCAACTTAGTGGATGTGGTGGTAATGCCTAAACAATACCTCCATGCCCAGACGTTAAAAAGGGTCTGAGGAAGATGTCAGCCGCTCGACTTTTTTTTGCCCAGTGAAATCTCCCTCTGTGCTCTTGGGATTAATCCTTGCCTCAGTTATTGCCCAAACTACAAGGGACTAACGTTACCAGTGCATGAGGCCAAGGAAGCCCACTGCAAACAGCACTAGGATGAAAGTAGAGAGGAAGGTCCAGGTGAGGGTGATGGAGATTTGCAATTCATGAGCAAGAGATGCGAAGAGCCTTCTTTTTTCCTGAGCTACAGTCCTCTACACCGACACTAAAAACACTCCTCTAGGTATTTTTGAAAACTGTTGAATTATTTCCAGTACAGCATGGACCGTGGTGTTCACAAAGTTTGGAGATAAGTGAAGTGATTACCATGTCCTTGCCTTGACTTGGAATGCTCCTACAGAATTAGGTCCTGGATGAAGTGGCTTTCTTTAGTCTAAAATCCATGTTTGTTCCCTCATTTCAAGAATATCTAAACTGTAAAAAGAAAAAAATCAAAAAACCAAACTGGTGGGCGCCTGGGTGGCTCAGTCGGTTAAGCGACTGCCTTCGGCTCAGGTCATGATCCCGGAGTCCCGGGATCGAGTCCCGCATCGGGCTCCCTGCTCAGCGGGGGGTCTGCTTCTCCCTCTGACCCTCCCCCATCTCATGCTCTCTCTCTCTCTCTCATTCTCTCTCTCAAATAAATAAATAAATAAAATCTTTAAAAAAAAAAAAAAAAACCAAACTGGCAAGTTCATGTTATGACTGAGATCTTATTTAACAGAAAGGTGAGAGCTTTTCAGCAGGTAGAGGTTTCAGTATTAATGTTTTTTGTTTGCTCTTTGTTGGTGCTTTGGTGTTTTTTTGCCTCTTTTCATCTGTGTGTCTACTAAAGTTACTTTGTCTTCCTCTGAAATCATTCGATTTTAAAATACTTTGTCCAGTGCTTTCTATCTCCGAGTCTGTCACTTGGGTCACGTTTGTATTAAAATAACATGTATGTACTTGGAACAATGGGCATTGGGTTTCAAGAAGGTATCACTTTGAGTCTTACCTTTTCATTTCTGTCTTTGATTTTCTTACCTCTGGGGAATAAATGCTCTCACTGTGGCAGTTTGCCAAGCACTTGCTGATTTGAATATTATAATCTTTTAGCCCACTTCGCCTAAGTTTCCAGAAGACTTTGATGGTGAAGAGCATACAAAGCAGGTAATTTTCTGATGGTTTCATTACAGTGTCTTCACTCCTGGGTTTTAATCACTGTTTTTCTTTTTCAGTTAGTCATCTTCTGCCACTCACTCTCTCGTGCCCTGGGAACAGTGTGGGGAAAAAATATCAAAAGGTGAAATGCTTAAAATGTTATTAGACTTGAAACATACCAAAAAAAAAACCGCCAAGGACTGGCCCAGAAAATTAGCAAACTCCAGGGTTCTTTTGTGTGGTTCATTGTGCTTCTGAAGTGCTGTTTGGAACCTTGGCTTCGCTATCGGAGGAGGAGAGAATGCTTTTAGATTTCATTACTTTAGAGAAACCTTGGAACTATTCAAGAAAAGAAAAATACAATTTAAAACTATAATTTTGTTCCATTTTGTAGTTAAAGTAGCTCAGATTGTAAAGGGGAAGACTAGTCAGTCTGATGTGAATAGTATTTTAAAGTAAAATGCTTTCTCCTCCGTGCTAGAAATATCTGAGTATGCGTGTATGTGACTCCTGTCATGGGGTCTGTGGCACCCAGCTGATTTGAATGAATAATGGGGAGTGAGTTTGTGTCTTGTGCCTCTGGTGTGCATTGCTTTTTCGTGCTTGGCGGTTTGTCATGGTGAAGCCTTCTGTGGCTGATACTCCTGGCGTATGGAAATTTATTCCTGAAACTGACTTTTCTTAATTATAATCAAGGCAAACTCCCTTATTTAAATCACTAATGTTGAGGACAGAAACCCAGCTAGAGTATGGCATTAGTTTGCAACTTCTTGCTTATTGGTGATGTATCCGGTTGGACGAGTCACTTAACTAATCGAGACTTTAATTTTCCTCACCTGTCAAATAAAAGGATTAAGTACCTTTTATTTATATCAGCACTGGCATCCTATAATTCGGTAGTATTTAACATGACATTTATTTATGGCGAGAAGGACCCGTTCTGCCTCGTCTGTTCTGTTAGTGAAGGATCACTGGATAATACACCGTGTTACATTTCTGCTTCTTTAGTTTGCTGTTATCACTGAGTTTTTTAAAAAAGATTTTATTTACTTATTCATGAGAAACAGAGGCAGGGGCAGAGGCAGAGGCAGAAGGAGAAGCAGGCTCCCTGCAGAACAGGGAGCCCGATGCGGGGCTCGATCTCAGGACCCCGGGATCATGACCTGAGCCAAAGGCAGACGCTTAATAAGTGAGCCACCCAGGCGCCCCTGTTATCATTGATTTGAACGGAGTTGTTTCCTGTGTTTCCAGATGTCATGAATAAATGTTCATTTCATAGCCTCTCCCTGTAACACGGTCAGTCTTACTCAGTACTCCCACATGTTGGCAGCTGTGGGGTCTGTTTTCTTAAGCTATAGACACGAGAGCAACTGTACAAACCATTTCTCTCGATAATGATCGCTCGCCTCTCACAGGTACGTACTCCGTGTGTTTGGGCTGGAATGACTTGGTCCCTGGACCACAACCCCTGCTCCCCAATACATCACGGTCGTTGCTTTTTATCTGAAAGGAGGCAGCCTAGAAAGTGCTTCTATACCGAATAACACGAGTGTTGCTCCACAACAGAAAGAGAGCAGTGTAATGGGGTCTGTATTGCTGAATAGGGTATTATTTTTACCAGTTTAATTTAATATAGCTTTTCATAAAAGCTGTATCCTGTCAGTTCCTTTCTTATGTGTGTTAATTTCTTCTTTACATGTGTGTTAATCTCAGCCTAAGACAGGGGTAAGCGTTGGGAGGGCCGCTGGGAGAGAGTGTATTAAAAACACATAATTAGAAGATACTTAATAAATTTGACCTAAAAGTTGAGATGTTTCTGATCTCAAGTATTTCTCTCTAAGTCCTTACTGTACATGAGAGAATTAAGGACACATGAAGAAACCTTTCAAGCTTTGGGTTGTTTTCCAATAGTTCCCTGCTTAATTGAGGTAGTGACTGTGAAGGCGTGGTAAATGAGTAACATAAATCAAGAGAATTCCAGGGAGTGGCATTAATACAGATAGCATAAGGGGAGAAGAAAAAATGAAAACAAGATGTAAGGATGTCAGCAGCTGCTACGCATTACAATTTCTACTAAAATTAGGCATCTAGAGATAATTGTTTTATGTTTCTGCACCCTTTTTTAGACAGTATTTTGTGTGTTTATAAGTATGGCCAAAGTTCTGCTTCTTTGTAGTTCTTGAGTTGAGGATTTTTTTTGGTTGTTTATAACAATAAAATATAAATAGGGCCCCTGTCATATTTATTTATTTGAGAGAAAGAGAGCACGAGGCAGGGGAGGAGGAACAGAAGGAAAGACAAACACTCTCCGCTGACGCTGGGCTTGATCTCCTGACCCCAAGATCATGACGTGAGCAGAAATCAGGAGTCAGACACTCAACTGACTGAGCCACCCAGGTGCCCCAGTGTCTCTGCCTTTTAAGAAACACTCCTGTTACAGTGTTGCACAACTATGTGGCCATAATGAAGTGCAGGGAAGGGGGAAATGACAGATGCAGAGATTTCAGAAATACCAATTAAAATGCACCAACTACGTGCAAGAAGTGGGGTGTCTTTTCTTTGGTTTGAGCCAACCACCAGCTTGTCAGAATTCCAGAGCATCATCTGTTGCCGTCGGGTCACCAGCGTGCCTGGCTTTCATTATAGAAATCTGTCATCTCCTGGCTTTTGAACCACGATCCCGCCAAGCGGCCCACAGCTACAGAACTGCTCAAGAGCGAGCTGCTGCCCCCACCCCAGATGGAGGAGTCGGAGCTGCACGAAGTTCTGCACCACACCCTGGCCAACGTGGACGGAAAGGCCTACCGCACCATGATGGCCCAGATCTTCTCCCAGCGCATCTCCCCAGCCATCGATTACACCTACGACAGCAACTTGCCGAAGGTGGGCTTCAGCTGTCCTGCCAAAAGAGAGCGCAACTCGGTTCACAGAAGGGTCAAGTCAGTTCCTTAGTTTTCATGGATTCCTTTAATGCCTCCAACATGCGGTTCTCATCTGAGGTCCGTATATGCATTATTCTGGGAAGAGCCATGATTTTATTTTTATTTAAAAAAAAATTTTTTTTTTTTAAAGATTTTATTTATTTGACAGTGAGAGATACAGCGAGAGAGGGAACACAAGAAGGGGGAGTGGGAGAGGGAGAAGCAGGCTTCCCGCTGAGCAGGGAGCCCGATGTGGGGCTCAATCCCAGGACCCTGGGACCATGACCCGAGCCGAAGGCAGACGCTTAAGGACTGAGCCACCCAGGCGCCCCTATTTTTAAAATTTTTTAAAAGATTTTATTTATTTGAGAGAGAGAGGGAATAAGTGGTGGGGCGGGGCAGAGGGAGAGGGAGAAGCAGACTCCCCACGGAGCAGGAAGCCCAATGCAGGGCTTGATCCTAGGACCCAGAGATCATGACCTGACCCGAAGGCAGATGCTCAACCGACTGAGCCACCCAGGCCCCCGCAGAGCCATGGTTTTAATCATGTAACTCTAAGGAGTTCCCGACCCACCCTCCTCTCCATCTACCCAAGAGTTTAAGCAGCAGTGCTTTTGGAAACTGAGCCCTGGCCCAGCTGCCCAGAGCTGAAACCATCTAACCAGCTGAGATCCAGACCATCTTGTCAGTAGCTCCCAACGCTGGCTGCCCCTGGAGGTGCACCTGGGAGGCCCTTTAGACCATTCCAACACTCAGTCCTTCTGCCCGATCTGGTGACTTGGAATGTCCAGGTGTGAGGCACCCCAAGAGTCTCTGTTTAAAAGCTCCCAGATGGTTTCTGAGGCATAGCCAGCAACTTGTTCTTTTTCTTCCTTTTTTTCCTTTTTCCTCCCCTTCCTTCTTTCTTTTTTTCTTTCCAAACAAAAACAGTCTGAAACGATATAGCAAAATGTTAAAATTGGAAAAGTGAGATGGGTGAACAACAGATATTTGCCATGCTCTTTATATGTTTCTGTATGCTTAAAATACTGATGTAATTTTCAAAGAGTAGTAGAAAGTAGTGGTAAGATTTGTGGAAGATCGGTATAGCTCTCGAGGGCCAGACCAGTTTTGGCTGGCTAGCAACAGTAGAAAGATACTTAGAGGATTATAGGTGACTTTTTTATTTTTGTCTTTTTGCTTGCCTGTTGTTTCTAAATTTTCTCAAGTGAAATGGTATTACTTGTATAATAAGAAACAAATGGAAAGGAAAGCTCTCTACAAAATAAATATATTATATATAAATTATATATTATATATATAAAGTGGATCACCTTAGTATGTGAGCGGAGGCCTGATGCCATTAAATGTTTGATTGCTGCATGGTATCCCTGAGACTCCTCAGGGAGAATGTGTGTATTTGACTGGCTCTCTGAAAGGCCTATATATCAACATGGTGAAGAGTTTGGACTTGGAGCTTTAGGTGGCCTTCCTAAAGCGGGATGTACTGCTTTTCTTCCCTCCCTGCGCATGTTCAAAAGGGGACTAATTGCTGACGTCTCTTTTATGGTCTTGGGAATAAGTAATGTGATGCTTATTGCAAGCTACAGATGAATATTTTAGGGGGTCCCTTTGATTTGGCTTTGATGACATGTTAATTGGTCATATTTTAGGGCTTCTCAATCCGTACATCCAAGATACAGCAACACGTGTGTGACACTGTCGTCCGCGTTTTTAAAAGACACGGTATGTCCTTTTTAAAAAAATCATAGGCCTTCTCAAAGAGTGTTTTGTTTCATCACTAGAAAGCACTGTTAATAGATTTTGGCTGCAACCATATTTTATCTTTATTTACTTAAGATTTTATTTGTCAGGTAGAGAGTATGAGAGAGCAGGAGCGGGGGGGAGAGGCAGAGGGAGAGGGAGAAGCAGACTCCCCACTGAGCAAAGAGCCCGATGTGGGGCTTGATCCCAGCACCCCAGGACCATGACCTGAGCTGAAGGCAGACGCTTAACTGACTGAGCCACCCAGGCGTCCCCGTATTTTACCTTTAAATTCAGTACCAGGCACTTGACTTCATGTAAAATTTAAGCTTATTTTTAACATTCAGCTTGTTGAGGAGAACGTTTGAATATTACGATTTGAATATTAGAGGCTTGCTACTAAAATACAGTTGGGTTGTGGAGTCAGGAATAAGACTGATTAACAAACTTGACCTCAGATGAGCTGTCCATTAGTGGAGTCAGAGAGCTGAAGACTGCTTGCTAGTGATTCCAGCGGCCAGTAGCAGATGACTTCATGGTCAGGTCCGTGTTCATTTTCAGTTGCCTCCTGGAAGAATGAGAACTTGATGATCGGTTACTTTTTTCTGACTTGGTGTAGGAGCTGTCCAGTTGTGTACCCCACTACTGCTTCCCCAAAATAGGCAAATATATGAGCACAACGAAGCCGCCTTATTCATGGACCACAGCGGGATGCTGGTGATGCTTCCTTTTGACCTGCGGGTGAGACTGGGAATGCCCTGGGGCAGGCCAGATGCCGTGTCTGGCCACGGGTGGATTACCCTTAGCCATCACTTTTCCCCCTCGGCTTATATTCTAAACATGAGCTTTAGGAAACACATTGTTGAGGGAGTTACCGGGGCGAGAGCATCACTGGAATTCAGTGAACATCTAACCTTGTGTACGTCCAGCTGGCTCATAGCACAAGTGCTTACGACCCTAGAAACTGGGCCCCTGCATTGCCAATGCCACATCTGCGCCCCGGTGCTGAGTTCTGCCGAGTGACCACCGCGGCTTGCCCTGGCCAACTCAGACAAACGAACACAGTTGTCTTCTTCACCTAGCTAGATTTTCACTAAATTCCTAACGTGTTAATGCGGAGAACAATTAAATTCTCCTAACAGCAAGTGCCTCTGCTAATGAGGTGTGCTGAATTCTGTTCGTGCTTGCTTGCTTCTGATCCCCAGGGTTCCCTCTGATGGGTTATCCACTCACATAGCGTGGCCTGCTAACGAGCCCATCTGCAGTCTTGTACATGCATGAGACAAGAGTTTCATTCCCCTCGTGTACAGAAAGCACTGACAGGTGGAAAGATGAGCAAAGGATATAACCAGAGCACGGGGCTGATAAACCTCTGGAACAATGTTCAGCCTCATGCATAATAAGGCAATGCAGAGAAGAGGTATCTCAACTTCACCCGTTGGACGGATAAAAATATTTAAATTGCTATACTTAAAACTGGCTGTTTATTCTTTAGACATTATGAGACTGAAGAGCAGATTTTTTTCTTAAGATTTATTTATTTGGGAACAAGAGCACGAATGGAAGGGTGGAACAGAGAGAGAGAGGGAGGGCAGAGAGAATCTCAAGTAGACTCCCTGCTGAGCATGGAACCCAATGCGGGGCTGGATCTCATGATCCCAAGATCATGACCTGAGCTGAAATCAAGAGTTGGACACTCAGCCAACTGAGCCACCCAGGCACCCCTAAAGTGTAGATTTTTAAACATCAGCTTGCTTTCTGTGATCTAATAGACATTCCCCCCCAAATAAAAAGTGAGTACCCTTTAGGAATTTGATCCATAGTTAATGGTACAATGTTAGATCTCTTGGGACAATCTGACAGTAATTTCATAAGCTGTGGTTATTATTAGTGGGTGGGTAAGAATTTCACCTAGAAGACCATGGGAGAATCAGGGAATTCACCATAATAGAGAAGATCCATTTTGATTGCATTATCATAAATGACACTTGAAAAAACATTTCAGTTATTTACATAATTCACATTATTTACAGTAGCCAAGCTATGGAAACACCCCAAGTGTCCTTCGATAGATGAATGAATGAAGAATATGTGGTATATACATACAGCGGAACATTATTCAGCCATAAAAAGAATGAACTCTTGCCATGTGCAACAACATGGATAAAACTAGAGGGTATTATGCTAAGTACAGTAAGTCTGAGAAAGACAAACACTGTATGATTTCACTTCTGTCTGGAATCTAGAAAACAAAAAAACCCAGACCCTTAACTACAGAGAACAAACTGGTGATTGCCAGAGGGGAGGTGGGGGGGGGGGCGGGGAATGAAAAAACAGATAAAGGGGAAAAAGTCACAGGTAACCAGATAACTTGCACTGATTTTAACTTGGCATCATAAAATTGGGCAGAGCATACTTAATTAAAAGTGAATTTTTCTCAAATTTAAAACCCTAAGAAATGCTGCAGTGAGTAAGGTTGGTGGCGTGCTCAGCAGTGGGATCTACTGCTGACGGACCACCTCAGGAACATTTCAGGAACGTGAATGGTGAGCCATTCACTACTCTGTGAATATACTAAAACCACTGAGTTGTACACTGTAAAAGGGTAGACTCTGTGGTATGTGAGTTATATCTTAACAAAGCTGTTAATAAAAAAAAAAAAACCCAAAGGAGGGGTTGTTGGCACATTTTGACGTTGACCCTTGAAACTTTGTGTTTCAGATTCCTTTTGCAAGATACGTGGCAAGAAATAATATTTTGAATTTGAAACGGTACGAAACTGTGGGGGTTTCATTTGGTGGATGTGGGAGAGAGACCAAAGAAGGATGTCGTATCATCTGTGATCCTTAAATAGCAATGAATTTGGGGTTTGAATTTTGGGTTTAAAGTAGTGAGCTTGGAATATGGTCCCAGTGCTCAGCCACAGTACCCCTTTGCGGGGTGACAAAGACTCTTAGCCTTCCCTTTAGCGGACGTGTGGCTGTTGGGGGCTAGGTACCCTGAAGCTCCTGCCGTCTGTTCTCTGCCTTCTAATGTTCCCGAGCAACAGAACTAATTATTTTCACAAATGGTTGCTTGACAAAAACATATGGCTGGTCTTGATCCCACATGGCCCCTTTTAAAACTTAATTGGAGGGACAAATGGCCGGCGGTCTCTGTGTGAAACCTGCTTCCACAGGTAACTGAACAAAAGCTGTTTGTAGAGAAATGGAGTCAATCCAGCAGGCGTGCCGAACGCCCTGGGCCTCCGGGCACTTAGCAGTGGGGAAGGGTTTTCTGTACATTCAGATCCTGCAGAGGGCGAGCAGCGAGATCTTCATAAATCGGAGCAGTATTGTTGCCAACGAGGCACCCTACCTTAAAGCCTTCCTTCACACGAAGTCAGAGCTCTTTCTGTGCTTTTATTCTCAGCTGCAAGTGAACAATTAATTAATAGTCATGGTCCTTAGGTGTATCCCTGTGTAGAGAGCAAGTACTAAAGGGAAAATTATTTCTTGTGTGCAATTTCATCTCTATTTCAGACATGAAAAAAAATGAAGCCCCATAGTTTAATAGTGGCCCCCCTAGGAACTGGCACCTAAATCTGTCTTTAAGGTCTCTTGCTTATACCACTGATTAATTTTCCTCTGTTTCTTTTCTCTTGTTCAACTATCTCTTGCATGTATGTGATTCCAGTAAGCGGTGACCTGGTTTCTGGGTTTCTCTCTCCAGATACTGCATAGAGCGCGTGTTCAGACCTCGCAAGTTAGACCGATTTCATCCCAAAGAGCTTCTGGAATGTGCATTCGATATTGTCACATCTACCACCAACAGCTCTCTGCCCACTGCCGAAGTCATCTACACGATCTGTGAGATCATCCAGGAGTTCCCGGCACTTCAGGTTACTTTCCAGGGTCCGATGTCCCGAGGTCGCCCCGCTCGAGTCCTTGACCCAGGGGCGGGCGGTGGGGGGGGCATGACTACAACAGAACTGCCCCTCACTTGGTGCCGGCAGTGGGCCACATTTTACTAGGATAACGGAGAAGAGTTTGATGAGGTTACTTGTGGGTTTCTCTCAGGCTCTCACCCCTGCCTTGACAGGAGTGGGTTTTGTCTTCATCTATTTTGGGGGAAGGGTGTCGTTGCTCTGCCCATTCTTCCATGGTGCGAGAAATTAGCTCAGATTCCTAGGATGCTTTTAGCATGGTCACCCTGCTCCGCACCCTCTGTGGTCCCCTCCTGTGCTCCGCCCTGGCTCTCAGCTCCCCAGCTTCACACTTGGCGTCGAGCCGGCATCCCGCCTCGCCAGTGGAGACTGCCTCTAGCACAACTGCTGGCTCTCCTCAGGCCTTGCCTCTGGGTCCCACACACGGGGCCGCTCCCCCGTCCCCCGCAATTGCTGTGCCTGTCACGGCTTTCCTCGTCCAGAAGGCCTGCCTTCCCAGCCGCGGTGGGTGCCCCTTCTGCCCCGGGAGCCTGCCTGCGCCCTCATCGGTTGGCCGGCCACCTTTCCTTCCCCACCCTCCCCGCCCTCGAGGGGAGAGGCCACCTGCTCCTCGAGGGCGGAGCCGAGGTGGCCCCTTTTCTGTAGAGCCCACTGCCCCCAGCTCAGCTCGCCGCTCGCTACTCTGTGAGCACTCGCCCGTTACCGCGGTTGCTCCGCAGCCCGTCCTTGAATGGCAGTGACTACTCACCCCTGTGCTGTCCCTCGCTGAAGTCTGTGTGGACTCATTCAGGCTTTTCACCAGAGCTGGGGACCGAAGTGGTTTAGATACGTATGATGAAGGGTTTGATTATATTACACTCTTTGATTATGACAATGTAAAAGGCATGCTTATGCGAAAATAAACTAGGAGGCAATATGCCAAAATTCAGTCCTTCCACAGTCCCCTGCCTGGATGGTAAGTTGGTGACAAGGCTGGCTTTGGTCAGGTACCTGTACTGCTTCTATGGGGAAACTAATAATTTTTCTTTTTGTATCCTAGGAAAGAAATTACAGTATTTACTTGAACCATACAACGTTATTGAAAGCAATCCTCTTACACTGTGGGATCCCAGAAGATAAACTCAGTCAAGTCTATGTTATTCTGTATGATGCCGTGGTAAGCATTTAATTACTTTGACTTGATATTGAAGGATGATAATAGTTCATAAGTGTTTTTCTTAGTGATGGAACCGTAGAACTGAGTGGGGAGTTTTATCTCCTTCCCTCATTTCTCTAAAGTAAAAAAAAAACAGTTGGAGGGAGTGATTGTATTGAGAATAAAGTTTAACCCTTGGCTGGAGCCTTAGCACCTGCTTCCTATGGGTCCGGGGCAGCAGCCCCTCCAGTTACTCTTCCCAGTTGAGCCAAATCATAGTACTCATTGCTCTCTAGTATGTGTGCAGGTACTCTACGGTAATTGTGCTGAGCCTGGAGGGGAGTCACTGAAAATTTTATTTTATTTTATTTTATTTATTTAAATTTTATTTATTTGTCAGAGAGAGAAAGAGAGAGAGAGAGCACGAGCAGGGGGAGTGGGGGAGGGAGAAGCAGGCTTCCCGCGGAGCCGGGAGCCCGATGCGGGGCTCGATCCCAGGACCCTGGGATCATGACCTGAGCCGAGGGCAGACGCTTAACCGACTGAGCCACCCGGGCGCCTCACAGGCTTACTGTTTTCTAGACACCAGAAGCCTAAGTCGCTTCTCTCTCGTCCGGCAGGTACACACAGGGGTCCTGGTTTTACCGTCTGTCCCCGCCCCCGGCAGCATGGCTGCTGCTGGCCATAGCAGACATGGTGTGTCCGTTGGACGCTGGCGAGAACCCCAGCGATTGTGCAGGGGGGCTGCACGCCATCCTTGTTCATATCCCACAGCCACAGGCTAACTGCCTGTCCGCGCACGGCTTTTGCCAGAGGGACACGGATCCATTACTCCCTCGCCATCCAGACAGAACCCCCCTGGTTCGGCCTGCCCGGCTCTGGGTTGCCTCATCATTCAGCAAGGGCAGCCTCCCCCTTTTAATTTTATGTCAGGAGTTTTCATATTCTAAGACACATGTTAGGGGCACCTGGCTGGCTCAGTAGAGCATGCAGCTCTTGATCTCGGGGTTGTGGGTTCGAGCCCCACATTGGGTGTAGAAATTACTTAAAAATCTTTAAAAAAAAAAAAAAATGTTAATTTTATGTGAATTGGAAAAAGAATTTTTCTAATCACAGAGTTAATCCATCCTTCATGATTAGGAGCAGTTTGTCCAAAATGGAGGGTATATACTTGTCGGAATGTGCCTGGAGAGCATCTTTATGTTCAGGGCCAAATTTGGTGACTCTTATTGTTCCCTTTCTCTTCCGTGTTAGACAGAAAAGCTGACGAGGAGAGAAGTGGAAGCCAAGTTTTGTAATCTGTCTTTGTCGTCTAATAGTGTAAGTACCCAGGGATGGGGCTCTTACAGCTTTCTCCGTAACTTTATGAACCCCGATTCTCAAGGCAGTGAGGCAGGGCTGGGCTGTTCCACGGCTCCTCACAGACAGGTTTCCCTTACGTGTTCATAGGTTCCTTGGCAACCTCGGGGACTAGGGGAAGAGAGCCCAGCGCTGGGCTCAAAGCCTGCCTCTCCATGCTGCTGTTCACCGTGGGGTCATCATCCTGTTCTTTCTGGATCACCAGCTGCTTTGCTCTCCCGCCCTGTGCGGGCCATGCTCGGCAGAGCCTCCTGCTGAGCGAGCGGGTCTAGTACTGGTTGTCCTCTTCTGAAATAGATCCTAGGGGACTGGAATGAGGCACAGAGCTCTGCACATCCATCTGGGTTTCCCCCACCACCCTACCCCCCGATCTTCCAACACATCAGAGTTGAATTAAAGCTCCTGCTTTTCTGGTACATTTCTTACCCCTAAAATCTGACATTTGATCCCAGTGGCAATGAGGACTATCTCATGGGGTAAGCAGGTTTGTCCTATTCTCTCAGCAGGCATCAGCTAGGTCTCTAATCTTGGCGCAGTAACCCATACTTCATGGAGTCACTGGATAGCCGAAGACAACGGGGATTTCTGACATTTTCCTGAATATTTAGATAAGAAGAGATACTTTTTTAAAACTTCCCCAGAAGCCCTCTAGCCCTGGTGGGGCACTCAATTACATGATCCTGTGATGATCAGCAAATTCATGTTTAGGATAGATTAAAATATGACTATACACAGGCCAGGCAGAAATGCTCATTCTTTTGACCTACACACCTACAGTATGGCGGACATACTGCTGTAGGCATAAAGGAGTCAGCTGAAGACTCCACCGGCTGCTTCCAACTTAATTCATATTGGCCTTTTAAAAAGCCATGGGGGGCTCCGTGCAGCATCTGTCTACCCTCGGCTCTCTAACCAAACTTGCACACACACACTGCAGCTCATAGCAGTCAGCATGCAGTCAGTTAGGGAGAGTCAACCAGATGACACAGCCTAGGAGTTCGAGAAATTAAGCCAGGTTAAATTTTAGATGTTACATAGAGGAGGAGATATTAATGGATATTAAGGGACCAGTGATAAAATATTTTAATATGAAGCACACTATTTACATAATTCTCTAGACAAGTACACAGCACATACCTATGAGCAGAAATAGTTCCATATATAAATAGCATGAAGAATCTGCTCAAGAAACTGCCCAATCTGGTGATTCCTTACCTGAAGGCTCAAGCCCAAAAGGTTCTTTGAACTAATGTCACATTTCAAACATATTTCACACTTGCACACGATAGCTGCCTCAGTTGCTAAAATCTTCTTTTTGTTAAACCTCTGGTTATCTGATGATGAGCATCAAAGTTGTATGTTTGATTAGCTTAAAAATGGAAAAATTAGCACCTAATAAAGACATTTGGTGCTGTCATTATATAAAAATGGAACTCTGAAGATTCTAGAAAAGGAAGTAGAAATAGTGCAAGCCAGTGTCTGGCCCAGTGTTCTGATTTTACAGATGAGGCACCTCCGGCCCAGAGATGCTGTGACTTGTCCAAAGTCACATGGAGTTTGTTGATGATGGGGTGAAGATGCTTATCTGGAGAGAGCAACTCTAGTGCTTCTGGGAGTTTATTGTTCTGGGGTAATTTAATGTTAAAATTTGAGAAGAAATAGTTTTTTAAGAAGAAAAACATTTAATATAGTAAGGAAATTGAGATTATATTACTTTTTGGATTTAAAAAAATACATGTGGTGTATGATTCTTACATTAAACTGAAATAAGCTGAGTCTTCATTCAGCTCTGTTTCCATGTGCCAATTTATCATTGAACCAGGTTATGCTTATATAGTCTTAAAATAGCTATAATTCTGTTCAACTCCCAGGAGCTCGAGTGGAAATTTCTTTCTGGTTTAGACCGTAGTTCCTGCTTCCCCTGCTGTGTGCCAGGGACTGGGCCTGGCCCACAGATCATCTCTAGCCATTGCCCTCGTGTGGAAGACGATGGGTACAGCGGCTGGGAGCTGGGATGGAGGTGTGAGCCAGAGGGAGGGAAGGATCAGGGGGCTGTCTGGGAGGTGACACCCGAGTGGCACCCCAAGGCTCCAAACAGGAATGATTCAAGCAAAGGGAGCAGAGGGAATTTCTGGCTACTTCAGAGTAGAATTAGAACCAGTCAGACTTTGCCTTCCTGTGTGTTCCCCCCACTGCCCTCCCCGTTTCTGTGCCTGCAGGAACGGGAGTTGATGAGAATGAGGAAGGTAAAAAAGAACAATCCTGGCTTGGAAATATTGTCATGGTGGCTCAGCTAGTACAAGGGACTGCTCTGCTGGGGGCAGCATTCACTGGGAGTAGGTGCCCAAAGCACTCCTGTGAGGTGCTTCTGAGTTGCTGGAAAAGGGTAATCCGTAGTCAGGTTCCCAGTAAAGGTTAAAATGGCCTCTGACCACAAAATCCCTGCTCCTGGCGGTGCGGAAGCTCCGCTCTGTCCCCCGTATGTCTGAACACTGTGTGGAGTGTGTCTTCCCTGCCAGGGATCGGAAGCTAAGTGTGCCTCTTTGCTTTCCAGCTGTGTCGACTCTACAAATTCATCGAGCAGAAGGGAGATTTGCAAGATCTGACACCGGCAATAAATTCATTAATAAAACAGAAAACAGGCGTTGCCCAACTGGTGAAGTACGGCTTAAAAGACCTAGAGGAGATTGTCGGGCTGTTGAAGAAACTCGGCATCAAGTTACAGGTTGGGCCACCGCTGGATTCCCCTGTGGGTCTGTGGTGCCTGCACAGGGCGAAATGGGGTTTTTGAGTTAATGCTAGGACGCGTTTTCTCCCCCCACCAGAACTCTGCTTTCCCCATTTTGGATTTCTAGTAACGATTTTGGCTTCAATCAGAACGTCCTTGCAAGCATCACAATTCCTATGGTACGGCAAGTCTGACGATGTCAGTTAGCCTCAGCCAAGCGCTGATTCCTGAAGAGAACAGAGTCTTCACCTGGCAGGCTATACTTAGACATATTCCTGATTGCTCTGATGCTACCCATGGAAAACCATGCCCTTGACATGTTTGCGTGGGCTTGTACTTCACAGGTCTCGATCAATTTGGGCTTGGTTTACAAGGTACAACAGCACAACGGAGTCATCTTCCAATTTGTGGCAGTCATCAGACGGAGGCAGAGGGCTGTGTCGGAAATCCTTGCCGCCGGTGGCAGATACGACCTGCTGGTGAGGGCTCACCCCGGATTGGTTGGTTGATTTAGTCTGGCTTAATTTCCTTTCTTTCTCAGGTGGTGTTTTGAAATATTCCAAAGCTTCAGAAAAATTGAACCAGTGGTATAATTGAACACCTGCATGCCTTTTAGCTAGGAATAGAAAAACACTCTGGACCACATTTGTAGTGTTTGTGACTTTTTATTTTAAAATAATTACAGGTTTACAGGAAGTTGCAAAGATAGTACAGAGAGATCTTGCGTACCTTTTGCTCCATTTTCTTGAATGGTTAAATCTGGCAGAACTAGAATAAAATAATCAAAACCAGGACACGGACGTTGGTACACTGTATGTGTATAACTCTGTGCCGTTGTTACTGTGTGTGTGGGGTCTCGTCACCACCACCACAACCGAGATACAGATATGCTCCTCTATCACCATGAAGATCCGTGGGTGCTGACATTTACTAGTTCAAGTGAAGTATGGATAACCTTTACCTCCCTGGAGGTCCCTATACCCTTCCTGCCATTTATAATATAATTGTCTTAAATATTTCCTCTCCATACATTGATGTCCACATCAGACAGTGTTCGGCTTTTTGCTTCAACTGTCAGAGAGGGGGAAGGGTCAGAGGGAGAAGCATACTCCCCGCCGAGCAGGGAGCCCGATGCGGAACTCGATCCAGGGACTCCAGGATCATGACCTGAGCCGAAGGCAGTCGCTTAACCAACTGAGCCACCCAGGCGCCCGGGATTATCTCAGCTTCTTGAATCTAGAGGTTTAAGTCCTCTTCCAGTGTGGGCCCGCCACCAAGCCCCCCAGCAGGGTGGCATCAGAGAAGACTAAATGGGAGCTAAGACTTTTATATCTGCCTGGGGTAGTCCCCCCCACCCCCAAACAGTGTCAGTGGAGGAACTGAAGGATTACAGACCCTCACCTGCACCCAAACAGTAACGAGGCCACCCTCCCCACAGTACCGGTAAAGGCATGTTTCGGGCATATTATTCTAATATCTCTTACGTCTTACCCTCTTTTTGCTCTCCTTCTAGGACTCTGATGACAAATGTTCAAGTTTTTGTTATATCCCTGAGGTTCTGGGGCCTTCTGCTTTACAGTCTGTTTTCTCTCTTCTTCAGATTGAATGGTTTCTATTGTTTCATCTTCAGTTTCATTGATTATTTCCACCGTTTTCCCCATTCTGCTGTTGAGCCCATCCAGAGGTTTTTTAATCTCCTACTTCTCTGCTGAGACTTTCTTTTTTTTGTCCCAAGCCTGTTCGTCATGCTTTTCGTGGTGGTTGCTTTAAAATCCGTCAGATAGTTCCAACATCTGTGTCATCCTGTCTGTTGATTGTCTTTTACACATTTTGAGACCTTCTTGGTTCTTGCCATGATGCATGATTTTCACTTGGACCCTGGATATTTTAAGTATTATGAGACTCTGGAGCTTAGCTAGATCTTTAGGTTTAGCAGGCCTCCCCTGAAAGCACAAGTAGGGGCAGGAGGTGCCACCTTGCTACTGTTGGTCAAGGGTAAAGATTCAGGTTCCTTACTCTGCTTGCTTCAATATCCCTAGGCTGGGAGGGGTGCCCTGTTCCTGTTCCCACATGCCTTTACTGGTACTATGGTGAGGGGTGGGGGAAGTGGCAGGAGATTGCTGGAGAGCAGGGAACGTTCCAGCCTCCCACTCAGCCGCCTTGGGCACCACCCCCACAGGGAGGGTGGCCTCGTTACTGCTTGGGTGGACATGAGGATCTGTAATCCTTCAGTTCCTGACACTGTTTGGGGGGTAGGGAGCACTACCCCAGGCAGATAAGAAAAGTCCTGGCTCCCATTTAGTCTTCTCTGATGCTACCCAGCTGGAGCTTCGTGAGAGAGGGGGGCCCCTTACATCTGAGTAAAGGTGTGGGCCCCCACTCAGCCTTTGCTGGTGGGGGCGGACCTTTTACTGTGGTGTTTGGCTGGAGCAGGGCAGGGGTTATATAAACATTTTCGGCCCTGCCGGGTTGCCCCTTTCTTCATGTTTTGGCTAGCGAGAGCGGGTTTCCTGGGGACCTTCTGTTGGTTCTCCTTGGCATTTCTGGGTTGTCAGCATGTGTTACCCTCAGATCCTACAGTTCCCATGCCCGTGTGCTGCCTTCTCTTCACTTCATATTCGTCTCATGTTTGTTTATAAGTAATGTCCAGGATTTTTAGCTCTACTTAGCGGGAGGAATAGAGAGAAGTGTTCTTGTCTTGGTCCAGAATCAGAACCTACCTATGTAATTTTAAATTATCTAGGGACATAAAGCAAATAAAAAGAAAAAGGTGGAATTTATTTTAATAATATCTTATTTAACCCAAATATCCAAAATGTTGTTTCAACATACAGTCCAAATTTTCAAAAAAAAATTTTTTTAAGATTTTTTTTTTATTTTTATTTATTTAATTTTTTTTAAGATTTTATTTTTTTTTTATTTGACAGAGAGAGACACAGCGAGAGAGGGAACACAAGCAGGGGGAGCGGGAGAGGGAGAAGCAGGCTCCCCGCGGAGCAGGGAGCCCTATGCGGGGTTCGATCCCAGGACCCCGGGATCATGACCTGAATGAACCGAAGGCAGAGGCTTAACGACTGAGCCACCCAGGCGCCCCTTTTTCCTAAGATTTTGCAGATCAGTGTATATTTAACCCAATATACCCCAAATACTATTTCAGTATATAATCAGACATCTCAATATGATTAATGAGCCATTTTATATCCTCTTTTTTTTTTTCCATTCTGAGTCTCTGCAGCCTCTGTGTACTTCACATACACAGCGCCTGTCCGTTTGGATTAGTCAGATTGCAGGTGTTGAAGCCCACATGTGGCAGGTGGCCGCCGTGTTCCGCAGTGCAGCTCTAGGTGCAGCATTTGTTACTTTTTTCCTCAGTTGGCACGTGTGCGTGCTCCCACCTCTCCCTCCCCCGGCCCCCCTTCTCTCTCTCTCTCTCACTCTCCCTACCACACACGTACTTACTTCTTGGTTGAACCCTTTGATGAGAAGTTGCTGACAAGTGTGTGCCCTCCAGTCATTGCTTTGCTTATGGTTACAGTTTCTTCTCTCTTTCATAACCAAAGCTGTGCCTTTCTTCCCAGATTCCCCAGTTTAGAGGACCCCAGGCTCTGGGACCAATCCCCACTGCTGTTGGGGTCAGCATAGCTATAGACAAGATATCTGCAGCGATCCTCAACATGGAAGAACCTGTAAGTTCCAGTTTTGCTTTCCAGCTTTCCAGTGGGCTCTGAGTGGTCTTTCATTTTATAGTCCTTTATATGGAGCCCTGGACGTGGCAATAGACCGAGGCTTTGGGGGGGTTCATCTTTGCCATGATGGACAAGCCTAGGACTTGGCATCCGTCCTTGCGTCTAAGTCCTTAGCCTCCCTCAGGGGGACCTCAGACAGCTCCTCCGTCTTTGCCTGGCCTCACTCTCCTCGTGTCTGATGCACTCTGTACATGGGAGCTATAGATGTTGGCAGACGCCTATCAGAGCCCCTTGCTCAGAAATCCTGCCGCACTCTAAGAGCTAGAAATGGTTCTTTTTCCTTTTTGTTTCAGACAAGATTAGTTTTCCCAGAGGAAAAGAATATCTTCCTGACGGCTTAGGATAGCTGAAATAATTTTCTAAAAAGACTAAT
Organism: Mirounga leonina; assembly: GCF_011800145.1. NCBI lineage: Eukaryota > Metazoa > Chordata > Mammalia > Carnivora > Phocidae > Mirounga > Mirounga leonina. The sequence goes on from NW_023270839.1 coordinate 17,202,796, forward strand.
ATAAAAGGTTTTTGACTTTTTTTTTTTTTTAAAGATTTTATTTATTTGACACAGAGAGACACAGCGAGAGAGGGAACACAAGCAGGGAGAGTGGGAGAGGGAGAAGCAGGCTTCCCGCGGAGCAGGGAGCCCGATGCGGGGCTTGATCCCAGGACCCTGGGATCATGACCTGAGCCGAAGGCAGACGCCCAACGAATGAGCCACCCAGGCGCCCCTTGACGTTTTTTATTTATTTATTTAGTATATGTCATTGTGAAGCCCAGACTTCTGTTGCTTACAAGATTTTGAGATGCCTGTCTTCACATGCGTGCTGCCTCCCCTCCTACAGGCCCACAGTGTGGCTCCTCTAAATGTAACCACTCTCTTTCTGATCCAGGTTACAATAAGCTCTTGCGACCTCCTGATCGTAAGTGTTGGCCAGATGTCCATGTCCAGGGCCATCAACCTAGCCCAGAAACTCTGGTCCGCGGGAATCACAGCACAAATCATGTATGACTGGTCACAGGTAATGAGACACAAAGTGCCCCTGAGTGGAGTGCATGCATCCCGGCTGCTGTGGCCGATCGTCCTCCCCAGCCTTAGAGTAGGGTTCTCTCAAACTCAACTTCTCTCTCGTTAGAGTCACTTCCGGTGTTAGCTTCTGATTGTTACAGGAACGAAGGACCACAACTCCGTGGTTTAAAACAATACAGGCTGGTTATCTCACATTTCTGGCATTCAGAAGTGTAACACTAGTTCCACTGGGCTCCAGTCAAGGTGTCTGCCAGGGCCCGTTCCTTCAGAAGGCTTGAGGGGGAGAATCTATTCCCCTGCCTTATCCAGCCCTGGGAGGCCTCCAGCATGCCTCCGTTCGTAGTCCCTTCCTCCACCTTCAAACTCAGCAGGGTAGCATTTTCTGTCCTCTCTGACCTCTCTTTCTGTCTCTCCGTCTCTGACCCTCCTGTCTCCTCTCACAAGGATCCTTGTGATTACACTGATGCCACCCAGCTGATCCAGGTCGTCTCCCTGTCTCAAGATCCGTAACTCAGAGTTCCCTTGCCCCTAGAAGCGAACAGACTCCCCCAGGGATGAGGCTGGGCCGTCTTTGCAGGGCCGGGATCCAGGCTCGCACACTTGCCAAAGGCGTTCCGTGTTGAGCTGTGTGGGTGGCTGTCTCTCCTCAGACCCCCCCCAGCAGCCTGCTGTGGGGCTGGAAGTGAGGAAAGGAGCAGCCTTGAACCCGCCTGCCCTTCGGAAAGGGGGGCCGGTAGAGAACGTCTACCTGCCACCAGCAGATCACAGAAGGGCGTATGGTCCAGTTCGCCCGCACTCAGGCGCCCCAGAGCCTGAAGCGACGCCCAGGGAAACAGAACCTCCACCCTCCCTCCCTCCTGCTGCTGTCCGTCTTGGTGTGTGTTAGGAAAACCTCCTCAGTCTGCTGAGCACTGACTTTTAATCATTCGACAGAGCAGCGTCCTCTTCCATTGGTTCCCGTGTTGCATAAATTGTTAGAGGAGTGTTCTTCCAGAAACCGACTTCAGTCCTGCCCCGCGGCAGACCCTGCAGGCGTCCCTGCTCCGCTGCTTGGTGGCTTTAGGCTTCACTTCTGCTTTACGCCGTCTGCCGTTTTTTGTTGCCTTGGCTTTCCTCAAAGGCCTTCTCGTTGTATGTGTGCGTACCGTGTAACTTGGGCACCTTGCACCAGGATTTGAAGCTTTTGAAAACCGTGTCTTACTGTGCCGCGAGCACACGGATTGTCCATGGCCCCTGAGGACAGCGGTGACAGTAAGAAAAGCAAGGTCTTCCCGCTCCTTTGAATCCTTACTCTTCCGGCTTAACACTGATCGCTCCGGGAGTCAGCAGGTTAGCAAGGCCCTTTGACACTACACTTGGACACCGTGTTTTCAGTCTCCCTGAGTCCTTGAGCCGCTCTAGGCGCTCGGGGTTTATCTCACATGCTGTGCTTGTTTCAGTCCCAAGAGGAGCTACAGGAATACTGCCGACATCACGAAATCACCTACGTGGCCCTCGTCTCGGATAAAGGAGGCAGCTACGTCAAGGTACAGAGCCAAGGAAGTCGTGCGCGGTTCACAGTCACATTCCCACTTCCCGCTGTCCCCTGGCCTTGGGTGTGGGTGAAAATCCGTTGTTGTATTCGTTGGGCCTGTGTTTGGAGAAAGGCTATAGAGTAAGAGACAGTCTGAATCGGAACCCTTCCCTCCCAGCTTAAAAAATCAAAAATCAGAAATAGTGGCAGTAGGTTTTCCCTAGTTTTCTACCTCTGTTCGCTTTCTTCATCTCAGAAAATAAGAAGAATGACCACACTGATACCTGCTGGTTGGCATGTCCTGTGGCTGTTTCCTAACCGGTTTTACTGTTACCTTTACCTTAACAAAGTTCAGAAATATACCAACTTCTAACCTTTATTTCTGTTTTTAAGGGAAAAAAAAATCAACGTATTTCCCCCCTTTTAATGTCTTTGTCAGGTTTTGATATCTGGGTAAGGTTGGCCTCATCAATGAGTTGGACAGTGTCCTCTCCTCTTCTGTTTTCTGAAAGATTTTTGTGTACAGGTGGTATTATTTCATCCCTAGATGTTTGGTCAGACTCAGCAGTGAAGCCACAAGGGCCTAGACAGAGAGCCGTTCAGGTCCTCTTTCTGAGTAAGTGAGTCTGAGTAGTTGGTATCTTCCCCGGAATGTTGCCATTTCATCTAAATTTTCAAATATTCTCTTTTATTATCTGTAGGATCAGTAATGATAATCCCCTCTTTCATGCCTGCTAATTAGTAATTTATGTCTCCCATCCTTCCCCTTTTTTTACTTCACCAGGCTGGCTAGAGGTTTATCAATTTCATTTGTCTTTTCAGAAAACCAGCTTTTGATGTCATTGATTTTTCTCTTATTTTTTTGTTCATTTGTTTTTTATTTTACTGATTTCCATTCTATTCTTCTTCATTCTGCTAATTGTGGATTTAGTTTATTCCTTTTCTAGTTTCTTCAGGTGGAACTTTAGGTTAGGGGTAGATAAACTACAGCCCGTAGGCCAAATCTGGCACACAGCCTATTTCTGTATGGCCTGTGAACTACAAATCTTTTTTACATTCTCCGTTTAAAAAAAAAACAAGGATGTGACAGTATGTGGCCCGCAAAGCCTAAAATACTTACCTGAGCCTTTACAGGGGGGAAAAAAAAGTTGGCACCTGGCATGGATCAATAAGTTTAGACTTGACTTATCTAAGTATAAGCATTTAATGATGTAATGCTTTCATTTTCATTTAGTTCAAAATACTTTCTAGTTTCTTTGATGATTTCTTTGATCCACAGGTTATTTAGAAGTGTGTGGCTTAACTTCCAAATATTCAGGTATTTTCCAACTATCTTTCTTTCATGATTTCTTTCCTTTTTTTTAAAATTTTTATTTTTTTATTTAAGATTTTATTTTTTTATTTTTCGACACAGAGAGAGACAGCGAGAAAGGGAACACAGGCAGGGGGAGTGGGAGAAGCAGGCTTCCCGCCGAGCAGGGAGCCCAATGTGGGACTCGATCCCAGGACCCTGGGATCATGACCTGAGCCGAAGGCAGATGCTTAACGACTGAGCCACCCAGGTGCCCTAAAATTTTTATTTTTTTATTTAAATTCAATTAACGGGTGCCTGGGTGGCTCAGTCAGTTAAGCACCTGCCTTCGGCTCAGGTCATGATCCGAGGGTCCTGGGATCGAGCCCCACGTCGGGCTCTCTCTGCTCAGTGGGAAGCCTGCTTCTCCCTCTCCCACTCTCTCTCTCTGTCAAAATAAATAAAATATTAAAAAAAAAAATAAATTCAATTAACATATATTGTATTAAAGTTTCAGAGGTAGAGAGGTCAGTGATTCGTCTTACATAATACCCAGCGCTCATTATGTCATCTTTAAAGATTTCTAATGATTTAATTCCCTTGTGATCAAAGAACATACTCTGTATGATTTCAGTCCTTTTAATTTTACTGAGCCACGTTTTAAAGTAAAAAATAATTGTCTGTTAACTATGAATGTTTCATGTGCACTTGAGAAGAATGTGTATTCTGCCTTATTAGGAGGAGTTGTTTGATAAACATCAGTTAGGTCAAATTAGATGATGGTGTTGCCGAAGTCTTCTGTATCGTTACTAATCATTTTGTCTACTTGCTCAATCAGTTACTGAGAGAGGAGTGTCAAAATCTCCAGCTATCATTGTAGATTTATCTATTTCTCCTTTTAGTTCTATCAGTTTTGCTTTGTGCATTTTGAAGCTCTGTTATTTGCTGAATACACATTTAGAATTTTCTGTCTGATGAATTGACCTCTTTATCATTATGAAATGTTCTTCTTTATCCCTGATAATATTTCTTGTTCTGAGGTCTTTCGATTAGTGTTTGCATGGCATGTCTGTTTCCATCCCATCTGTGTCTTGAAAGTGGGTTTCTTAGAGACACTCAGTTGAGTTTTGCTTTTTTGATCTACTCTGACAATCCCCGTCTTTTAATGGGAATGGTTAGACCATTTATATGTAATGCAGTTATTGAAATGGTTGGGTTTAAATCTACCATTTTACTATTTGTTTTCTAATTATTCCATCTGTTCTTTTTTCCATTTTTTTCTTTTCATACCTTTTTTTAGATCTCTCCTACTGGTTTGCTAACCATTACTCCTGTTTTTGGTGACTTCTTAAGGTTTACAGTGTACATCTTTAACTTATACATTCTACCTTCAAAAAATATTATATGCCTTTCACATACAGTGTAAGAACCTTACAACAGAATACTTCCATTTCCCTTCTCTATTTCTTTGTGCTATTGTTGCCAAGGATTTTTTCTTACATATGTTATAAACTCCACAATACATTGTTTTTATTTTGGCTTTAAAGATTTTATTTATTTATTTGACAGAGACACAGTGAGAGAGGGAACACAAGCAGGGGGAGCAGCAGAGGGAGAGGGAGAAGCAGGTTCCCCGCTGAGCAGGGAGCCCGATGCAGGGCTCGATCCCAGCACCCTGGGATCATGACCTGAGCCGAAGGCAGACGCTTAACAACTGAGCCACCCAGACGCCCCTTATTTTGGCTTTAGTTATTTTTTAAAGAGGTTTTTAAAATAAGGGGGGGAAATGTCCTTTATATTTACCCACATATTTACCATCTCTGGAACTGTTTACTACTATGTTGAGGCAGACATCATTCTGACTTCATTTTCCTTCTGCCTGAAGAATTTCCTTTATTTCTGGCCTGTGCAGGTCTGTTGGTCGTGAATTTTCTCAGTTGTTATTGGTCTGAGAAAGTCTTCATTTTACCTTCATTTTTTTTCTTTTAAGATTTATTTATTTTAGGGACACCTGGGTGGCTCAGTTGGCTAAGCGCCTGCCTTTGGCTCAGGTCATGATCCCAGGGTCTTGGGATCGAGTCCCGGCATAGGGCTCCTTGCTCAGCAGGGAGCCCGCTTCTCCCTCTGCCTGCCATTCCCCTGCTTGTGTTCTCTCTCTCTTTCTCTCTGACAAATAAATAAAATCTCAAAAAAAAAAAAAAAAGATTTATTTATTTTACAGAGAGAGCAAGCAGGAGGAGGGACAGAGGGAGAGGGAGAGAATTTCAAGCAGACTTCCTGCTGAGCGTGGAGCCCGACACAGGGCTCAATCTCCAACCCTGAGATCATGACCTGAGCCAAAACCAAGAGTCTGATGCCCAACCGACCCCTTCACCTTCATTTTTGAAAGATATTTTTGCTAGGTATAAAATTAAAATTTAAGTTTTTTTTTTTTTTTTTGCATTTTAAAGATGTGTTTTATTGTCTTCTGACATGATGGTAGTTTCTATTAAAAGTCTGCTTTGATTCTCTATGTATGCTCTTTATTTTCTGACAGCTTCTAAGATTTTCTTCTGTCACTGATTTTCTGCAATTTGAATATGATATACCTCAGTGTGGTATTCTCTATATTCTAATACTTGGTATTCATAGCTAGGGCTTTTTTGAACTGTAGATTTATGGTTTTCATAAAATACAGAAAATCTTCAGGGGCACCTGCGTGGCTCAGTCGGTTAAACCTCTGCCTTTGGCTTGGGTCATGATCCCAGGGTCCCAGGATTGGGCCCTCAGTTGGGCTCCCTGCTTAGCTGGGAGTCTGCTTCTCCCTTTGGCTCTGATCCTGCCCCCACTAGTGCATGTGTTCTCTCTCTCTCTCTCTAATAAATAAACCTTTTAAAAAAAATTTTAGAGGGTGCCTGGGTGGCTCAGTCGGTTAAGTGTCTGCCTTCGGCTCAGGTCATAATCCTGGGGTCCTAGGATCGAGCCCCATGTCGGGCTCCCTGCTCTGCAGAGAGCCTGCTTCTCTCTTTCCCTCTGCTTGTTGCTCTGCCTACTTGTGCCCTCTGTCAAATAAATAAATAAAATTTTTTTAAAAATTTAGAAAAATTTCAGACATTATTTCTTCAAATATTTTTCTGTCCCTTCCCCCCCCCAAAGATTTTATTTATTTATTTGACAGAGAGAGACACACAGCAAGAGAGGGAACACAAGCCAGGGGGAGAGGGAGGAGCAGGCTTCCTGCCGAGGAGGGAGCCCGATGCAGGGCTTGATCCCAGGACCCTAGGATCACAACCTCAGCCGAAGGCAGATGCTTAATGACTGAGCCACCCAGGCGCCCCCCCCCCTTTTTCTCTTTTCCTTGTAGGACTCTGATTACAGTATATTAATCATTTGATATTGACACACAGCTCATTAAGACTCTGTTTTTGTTTTGTTTTTTCCCTTTCTCTTTGCTTTATTTGGGACCATTCACTGATCTTTTTTGCAATATCTCATCTGCTGTTAATCCCTTTGCATTTCTTATGTATTTTTTCATCTGTATATTTGTATCTTTATATATCTTCCATTTCTCTCTTAGAGTTTTTGTTTCCTTTACATTTTTTATAAGATTTAAAATAGTCATTTTAGGGGCACCTGGCTGGCTCAGTCAGTAGAGCACGTGACTCTTGATCTCAGGGTTGTGAGCGTAAGCCCCGCATTGGGTGTAGAGATAACTTAAAAATAAAATCTTAAAAAAAAAAATAGTCGTTTTAAGGTGCTTGCCTACTAATTCCATCATTTTTGACACTTCTGAATCTGTCATTTCTTCTGGTTATAAGTCTCATTTTCCTACCACTTTGCGTGCCAGTAGTCTTTTTGTTTTTTAAGATTTTATTTATTTATTTGACAGAGAATAAGCAGGAGCTGCAGGCAGAGGCAGAGGGAGAGGGAGAAGCAGACTCTCCACTGAACAGGGAGGCCAGTGTGGGCTCGATCCCAGGACCCTGGGACCATGACCTAAGCCGAAGGCAGACGTTTGACTGACTGAGCCACCCAGGCCCTCCTGCCAGTAACTTTTGATTGGTTGTTGGACATTATGAATTTTACATTTCTGGGTGCTAGGTTTTATGTCCCTATAAATACTGTTGGGCTTTGTTCTGGGGTGTAGTTAAAATTCTTGAATTGCTTGATCTTTTTCCAGGCTTCATTTTATGCGTTGTTAGGGCAGATCCAGGGCAGCTGTTAGTCTAGGCCTGAGTTGGCTCCATTACTAGTAAGGAATACCCTTAGGAGGATTCTGCCTGCTGCCCTGTGTATTCTGAGGTCTTTCTACCCTGGTAAGAATAAGAACTATTCCCAGCCCCTGTGAATTCCAGAAATTACGACGCCTACTCATTTCTGGCGGTTGTTTCCCCAGCCTGGGCAGTTTTCTTTCCTTAAAGCACAGATCAGTTCTCTGGCAAGAATTGAGGGGACTTCTCCACAGAGTTTCAGAAATTGATCTGAGTGTGGAGCACTCTACTCTTCAGTCCTCTGCCTCATAGCCTCTAGCCATCTGGGTCTACCTAAACTGTCTCCCCACCTTGGCAAGACTCCCGGTCTCTGTTTGGGTTTCGCGTTCCTGTGCTGCAATCTGCAGGCTCCCTCAGCACAGTAAACGGGCACTGGTAGGGCACTTTGTTTCCCTTCTCTTGGAAAATAGTTCTCCACTGCTTGTTGTCTAAGGTCTGAGAAACCATTGTCCTATGTGTTTTCTTTGACTTTGTAATTGTTTAAGGCAGGAAGGCACTTCTTGTAGTAGTTTATCCTTTATGGGAAGATTTGGAAGTCCCCACTACTCGTCTGCTTATTAGTCACAAAATCCTAAGTGACCCTAAGAACTACTGATCAGGCCTCTTCCAGAGCAGTGACTGCATCAAGCTTCTGCTGGGTAATCTGAGCCATAACACACTGTTAAAATGATTAACAAATTTTAAAAACTTGAATCAGTTTCCTTCCCAAAATTTACACTCCGTGGTCTTAGTTCTGCCTAACAAGTCTAATTTTTTCCCCCTCTCAGCTACCTTCAAATAAATTGTAGGAGACGACTGCCATGTCACTCTGTCCTCTTTTCTGGTTTAAACATTCTGGTTACTTAAGCCATTCCTCATAACATGATTTCCCAAATCCTTGACCCTCCTAGTTAACCTCCTCTAGACATGCCTTGTCAATGTCTGTCTTTAAATGTGATACTAGAATTCTGCAGAGCACTCTAGGCATATTCTAACTAAATGAGAATGGTCTCTGACCTCCCTCATTCCAGATACCCTATTTCTCCCCAGAAAGTTTACTAGTGAACTCTTAGCAATCTTGTGGCTCTTTGGCTTGTACTGAACTTAGCAACTAAAACCCATTGGCCTTTTCACAGTTATCACCATGTCTGGCTGGCCACCTACAATGAGGGCTTTCATTACAGGACTTCATATTAATCTCCATTAAATGTGATCTTGTTCATTCTAGCACATTGTTCCAGCCTATCTATGTTTTGAATCTTGCATCATCTCCGTATTTGAAGGGCAAGACATCACTTCATTCATCCAGTCAGCAAATGCATTTTAAGTGTTCACAGTGTGGGAGGGATGGAATTTAAGATCCCAAAGGATATAGGGACATTGACGCGTCAGGCCCTGCTGTCAAGGATCCCATAATCTGGTAGGGAACATAACACAATCATGCATGATTATGAGCTAGAAAGTGCTAAATGCCATGAGAGTCCTACAGTGCAAGTTCTCTGAGGGTTCATCAGCCTGGGAGATTACCTCAGCGGTAGCAGGGAAGTCTTCAGGGTAGAGGTAGATTTATGGGGGACCCTCATGGATGGGCAGGATAGAGATGTGTGCTGAAAGGGACTTTTAAGCAGAAGGAATGGCAAAGATAATGGTAATTCTTTGAATAGCCTATTCCAAAGAGGGAGGCCAGCAGAGAACTATTCTGGTATTACCCAGAATAAGTCTACTTTGGGTGAAGCAGAAGGATACTTCAGCAGGAGAGAATGGTTTTAACCAGATCATGGAGAGCAAAATGCGAACCAGGGAATTTGGACTTTATGTAGCAGCGAGTGGGGAGCCAGCATGTTTTGGACAGACGGGGACATCAGAGTGGTATGTGAGAAAAATTCATCTGCAGGGGTGTGTAGCATGGAACGGAGTGAGTGGAAAATGGCAGTGGGAAGAATATAAGGCTGTTTGAAGCCAAGGTTGGGTGCTGGCCATGGAGTGAAGATGAGAGAGGAGGTACCATAGAAGTGGATGACAGGACTTGAGTTTGGAACGGAGAGGGGAGTGCTGTGGAAAATGGTGACTGACCATCGGGATGTTTAAGGGGAAGAATATGTGGAAGAATCAAATGAAATAGGAGCTGGTTAGTCTTGGCTTTTTTTAAATCCTATCATCAATGATAAGCTTTTCTAGTCTATACCAGGGTTTCTTAACAGCCACAGTGACATTTGGGGCCAGATAATTGTAGGGGCTGCTGTCCTGGGCCCTACAGGAAGTTGAACAGCACCCCAGGCCTCTACCCACGAGATGCTGGTAGCACCCCCTGTAGCTGTCACAGCCAGAAAGTTCTCCAAACATTGCCAAATGTCCTGTGATAAGCAAAATCGCCCCTGGTGAGAACCACCAACCTCAACTGTTGACTTAGTTTTGTACTCTGATTCAGCCTTTTGGCTTCAGAAACTGATTCTGTTTCATTCTTTTTAAGGTTAAGTCTTTTGAGAAGGAAAGGCAAACAGAGAAACATGTGCAGGAGTCTGATCTTATAGACCACGTTTTGCAGAAACTCAGAACTAAAGTCAGTGATGAAAGGACTATCAGGTAACAAAAGCCCAGAAAACCAGCTGTGAATACCTGTAGAACTTCTGTACCTTTAAAAATCAATTTGATCCTTTTGGGAAATACAGATACATCACGATAACTTTTAATGGATCATTCTGTTGCTTCCGAATAGCTCAGCAGTTTAAGTATGTGACCCCCCTATATAAGACAATCATAGTTTCAGGGTTTGTTTTTCATAACATGTCAGAGAATATTTTATCAGTTTGAAAGGCCCAAGGAGCCAAAATTAGGTCTGTTAATTAGTAAATTTTGGTAGTGTTTGTCAAAGTAATTGAAAGATTAATATATTCTGGGAAAAGATGTCATATATTCATGATGGAAATGTAGATTGTTTCAACTCTCTGGACAGGAATTTAAGAAAGTTAAAATTGCCTTAAAACTAAAAATTAAAAAGAAATACCCAGTAATTCTACTTTCAGGAATTTATAGTAAAAATTATTCCATGGGGGTATGTACAAAGATGTCTAGCAAGGCATTGTTTGTAACAGTTTCAATCTTTTTGGTCTGAGAACCACTTTATACCCTTAAAAATTATTTGAGAGCACCAAAGAGCTTTGTTTTTGTGGGTTATATCTACAATAATTTGTTAGAAATTAAAACACATTTTAAAAATATTTATTTTAAAATAATAAACCCGAGGCACCTGGGTGGCTCAGTCAGTTAGGTATCAGCTTTCACTTCCAGTTATGATCTCATGGTCCTGGGATCCAGCCCAGGCTCCCTGCTCAGCAGGGAGTCTGCTTCGCCCTCTCCCTCTTTCCTTCCCCCTCTTCCCCCCATGCTCTCTCTCACACAAATTAAAATTCTTTAAAAAAATAAAACAATAAACCCATTTTCCAAAACAAATTTTGGAAGAGTGACAATTTGACATTTTACAGATAATGCATTGTTTTACATTTTTGTAATCTCTTTAACATGTTAATAGAAAAAACTAGATTGTCACTATCTGCGTCTGTATTCAATCTGTTGTGCTATCACCCATCATACAGTCTCTGGAAAATTCCATGACACATTTGTGAAAGGATGACCCAAAAAAGGTAGAGGTTTTTTTATCTGTAAAAAAGGTAAATAACATTTTATATTATGGTGAAAACTTTTCTGACCTTGCAGACCTGTGCAAGGATCTCAGAAACTTCCAGAGGTCCCTGGACCACACTTGGAGAATCTCACAATATCACAACATTGATTGGTAGAGATTGTTTGGATTATAGTCAATACAATGAAATGGTGTGTAGCCTTTAAAAATGATGATTCTAGGGACGCCTGGCTGGCTTTCTCACTAGAGCATGTGACTCTTGATCTCAGGGTCATGAGTTCGAGGGCCACATTGGGCGCAGGGTTTACTTAAAAAAAAATTTTTAAGGGGCATCTGGGTGGCTTAATCGTTAAGTGTCTGCCTTCAGCTCGGTTATGATCTCAGGGTCCTGGGATCGAGCCCCGCATCAGGCTCCCTGCTCCGCGGGAAGCCTGCTTCTCCCTCTCCCACTCCCCCTGCTTGTGTTCCCTCTCTCGCTGTGTCCCTCTCTGCCAAATAAATAAATAAAATCTTAAAATTTTTTTTTAAAAAAAACGATGATTCTAGTAAAGCTGAATTTATTGACCTGGAAATCTGTCCACAAAGAGATATATAATCCTGTTTTTTAAAACCAAAATATATAGCCCGTACATTGTCTGGAATGATATATCCGATTTTCTTTTTAAGATTTTCTTTATTTGAGAGAGAGCATGGGAGGAAGAATGAGAGGGAGAAGCAGGTTCCCCACTGAGCAGAGAGCTTGATGCTGGACTAGATTCCAGGACCCTGGGGATCATGACCTGAGCTGAAGGCAGACATTTAACCAACTGATCCATCCAGGTGCCCCCCCAGTTTTTAATTCTAGTTATTTCTGGTTAGTGGGATTATAAGGGATCTTAATTTTCTTTAAATTTCTATAATTTTCTATAAATGTGTAACTTTTTTATATATATATATATATATATATATATATATATATATATATATATATATACACTTATAACCAAAAATACTTTTTTTTTTTCTCTCTTTTTTGCTTGTATCAGTGATTCTCAGGGGACATTTGGCACTGTTGGCAGATATTTTAGGCTGTTAGAACTGGTGGTGCTACTAATCATCCTACCATGCGGATGACTAACTGCCCCCCCCCCCCCCGTACCCTCATCCAAGAATTATCTGGCCCAAAATGTCAATAGTGCCAACATGAAAAACCATGGCTTATATCAAACAAACATTCTTACTTTCTTCTCCCTCCCTCACCCCGGCTCCCTCCCACCTGCACCTAGCTTGAATAAATTCACCATCACACTTCTTCTGAGGAAATAGAATGTTCTAGAAGTACCAGGTATTAGGATTACTGATCCCCAAAAAAAGGCAGAGGTGTAGAAGAGCAAACATAAAATGAGCTGAATATTTTAAGACACATAAAAGGCCCAGATGGGATTCAGTTTTAGCAGGGAAAAGTTTAATCTTTCCTCCATGTGCATGATTACTTCCCTGTTTTCCCAAGATAAAGTGCTCTTGTGTCTCTCAAAGGCTGTAAACTAATTCAATCTTTAAAGAATATCCATTCACAGCTTTTGAAAGAATCTCCTTATTTACTAAATGTTCTCCTGCAGGTGATCACCAAGGTTGCTGCCACTTTTAAAAAAGGTGGGGCATGCCCTCCCTAATGTTTCCTTGTATTGTGAAGGGAGCGGAAAGAACACCCATTATAGTTCATTGAAATTAGCTTCTTATGTTGAGCCAGGGTTTCAGACACAGCTGAATAAATCAAAATGTTATCTTTAGGCATTTGTTAATTTGAAATGATATCCTTTATAATTTTTACTTGCTCTTGACCAAAAGCATAATTAAGTTCAATTTTTTTCTTCCACTAATAACCAATATTTAATTTTTACATTTAAGAGGAAAAAATGGCTCACTTTAAAGTATCTTTGTTGTGTTGTGCTATTGACTGTTTTCTAATTGTTTTTGTTTGCTTTTTTTTAGAGAAGCTTCTGATAATCTTGCAGTGCAAAATCTGAAGGGCTCCTTTTCTAATGCTTCAGGTATTGACTAATTAGAATCTAAACATCATAATGCTGTGTGTGTGCGCACTGCTATAAACATGCTGTGGCTGACTCCTTGTTGCATCGGAAATGTTTTTGTTTTTTTTTTTTTTAAAGATTTTATTTATTTATTTGAGAGAGAGAGAGAGAGCATGAGAGGGGAGAGGGTCAGAGGGAGAAGCAGACCCCCCGCTGAGCAGGGAGCCCGATGCGGGACTCGATCCAGGGACTCCAGGATCATGACCTGAGCTGAAGGCAGTCGCTTAACCAACTGAGCCACCCAGGCGCCCCGGAAATGTATTTTTAAAGTAACATATTCAATTAATTTTACCAAATGGAATTTATGCTTTGAAACTCACATCCTAGAAAATGACTAGGAGTTCGGTGGTTCCTCTAATCATAATACAGCTCTGTCTTCCTGTCTTATTTTCACAACTGGTTTAATCTTCCTTTGACTCAGTTTACTGTATAGATTAAATGTGGTTAATTTTCCTGGGAATTTTCCCCACACAGAAGGTTGAAGAATAATATATTGAAATAACCTTGAGGGGCCCCCGGGTGACTCAGTTGGTTAAGCGACTGCCTTCGGCTCAGGTCATGATCCTGGAGTCCCAGGATTGAGTCCTGCATCAGGCTTCCTGCTCAGCAGGGAGCCTGCTTCTCCCTCTGACCCTCCCCCATCTCATGCTCTCTCTCTCAAATAAATAAAATCTTAAAATAAATAAATAAATAAATAACCTTGAGAAAGACCATGTATACGTTTTATATTTCATGAAAGCCAAGAGGGAACGGTGGTGACAGTTAGGTCTTTAGTTTCATCACATCTGCCAACCTTACTGAAAAAGAAATGTCCCAATTACGTCCACAAGACGACGTATTTGGCTTTTAACAGAACTGGGTCTTTTTGGTTTGTTAGCGTTGACTTTCTGCCACTGTCAGATTTCAAATACTTTGAGGAATTTAAAGTATTGGAGTTTGAGAAATAGTAAGTTTGATTTTTTTTCCCTTAGGTTCATGAGGTTTTGGTGATTCATATAGCCTCCCTATGCTTTTGTCACCTTCCACCCCCACTTCCACCTGAGAGAAGGCTGGGAGTCAACAGAAGCACTAAAACTGCTGGGTGTTAGGGTTCTGGGTTCCTCAAGGTCAAGTGCAGCTAGTTGCAGAGATGGAAAACAAAGCCCAGACAGAATCTAGCCCATAGAATCACACCAGAGTGGATTCTACATCTCTGCCGTCTCTGTGGTCCCAAGACCATAAATTCTTCAACTCTCTGTTTCAGGTTTGTTTGAAATCCACGGAGCAGCAGTTGTTCCCATTGTGAGTGTGATAGCCCCAGAGAAGCTGTCAGCCAACACTAGGCGGCGGTATGAAACTCAGGTACACACACTTTCCTCAGCTTTCTAATGTCAAGCTACAAAGGAGGAAGAAAACAGGAAAGAAGATAAGAAATGGTTTCCTGGAAAGAGTTTTCTTCCCACTTCCTTAACTTGGTGGCTTCTGAAAATTTAAGCATCTCTCTGGTGTTAGGATTCTGTCCCATTTGTCCTCTAAAGAGGCGTCCGTGTACATTATGGGCACCTAGAAGTACCTACTGTCAGAATTACTAGATATAAACAAAGACTTTCTGATCTGGGTCTAATGGCAGACAGGGTTGCTTTGTTTCTGTTCTAACAAAGCAGAAGAGATCTATTCCAAGACTTGAGGCAGGTTTCTCCCTGCATACATGTTTTTGGTATTTGCTATCTACCTGATTCTGTGTGAAATGCCACATAAAATTTAAAAGACATATGGCATGGCCCCAATCCTCAGAGGTTTTTTTTTTTTCCCCTAAGATTTTATTTGTTCATTTGAGACACAGAGATCCAGAGAGAGAGAGAGATCATGAGCAGGGGGAGCAGGAGAGGGAGAAGCAGGCTCCCTGCCCAGCCAGGAGCCTAATGTGGGGCTTGATCCCAGAACCCCGGGATCATGACCCAAGCCAAAGACAGACGCTTAACCATCTGAGCCACCAGGCGCCCCAATCCTCAAGGAGCTTTTAACCTTAGAAGCATATGTAGTATACAGTTAGAGAACAACAGAAGAGCAATAACAGAATGCTGAATTAGATACACTGAAGGTGAGTGTTGGACATAGGGGCAGGGTGGAGATCAGTGTCTGCTTGGATGATAGATGAAGGTTTCCTGGAGGGGGATCCCTGAAGGATTTAAATAGGGAGGAAAGATCAGGGCAATCCTCCAGCTAATGAGCTCAGTCAGGACACTGGCCTCACTTGGCAAGTGGGTGTTAGAGCAGTCATTATTTAGAAATGGGATTAGAGGGGCACCTGCGTAGCTCAGTCGGTTGTTTCCTGACTCTTGATTTCAGCTCAAGTCATGATCTCAGGGTTTGAGATCAAGCCCCGAGCCAGGCACCACACTCAGCAGAGTCTGCTGCTCTCTCTCTAATAAATAAATCTTTAAAATAAATGTGATTAGATTGAAATACAAAAGATTAAGTTACCTCATTTTTGTATGCACTCCTAGCTGTTTCTCAGTATAGTGGATGGCAACTTATTTTGACATCTTTCTGCTGCATTCATCTATTACCATATTTCAGTTCCATGTCCTCATTGATGTCACCTTCCCCTTTTTCCAAATTTAGCTTAATACCAAAATCCCCATGCTTCCACATGCAGTTTCAGTGCTCTGAGGTTTTAGGTGTCATTTTAAAATTATAAAGAAATAAGTAGGTGGGTTATTAAATTATCAAAACAGGTTATAGGGGCGCCTGGGTGGCTCAGTCGTTAAGCGTCTGCCTTCGGCTCAGGTCATGATCCCAGGGTCCTGGGATCGAGCCCCGCATCGGGCTCCCTGCTCAGCCAGGAGCCTGCTTCTCCCTCTCCCACTACCAGTGCTTGTGTTCCCTTTCTAGCTGTCTCTGTCAAATAAATAAATAAAATCTAAAATCAGGCTATAAAATCTCGAGATCAGGAGAGGCTGGGCACTCATCTTTTCAAGTCCTTAGATAAGCTTTGGGAGCCCTTCTAGGCCTTAGTTTGTCACTCGTGATTGTTTACTACAATAGGAAATAAAATGGCAAGAAAGATGGTTTGTGTTGACAGGTTCTGAATTCTGACAAGTCGTCTTCTTGTTTAGGTACAAACACGACTTCAGGCCTCCCTTGCCAACTTACATCAGAAAAGCAGTGAAATTGAAATTTTGGCTGTAAGTTGCTCTCTTTAACGTTTTGAGGACTGCCTGTGTCCCTGTCATCAAAGTCATTTCCTCAGAGGTCAGGGCATTTTTGCTCCCTGTGCACAGTATGGGGATGCAGGCCTTTTATCACTGATGCGAACCACATGTAATCTAAATCTGTAAAAACGGGGGAGAAAATGAAAGGTTTTGTATTTGTTTCTCCTGTTTTCTTCCTCTGAAAGATGGGGCGCAGGGTGAGTCAAAACCAAAATCACCATTTTTCTAAAATGCTTCAGACTTTTGCCTTATTAAAAATCCATGGAGTATGGCAGCAACAGCAAGCCTCTGAGGGAATCTGTCCACCAGCGTTGACATCTTACCTCTCCGCGGTTCCCGTACGTGTGCCCGATTTGATAGAGCACAGCAGCGTCCCAGACTCTGCAAGCCCGGCTGCATGTTGCTCCATCCAGGGTGACACTATTGTGACAAGTCAGTATGTGCTGCCTAGGTCCCCTGACAGATGACATACATCTTTGTGTATCAACAGGTGGATCTACCCAAAGAAACAATCTTACAGTTTTTATCATTAGAGGTAAGCAAGATGAGCTCTTGTGCATTGGGGCCTTTAAAATTCCAAAGTTTTGCTGTTAATTTGCCAAAACATAACTGAAAATGGCATTATTTTCTTAGTGATACTTTTGGGCAGTTCCAGGAATTTAATTATTGTTCCTTTTATGTGACATAGATATTACTAAATCAGATTTTGAGAGAATCATACTTTTCTAGTGACTTCTAAGTTTCAGAGATTATTTTAACACCTCGTACATTTATCGTGTGTCAGGCTCTGGCAGGCCTTGCTCTAAGCATAATCATAACAACCTCGAGAGGTAGCTACCGTTATGCCCATTATATAGATAAACAGAAGCCAAAGCATTTTACATTTTATGGAGTATGGAAGAGACGTTAAATATCTTACTCAAGGTCAACCTACTAGTAATGCTAGCAGAGCCAGGATTTGAACTTAGGCAGGCTAGGGGAATCTGTATTCCTAACTACTATACAATGCTGCCTCAGACCTTCATTTCAACTAGGGAAGCTTATATAGATCTAGAACTATATGGAAGATATTTTTGTAAAAACTGAGGTCATTATATAAAAATTTTTTGTGGGTAGCACAGAAAACAAATAATCCAATTAAAAATGGGCAGAAGACATGAAAGGATACAGATGGCCAACAGACATATGAAAAGATGTTCAACATCACTCCTCATCAGGGAGATACAAATCAAAATTACAATGGGATATCACTTCACATCCGTCAGAATGGCTAAAATCAACAACACAAGAAACAACAAGTGTTGGAGAGGATGTGGAGAAATAAATAGGAACCCTAGTGCACTGTTGGTGGGAATGCAAACTGGTGCAAATACTGTGGAAAATAGTATGGAGGTTTCTCAAAAAGTTAAAAATGGAGCTACTCTACAATTCAGTAATTGCACTACTGGGTATTTACTCAAAAAATACAAAACACTAATTCAAAGAGATACACGCACCCCTATGTTTATAGCAGCATTATTTACAATAGCCAAATTATGGAAGCAGCCCAGATGTCCACTGATAAATGAATGGATAAAGATGTGGGGATGGGTGTGTGTATACACATACACATACACACATATATATACACACACAATGGAAAGTTATTCAGCCATAAAAAAGAATGAAATCCTGCCATTTGCAACAACATGGTTGGAGCTAGAGACTAGAATGCTAAGTGGAATAAGCCAGAGAAAGACAAATACCATATGATTTCACTCATATGTGGAATTTAAGAAACAAAATGAGCAAAGGAATAAAAAGACAAACCAAGAAACACTCTTTTTTTTTTAAGATTTTATTTATTTATTTGACAGAGACAGAGAGAGCGAGAGCAGGAACACAAGCCCCGGGAGTGGGAGAGGGAGAGCAGGCCTCCCGCCGAGGAGGGAACCCGATGTGGGACTCGATCCCAGGACCCTGGGATCATGACCCGAGCCGAAGGCAGACGCTCAACGACTGAGCCACCCAGGCACCCCAAGAAACACTCTTAACTATAGAGAATAAACTGATGATTTCCAGAAGGGAGGTGGGTGGGGGGATAGGTAAATAGGTGATGGGGATTAAAGAGTACACTTCTCATGATGAACAGGGAGTAAATACACAGAATTACTGAATCACTGTATTGTACACCTGAAACTAAAAATACTGCGTGTTAACCATACTGGATTTAAAAAGCTCTTTATGGGTAGCCTTCTTATCAAATAGCCTAGTAACTTTAAAAAGTTTGAATAAGCATTTTTTTTATCATGTTAGTCACCGTACAGTACTTCATTAGTTTTTGATGTAGTGTTCATGCTGCGTGAATAAGCATTCTTAATAGCAAAGATAATGAATTATAATCACAGCTGCAGAGGATTTTTTAACATCCTATTAAAGAATACTTTGTCTATCCAGAGCATTTCGATTAAATTAGATGAAATAAATGAACTTTGCCCCAGAAGTAACATTTCCTACATCTTCTATTGTGGTCTTGTAAATAAGCATATATACCACTGTGCTGGCTATTACTGCTTTATGAGCCACTCAGATGGAGGCACAGAGGTGTTATTTCCATTTTCCACAAAATGAATGGGCAGAAATAACTGGTCTAAAGTCACAGTAGCACACTGCGGCTGCAGCTTTGCTAATCAGGATCTAATAAGGGGTCTTGCTGTAAAGAAAATTGATGCTTCAAAGGAAGAACCCCAGCAGTCGCCCCACCACTTCTATCTATAACTGGTTTTATTTTCAGTACACGGGGGGATGGCACTGGCATTTCATCAGTGACCCAGGAAAAGCCAGTTAATAAACATTAGTAGCTGTTACCAAGTCTTATCTCTTTTTTTCCCAGTGGGATGCTGACGCACAGGCATTTAACACAACCGTGAAGCAGCTGCTGTCACGCCTGCCAAAGCAGAGATACCTCAAATTAGTCTGTGATGAAATTTATAAGATCAAAGTGGAAAAAAAGTAAGTTATTGCTAAAGTAGTGCAGGTTTCAATATGGGTTAAAATTCAAGGGGTTTAAAGTGACACATTTTATTGTCTTGTTGAGGTTTGATGGCTGATAAACCATTATGTCAGAACTGCACTTGATATCAGTAAATCTTGTTCAGGACTATGAATCACAGTCACAATTTGTCAATAACAAAACACAGCATTGCCAGGAGTAGCTGTCCCACTTAAAATTTTCATCACCCAGGTAACTCCTAGCAGTGTCTGCATGAAAGGGAACTGCTGTGACTGCTTTGCTGCAGGTCCTCTTGTCAGAATGCCGGTCATTCATGTTGCCATCTGCTTCAAAGGCGACCAGAAAACCTGTGAGGTGACCGGGGTTCCCCTTATGTAGGGCCTTACATACAGACCCCGTGCCAGTCAAAGCTTCTGTAACATGTCATTTTTTTCAGTCACTAGCCTTCCATCTTTTTTTAAACTAAACTCTTACAGTTAAGTGTTCTAAAAATAACTTGTTTTTAACTTTGTTCACCACCCAGTATACTGATCTTACCTTCACTCTTTCGCAGGGTGTCTGTGCTATTCCTGTACAGCTACAGAGATGACTACTACCGGATCTTATTTTAATCCTAAAGAATGGTCGTTATCTTGTTCTAAGACAGGAGCTTATACTACGAAATGCTGTACAGTTATTGTAATTTTAACTTTACATTGTAAGAAGCTGTCCTACAAAGTTGAGCTTTGTAAGTTTTTCATGTATAATATATAAATTTATCTTTTTGAACATAATAAGCTTTCATATATCTGCTGCTTTTAAGTTGCAAATCTCTTAACTCTGAAGGTTTTGTGGAGCTAGAACACAAGAAAATAGCCATGTTTTTCCCTTAATTCTAATGACTAAGGAAATGCCCAAACCACCCCCAACAAGTCAACCCAAAAAGATCCACATCAAGACACAAAGTAGTAATGAAGAGAATTTTAAAGCAAGAGAAAACACTTACATAGCCTTGTAAAGCTATCAGCTCATTTTTCAGCAGAAACTTTGAGCAGAAGGGAGTGCCGTGATAAATTCAAAGTGCTTAAAGGAAAAAGCCTGCAGCCAAGAATACTCTCTCTCTTCTATTCTGAATGATAGCCTTGCTGGATAAAGAGTTTCTCAAAAGTTAAAGGAATTCACGACCACTGAATCAGCCCTACAAGAAGTGTTAAAGAGGACTCAGTGGACAGGAAAAATCATAACAGGCACAAGAAGGGTAGGAAGCACCAAAGCAATTAAGTATATCTGTAAAAATTAGTCAAGGGAGAAACAGCAAAAAAGGATGTAAAGTATGACACCATATACCTAGAATTGTGGTAGGGAGAGGAATAAAGAATGGGTTCAAACTTAAGTGAACGTCAACTTAATATAGATTGCTATATACTTAAGAGGTTAGATACTAACCTAATGGTAACCACAAATCAAAAACCAGTAATAGATAGGCAAAAAACAGAGAAAAGAATATCACTAAGGAAAGCCTGCAAAAACATGAGAGAAGAGCGCAAGAGAGGAAAGAAACCAAGAACTACAAAAACAACCATAAAATAAGTAACAAAACCATACACAAAAATAAATTCAAAATGGTTGAAAGACCTAAATGTAAGACAGGAAACCATCAAAATACTAGAGGACATACCAGGGAGCAAAGTCTTTGACCTCAGCCATAGCAACTTCTTACTAGACACATCTCCAGAGGCAAGGGAAACAAAAGCAAAAATGAACTATTGGGACCTCATCAGGATAAAAAGCTTCTGTACAATGAAGGAAACAAGCAACAAAACTAAAAGGCAACCAACGGACTGGGAGAAGATATTTGCATATGACATACTGGAGAAAGGGCTAGTATCCAGAATCTATAAAGAACTCATCAAAATTAACACCCCAAAAATAATCCAGTTAAGAAATGTACAGAAGACATGAACAGACATTTCTCCAAAGACGACACACAGAGGACTAACAGACACATGAAAAAATGTTCAACATCACTCATCATCAGGGAAATACAAATCAAAACCACAGTGTGATACTACCTCACACAAGTCAAAATGGCTAAAATTAACAACTCAGGAAACAACACATGTTGGCAAGGATGCAGAAAAAGAACACTTCTGCACTGTTAGTGGGAATGCAAACTGGTGTAGCCACTCTGGAAAACAGTATGGAGGTTCCTCAAATAGTTAAAAATAGGGGCACCTGGGTGGCTCAATCGTTAAACATCTGCCTTCAGCTCAGGTCGTGGTCCCAGGGTCCTGGGATCGAGCCCTGCATCGGGCTCCCTGCTCGGCAGGAAGCCTGCTTCTCCCTCTCCCACTTCCCCTGCTTGTGTTCCCTCTCTCGCTGTGTCTCTCTCTGTCAAATAAATAAATCTTTAAAAAAAAAATAGTTAAAAATAGAACTACACTTCGACCCAGCAATTGCACTACTAGGTATTTATCCAAAGGGTTCAAAAATGCTGATTTGAAGGGGCACACGCACCCCAATGTTTACAGCAGCACTATCAACCATAGCCAAATTATGGAAAGAACCCAAATTTCCATCAATTTTTGAATGAAGAAGATATGGTATATATACACAATAGGGTATTAGTCATCAAAAAGAATGAAATCTTGCCATTTGCAACACTGGATGGAACTAGAGTGTAGGATGCTAAGTCAAGTCAGAGAAAGACAAATACATGATTTCACGCATATGTGGAATTTAAGAAACCAAACACATGAACATAGGGGAAGGGAAGGAAAAATAAAAACAGGAGGCAAACCATAAGTGACTTTTTTAAAGAAGATTTTTTTTTAATTTGAGAGACCATGAGCACAAGTGGGGGGAAGGGCAGAAGGAGAGGGAGAAGCCAACTCCCTGCTAAACAGGGAGGCTGACGTGGGGCTGAATCCCCAGACTCCAGGATCATGACCTGAGCCAAAGGCAGACACTTAACCGACTGAGCCACCCAGGTGCCCCAAACCATAAGTAACTCTTTTTTTTTTTTCCTAAGCTTTTATTTATTTGACAGACAGCGAGAGAGGGAACACAAGCAGGGGGAGTGGGAGAGGGAGAAGCAGGCCTCCCGCTGAGCAGGGAGCGTTATGTGGGGCTCGATCCCAGGACCCTGGAATCGTGACCTGAGCCGAAGGCAGATGCTTAATGACTGAGCCACCCAGGCGCCCCAACTAACTCGAATTTAAATAAAAGTAAGTAACAAAATGGCAGTAAGTATATAACTATCAATAATTACTTTGCAAATGGATTAATCAAAAGACAAAGGGTGATAGATGGATAAAAAAGCAAGACCCATCAACATGCTGCCTACAAGACACTCATTTCAGTCCCAGACACCTGCAGGTTGAAAGTGAAGGGATGGAAAAGCACTTACGCAAATGGAAGTGAAAACAAAGGGGGGGGGGGAGGTTTGCAATCCTTACATGGGACAAAATAGACTTTAAAACAAAGAATATTAGGGCACCTGGGTCACACCTGGGTTATTAAGTGTCTGACTCTTGGTTTCGGCTCAGGTCGTGATCTCAGGGTCATTAGATGGAGCCCTGTGCTGGGCTCTGTGCTCAGCCCAGTCTTCTTGGGATTCTCGCTCCCTCCCTCTCTGCCTCTGTCCCTCCCCACAACCCCGCAGTCTCTCTCTCTCTCAAATAAAATCATGGGGCACCTGGGTGGCTCAGTTGGTTAGGCGTCTGCTTTCGGCTCAGGTCATGATCCCAGGGTCCTGGGATCGAGCCCCACGTCGGGCTCCCTGCTCAGTGTGGGGAGCCTACTTCTCCCTCTCCCTCTGCTGCTCCCTGTGCTTGTGCTCTCTCTGTCAAATAAATAAATAAAATCTTAAAAAAAAAAAAGTCTTAAAAAAAAAAAAGACTTTAACGAGATGAAGAGGGGCACTACATAATAATAAACGGACAATCCAACAAGAGGATGTAACAAAACTATGCACCCAACATGGAAGCACCCAAATACATAGAGCAGGTAATAACAAAGGAAGCAATCAAGAGTAATACAGTAACAGTACGGGACTTTAACACCCCACTTATATTAACAGATCATCCAAATAGAAAATCAAGGAAACTGGTTTTGAATGATACACTGGACAAGATGGATCTAACAGATATATTCCGACCATTCTATCCTAAAACACCAAAATACACATTCTGCTCAAGTGCACATGGAACACTCTCCAGAAGCGATCACATATTAGGCCACAAAACAAGCCTCAACAAATAAGTTATACCATGCATCTTTTCCAATCACAATGCTATGTTACTAGAACTCAACAAGATAAAATCTTCCTGGAAAGAGGGGCGCCTGGGTGGCTCAGTGGGTTAAGCATCTGCCTTCGGCTCAGGTCATGATACCAGGGTCCTGGGATCGAGCCCCGCATCGGGCTCCCTGCTCAGCAGGGAGCCTGCTTCTCCCTCTGCCTGCTGCTCCCCCTGCTTGTGCGCGCTCTCTCTGCCAAATAAATAAGATCTTTAAAAAAAAAAAGAAAAAAAATCTGCAAAGAGCACAAATACATGGAAGCTAAATAACATGCTACTCAACAGTGAATGGGTCAACCACAAAATCAAAAAGGAAACAAAAAAATACATGGAAACAAATGAAAGTGAAAATACAATGGTCCAAAATCTTCAGAGTGTGGCAAAAACAGTTGTAAGTGGGAAGTTTACAGCAATACAGGTCTACATCAAAAAGCAAGAAAATTCTCAAATAACCTAAGCTTACACCTAAAGGAGCTAGAAAGAATAAACAAAACCCCAAACCAAGAAGGAAATAATAAAGGTTAGAGCAGAAATAAACGAAAAAGAAACTAAAACAATAGAAAAGATCAATGAAGTGAGGAGCTTGTTCTTTGAAAAGATAACAAAATTGATAAACATTTAGCCAAACTCATTAAAAAAAAAAAAGGATTCCAAAATCAGAAATGGAAGAGGAGAAATAACCGCGCAGAAATACAAAGGATTATAAGACAATACTATGAAAATTAAATGCCAACCAATTAAGACAACCTAGAAGAAATGGATACATTTTTAGAAACATATAACCTCCCAAACTAAATCAGGAAGAAATAGAGAATTTGAACAGACCACTTACCAGCAATGAAATTAAATCAGTAATCAAAAAAGTCAACATGGGGCACATTGGTGGCTCAGTTGGTTAAGCATCTGACTCCTAATCTCAGCTCAGGTCTCGATCACTGGGTCATGAGTTCAAGCCCCCGCTGGGCTCCATGCTAGGCTTGGAGCAACTTAAACGAAACAAACAAAACACCACAAAAAAAGAGAACTATAGGCCAATATCTCTAATGAACATAGATGTAAATATCCTCAACAAAATATAAGCAAACTGAATCAACAATAATGATTTAAAAAAAATCATTCACCACGATTAAGTGGGATTTATTCCTGGGATGCAAAAGTGGTTCAGTATGCACATATGAACCAATGTGATACATCACATCAACAAGAGAATGGATAAAAAACATATGATCATTTCAATAAATGCAGAAAAAGCATTTGACAAAGTAAAACATCCATTCATGATAAAAATCCTCAACAGACAGGTTTAGAGGGAACATACTTCAACATAATAAAGGCCATATATGAAAAACCCACACCTAACATCATACTCAATGGTGAAAACATGAGAGCTTTTCCTATAAGACTAGGAAAAAGACATGGATGTCCGTTCTCACCACTTTTATTCAACTTAGTACTGGAAGTCCCAGTTACAGCAATCAGACAAAAAAAGAAATAAAAGGCATCCAAATTTGTAAGAAAGTAAAACTTTTTTTTTTTTTAAGTTTATTAGAGAGCAGCACATGAGCGTTGGGGGGAGATGGGGAGAAGCTGGCTCCCCGCTGAGCAGGGAACCTGATGCGGGGCTGGGCTCAATTCTAAGACACCGGAATCATGACCTGAGCTGAAGGCAGACACTTAAGCAACTGAGCCACCCAAGTGCCCCAAGAAAGTAAAACTTTATTCACTACTTGCAGATGTCATGATACTACTATATAGAAAACCCTAAAGACTCCACTAAAAAACTACTAGAACTGATTAATGAATTCAGTAAGGTCGCAGGATACAAAATCAATATACAGAAATCCATTGCACTTCTATACACTAACAATGAATTAATAGAAAGAGAAACTAAGAAAACAATCCCATTTACAATTGCACCAAAAATAACAAAATACCTAGGAATAAACTTAACCAAGGAGAAGAAAGACCTATATTCTGAAAACTATAAAACACTAATGAAAGAAATTGAAGATGACACAAACAAATGGAAAGATATTCCATGCTTATGGATTGGAAGAACAAATACTGTTAAGATGACCACACTACCCAAAGCAATCTACGGATTTAATGCCATCTCTATCAAAATACCAACAGTATTTTCTTTTTTTTTTTTTAAAGATTTTATTTGTTTATTTGAGAGAGAAGAGAGATAGCGAAAGCAGGAACACAAGCAGGGGGAGTAGGAGAGGGAGAAGCAGGCTTCCTGCCGAGCAGGGAGCCAGATGTGGGACTCGATCCCAGGACCCTAGGATCATGACCTGAGCTGAAGGCAGACACTTAACGACTGAGCCACCCAGGCGCCCCCAAACAGTATTTTTCATAGAACTAGAACAATCCTAAAATTTGTATGGAACCATAAAAGAAACCAAAATAGCCAAAGCAATTGTGAGAAAGAACAAAAAAAGCTGGGACATACCATAATCTCAGATTTTAAGATACACTTACAAGGCTGTAGTAATCAAAACAGTATAGTACGGACCGTATAGACATACAGATCAATGGAAGAGAATAGAGAGCCCAGAAATAAACCCATGATTGTATAGTCAATTAATCTTTGACAAAGATACATGATAATGTAATGGGAAAGTCTCTTCAACAAATGGTGTTGAGAAAAGTAGACCACTTTCTTATACCATACACAAAAATAAACTCAAAATGGATTAAGGACCTTAATTGTGAGACCCGAAACCACAAAAGTCCTAGATGAGAGCACAACTAGTAATTTCTCTGACATTTTCCATAGCAACATTTTTCTAGATATGTCTCCCGAGGCAAGGGAAATAAAAGCAAAAATAAACTATTGGGACTACATCAAAATACAGAGCTTCTGCACAGCAAAGGTAACAGTCAACAAAACTAAAAGACAACCTAAAGAATGGGAGAAGATGTTTGTAAATGACATATCAGATAAAGGGTTAGTATCCAAAATATATAAAGAGCTTACATAACACCAAAAAACCCCATATAATCCAATTAAAAATGGACATAAATTGTAGGAAACAAACTGAGGGTTGCTGGAGTGGGGGGTGGGGTGGGAGGGATGGGGTGACTGGGTGATAGACACTGGGGAGGGTATGTGCTCTGGTAAGCACTGTGAATTGTGCAAGACTGTTGAATCTCAGATCTGTACCTCTGAAACAAATAATGCAATATATGTTAAGGAAAAAAAGAAGAAGAAGAAGGTAGCGGGAGGGGAAGAATGAAGCGGGGGAAATAGGAGGGGTAGACGAACCATGAGAGACGATGGACTCTGAAAAACAAACAGGGCTCTAGAGGGGAGGGGGGTGGGAGGATGGGTTAGCCTGGTGGTGGGTATTGAGGAGGGCACATTCTGCATGGAGCACTGGGTGTTATGCACAAACAATGAATCATGGAACACTTCATCTAAAACTAATGATGTAATATATGGGGATTAACATAAGAATAAATAAATAAATAAATAAATAATGGACATAAAATATGAATAGACATTTCTCCAAAGACATACAGATGGCCAAAAGACAAATTAAAAATGCTCAACATCACTCGTCAGGGAAATGCACATTAAAACCACAATGAGATATATATCACCTCCAACCAGTCAGAATGACTAAAATCAAAAACACAAGAAATAAGTGTTGGCAATGATGTGGAGAAAAAGGAACCCTCATGCACTGTTGGTGGGAATGCAAACTGGTGCAGCTACTGGGGAAAACAGTATGGAGTTTCCTCAAAAAATTAAAAAAGAACTACCATATGATCCAGTAATTGCACTACTGGGAATTTACCCAACGAATACAAAAACACTAATTTGAAAAGGTACATGCACCCCTAGGTTTATTGCAGCATTATTTACAACAGCCAAAGTATGGAAGCAGCCCAAGTGTCCATCAGTAGGTGAGTGGATAAAGAAGTAGTATAACTATACACAGTGGAGTATTACTCAGCCATAAAAAAGAATGAAATCCTACCATTTGCAACAACATGGGCAGAGCTAGAGTATAATGCTAAGTGAAATAAGTCAGAGAAAGACATATACCATGTTCTCATACTCATATGTGGAATTTAAGAAACAAACCAAAACAAAACCAAAACAAAGAAAAACCAAAAAACAGACTCTTAACTATAGGGAACAAACTGATGGTTATCAGAGGGGAGGTTGGTGGGGAGATGGGTGAAATAGTTGAAGGGGATTAAAAATTCACTTATCCTAATGAGTACCGATAGCATTGCTGAATCACTATGTTGTACACCTAAACTTACTGTAACACTGTATGTTAACTATACTGGAATTTTAAAAAAATTTTTCATTTGGATGCAGGTATTAAGAAATCTAGTAGAGATTACCCAATAACCCATCTTGCAACCTGCGCTCTTGAAAAAAGTAAAATATTCTTCCCCCCACCCCCCAAAAAGAAAATGTCCCAACCAAAAAGAAAATGTCCCAACCAAAGGGCTTAAAGAAATACAGTATCATATTTAACTTGGAATCATTATTCCTGCTGATTCTGTAATGTGCTTATCCTTAAGGTGATTAAGCAAAGTCTCATTTGGCTATGAGAATGCATTCAAATTTGCAAAAGGAACAAGGATGTTAAATTATACAGCCAGTTGGGAAGAATACAACTTTTTATAAAACTGTCTTTTTTTTTTTTAAAGATTTTATTTGAGGGGTGCCTGGGTGGCTCAGTTGGTTAAGCATCTGCCTTCAGCTCAGGTCATGACCCCAGAGTCCTGGAATTGAGCCCCATGTCAGGCTCCCTTCTCAGAGGGGAGCCTGTTTCTCCCTCTCCCTGCTCGTGCTCTCACAATCTGTGTCTCTCTCTCTCAAATAAATAAATAAAATCTTAAAAAAAAAAAAGATTTTATTTGAGAGAGATAGACTGCATGAGTGGGGGAGAGGGTTACAGGGAGAGGGAGAGGCAGAGAAAATCAAGCAGACTCTGCACTAAGCTTGGAGCCCAACGTGGGACTCAATCTCACGACCCTAAGATCACAACCTGAGCTGAAACCAAAAGTATGACACTTAACCGACTGAGCCATCCTTGTGCCCCAAACTGTCAGGTTTTAATACCAATAACCTAGAACATAGGGGTAAAGCCTATTCATAATCATAACACTCCAGAATTAGTAATTATTGCCAGAAACTATTGATAGGGGGTGGGAAAAGTAATAAATAAGAGATCGTCAGTGCAGATAAATACAGGTTTAATGATCCATTTTTCGTCACACAGATGGCTACAGAGACTTTATAATCCCAGGATATACAACAATACAACACAGACCAATCAGCCAATTCTAAAATAAACTTGGCTTCTTACAACTATCCTGTAAACACTGCAGCCCTTCTTCCATCCAAAATGACCCTCATCTCACATGAAAAGTTTCTATAGGGGAACCAGAAACCTAGCTTTGTGGCCAAAAGTAATAACCAAAGGAAAAATAGTAATTCGGTAGTTAGTTGGTCAAAGAAGGATATCTGGTGCCCTTCACTGTGCTGCTTTGCTCTTCTTACTCTTGCTCTTTTTGTCCCTCTTCTTCAGCCCATCCATGTTAGCTCTCAATAGGTTTGAGTAAGCCTAAAAGACACACAGCACGAACTTAGTGGGAAGAGTTGCAAATCGGTGGAGCAGCTGCCCCCATTTCCACAATGAATTTAGAGTAGTCAATATTAGAAAGGCTATCTACCTGATAAAGCATGTAATACCGTGGGATATTTGTATCCTATGCAAAATGGTGTAAAAGGAAAACACACTCTCACATTACAGCAGCTTCCGACATTTTTTAACCAAAAAGGGAAAACCATAGGCAACTTCTTGTTTAACTATACTATAGATAGAACAAATCTGAAGCTTAATGCAAAATCTACCTTTAAAAACTAAAAAGGAAGACAATACCAGTGCTGAAAGTAAAAAATCAAACCCTGGCAGCTTTTACTCAAAGTACTGGCAAAACATAAGAAATATCATTCTTGACACAGTGTTCAATTTTGTGCTCACTCTTGCCCTGAGAAAGGGCATACAGGGAACACCAGAAACTCACCATCTGAAACTTGTTCACTTCTTTGGAGCTCACCTGGAAAAGGGAAAGAAAAAAAAGGTGCACCTCTATTACCCATATAGGAATCCTCTGTCTCACCACAGGCAATAACTCAAAAGCCCCATTAAAACAACATCATAATCTTTTTTTTTTTTAAAGGTTTTATTTATTTATTTGACAGAGAGATAGAGAGAGAGCGCAAGTAGGCAGAGAGGCAGGCAGAGGGAGAGGGAGAAGCAGGCTCTCCGCTGAGCAGGGAGCCCGATGTGGGGCTCGATCCCAGGACCCCGGGATCATGACCTGAGCCGAAGGCAGCCACTTAATCAACTGAGCCACTCAGGCACCCCAACAACATCATAATCTTTAAAATACATCTTTCCAACTTCAGGGGTCATAATACACTAACAGCTATTCTTCTCCTCCACTTTACTTTGCCTGAGAAAGAAGCAAATCAGCTCTGCACTTTTTTCCTCATAAGAATTGTACCAAGAAGGGCAAGAGGCAGAAGGGGGATCCTAAAGAAGTTAAGTTTCTCACCTCTGAAATTTCTTATACACATGGCACTGACTTTCTCCCTGGATTCCAGAGAGGTCAGAGAACTTCATTTTAATCTTTTGTGCAAGATATATTTAAACTACTCCCTCCTCATCTTATTTTAAACCTACCTTCCATTAATTCAGGCCTATTTAAGCAAAATGCAAGCTACCACAAGAGAAATTCTACTTCTGAAGATTCCCAAGGTTTTCACATCTCATGATACCCAAGTTCATTTTTTAAAACCACATAAGTTTGGGGTGCCTGGATGGCTCAGTCCGTTAAGCGTCTGCTTCGGCTCAGGGCACGATCCCAGGGTCCTGGGATTGGGACCCACATCAGGCTCCCTGCTCAGCGGAGAGCCTGCTTCTCCCTGCTGCTCTGCCTACTTGTGCTCTCTTTCTATCTCTCTGCCAAATAAATAAATAAAATCTTTAAAAAAATAAATAAAATAAAACCACATTACATTTGCTTTACTATAAAAGTCCTCTCAAGATAACTGGTAAAGGGATACTTAACTAATTATGGTCTACATTCTCATGAATGTCCTATCCTGATGTGACTGAAGAGCAGTCTGGTTCTGCTCCAGCAAAGTAAAGAAGCATTCATTCAGAATCCAGAAAGTCTATTGCTTTGCCACATTCAACCTCCACCTTGAAAGGGAACACTAGGGCTGCTAAATTCATATTCTCTGTTTGTTAGTACCAGGCCTACTATACAGCTACATGCTTGCTATGTCAACCACAAACTCAAGCAAATTATCAGCTTACAAGTAAAATCATCTGGTACCAAGAAACTGTTCACTGAAGGCCCAACCCAGTAAGGGAATTAAGAATCAAATATTTATGCCAACTGCTCCTTACAATGCCACCATGTGTAAGGATTAATATGCTAATTTTATTTCCACAAAAACTTCAGTAGAGGGGCGCCTGGGTGGCTCAGTTGGTTAAGCAACTGCCTTCGGCTCAGGTCATGATCCTGGAGTCCCGGGATCGAGTCCCGCATGGGGCTCCCTGCTTGGCGGGGAGTCTGCTTCTCCTTCTGACCCTCCCCCCTCTCATGCTCTCTCTCTATCTCATTCTCTCTCTCTCAAATAAATAAATAAAATCTTAAAAAAAAAAAAAACTTCAGTAGAACCAACGAGTATTTTGCTTCTTCAACTTAATTTTGCTCTTGAATTTCCTACTAGGGTAATAAAAGGTGGCCCTGATCCTGAAACAGCTGGGGAGCTACACCCTTACTAGCCTTAACAAAAACCTGGTTCAGATATGCCCAACCTCAGTTAAGTTCAAGTCTTCCCTCTCCAAAATTGTACTATCAGGAATCCAACTCACCACAGTGCTGATCTTCTTTTTCCCATCAGTAGCTCTTAACAGACACTTGTTGTCTGAGGGCTCAAAGCCCTCTACAGAACCTTTCCTTGGAATGGGTTTAGTTCGACCATCATCTGCATGAAAAACACATCCTGGTGAACAGAGCCACAAACGTTAACAGGTAGACAAGACGTTAATAAGTAGGGAGGGGATATGAAGACGATACCCAATTCATCTCCACTGCTCTAGATCTGTTAACTACATCAAATTTGGCCAAACCTTGGGAAACTACTTGCCATTTCCACAACGGGAACACAGTAATTGCAAAGCAGATGAAATCTCACTAATGGTGGCGGGGGTTTGGGATCCTTGACACCCCCCCCCGCAAGAAGCCTTCTCTGATTGGTGCACACTGTAACCAGAACCAGCTTGGGTAGCTAAATGCTGGGGTGTCGCACGCGC
The DNA here is from genome assembly GCF_011800145.1 of Mirounga leonina. Classification (NCBI taxonomy): domain Eukaryota; kingdom Metazoa; phylum Chordata; class Mammalia; order Carnivora; family Phocidae; genus Mirounga; species Mirounga leonina. The sequence continues at coordinate 17,234,880 of NW_023270839.1, forward strand.
CACATTCCCTAATGCTCAGGTCCCCCAGCCCTGAATGTTCCCAGTACGGGGGGAGGAAGATGGGGGAAGGCGGGGATGCGCGGCAGACAGACTCCGCCCTCGGTTCCCGACACTGGGCACCCCGGGACACTGGGCACCCCGGCCGGGGCGTTGCTCGGCCTCCCAAATTCCTTCTGGCCTTGCCGCGTCTACAGCTGCTTACACTTCTTCAGTGTGATGAACACGCTGCCCGACAACCGGCACTTCTGGAAGAGTCTGGTCAGCTCCGTCAGGAACTGGAACACAAGCCGGGCCCCGTTAAGCAGTCCCAAATCCTCGCCCCGTCAAGTCCCAGTCCCTCCCGCAGTAGAAGGCAGAGGCCCCCCAGCTAAGCCCCAAACTATATCCGTCCCTCAGCCGACCCTCCGGCTTTACCTGCTCGCTCTCCAGCAGCACCATTCCGGCACCGCTAGCTCCCCTGCGTCAGCATAGAGCCCAAGCAATTAGAGCCGGAAGCTTTCGCCCAGAATGGGCGGGACTTCCGCTATTAGATTGCAACTCTCTTCCACCAATCCCTGCCTCCGTTCTCTCCTCTCCCTCCGCCAGCGCCTGCGCTCTGCGCCACCCCCGCCCCCCCGCCCGCGTAGACTGACCAGCTGTAAGGCCTTCGGGCGGCCAGGGGTTTCAGCAGCTTGGAAGTTCTCTCGCTCGCGTCAGTGTGAGGGAGCGAGGGAGCGCGAAAGAGGGCTTTGATGGAGACCTGTAGTATACCTCTAGTATATTCAGTTGTATGTTGGGCAAATTACCTAACAGCTCAGTGCTTCCGTTTCCTGAGCCTGTGATAAAAACGGTATCCAATTCAGAGTGTGGTTGTGAAGAGTAAATTAATTTAGCATCTGGAATGGTGCCTGGCACACAGAAAGTGCTCCATAAGCATTAACTGCCTTTGTTGTTGTTGTTTTCATTATCACTGTCATCATGATAGTAAGTTCCCATGGCGGTCCTCTGAACGCTCCTTCTATCTACTCTGACCAGGCTAGTGCCCTAAATAAAGGCTGAGCCCAGCTCTCGCAAGAGGGACTGGAGTCCAGTCTTGGTTTCCCTCTGGATTCAGGCAGGAGACCTGAATTCCAGGCCCTGCTCTGCCGGTAGCCAACTTGAACCCCAGGCCCTCTGTGAAGTCAAGCATTTAATCATGCAAGGGTTTTTTACTGAGGGCCTCTTCGCCTGAGCCAGACACTCTTGCTGGGGTTGAGGATACAGCAGGATAAGCGAAGTTCCTGGTTTCCTGGGTTAACTTGGGTTAAAGGAATAGGCAGGAAATAAGTAAGAATAGCTTCAGATAATGATGAGCCCTGTGAAGACAACAGGGTGATACAAATGAGAGAGAGGTTGGGGTCAGGAAAATCTCTTAGGGCAGAACTTTGAGCCAAAAGCTAAAGGAACCAGCCATTCAAAGATCTGGGGACAGTGTTTCAGACACAGGGAATGGCAAGAACAAAGGCCTCAATGGAGACAAGTTGCTCTGGGTCCACAAGGAGGAGTGAAAGACTATTGAGAGCTTGAAGAGATAACAGGTGACCAGCTCATAAAGGGCCTATGGCCATGCTAAGTTTGGATTTTGTTCCACGCACAAAGAGAAGCTTGTTAAGGAAGTTTTAAAGAGGACAGTGACAATCTAATTTACATTTTAAAAGCACCGCCTCCCTCCATCTGTGGTATGGAGAACGCACTGTAGAATGACAAGGCAGGAAATGGGGAGACCAATTAGAGGGTTGTATTGGCTTCCTATTGCTAATCACCACAAACTTAGTGGCTTAAAACAACATGAATTTGTTATTTTACATGTCTGGAGGTCAGAAATCTAAAATCAATGTGTCTGCAGGGTTGCCTTGTGTCTGAAAGCTTCAGGGTAAAATCTGTTTCATTGTCCTACCAGAAGCCACTTTCATTCCTTGGCTTGTGGCCCCTTCTTTCCATCATTACAATCTCTTACTTCCAGTATATCTCCTACTACTTTGATTCTACTGCCTCCCTTTTATAGGGACCTGTGATTACACTGGGCCTTTCTGGATAATCTCCTCATCTAGAGATCCTTAATTTAATCACACCTGCAAATTCCTTTAAACATGTAAGGTAACATATTCATAGATTCCCAGTATTTGGACACAGACATCTTGGCTGAGTGGGAGGGGCTACCACAGAGGTTACTGCGAAAGCCCAGGTGCAAGCACATTTGCAATCAGGTTAGGGTATACTTAGCGTCAACAGGACTCAAGCACAATTGGATGTGAACATTAGAAGGAAAAAGAAATTGGGAATGAGTCAAAGGTTTTTGATTTGAACAACTGGGTGGATGGTGGTGCCATCTACTAAGATAGGCAAGACCTCGGAAGTAAAAAGTTTTGTAGGAAGATTAAAAGTTTTGTTTGGTCATGTAATATCTGAAATGCATATTACATGTTCTTTTAGGGTTCCCAGACCCAATTCCAATGTCAGTAGTGCAGTGGGAGCTTGCCACGTACACAACACCAGGCAATTCTGACACTATCTACCCAAAGATAGTATCAGAATCCACAGATTAAGAGTTCAGTCCTGTAAGACTGCTCCCTGACCTCCCACTGCCAATGCTAGTCACTAGCCCAAACGTTCCAACAATCTCCACCTTAGATTCGATTAATTTGCTAGAGCAGGTCACAGAACTCAGGGAAACACTTATATTTATCAGTTTCAGTTTATTAAAGGATATGATAAATGTTAATAACAAGACATCCTTTTCGCCTTTATGGCTCTGAGGTGTTTTCAGGAACTGTGTATGAAGAGCAAATACATCTGAGAAATATATTCTGGTCATCTGAATGACCAAATATATATTTCTTTTAAATCATTATATTGCACATGTCCAAGTAGAACTATCAAATAAGCAGCTGAATATACAAGTTTGGAGCTCAGGAAAGAGGTCAAAGTTATACATAAAAATTGGGGTCTCATACGTCATGAGACTAGAACAGATGGGAACAGTCTGGTGAGTCCCCCTCCTTTAGGCCTGCCAGCACAGGACTACTCTGTGATGACCAGCACTATGAATAGCCTCTAAAAAGCCCTGGGTCTTGGTATCACTGGCTCAGAAGTCAGAGTCCTAGCTGGGAGCTCCAATTTGGCCAACCCTAGGTCTATGCTTGAGCCCAAGTCCTGCGGGCAGGTGAGAGAGTGACTCTCTGACCCTTTTATTTTACTTGCTTTTCAGCAAGACCCACACAATGGGGGATTACAAAGAGATTCAGATCCCAGAGAACCAAAAGCCAGCATAGGTCTGCTACACAAAGTCAACAGCCTAGGATGAGAAGTGGGCAAAGGGTATGCTTGAAAGAAAGTGTGAAATCATCAGCGAGTGAACATATTTGAGATGTGTTGTCAGATTGCCAGGGAATATGAGGCCCCCCTTGATATTTGTGTCATGAATTTAGGTGGAACCAGGTACAGTGCTGTGTTGGCCTAAATGATGACCACTGTGCTCTGAACTTCTATCATTCATGGAACATTGAGCAATATTCTATGGAGCCATGATTTTGGTGCTGGGGGCACCAGGGTGAAGGAAATGGTCCTGCCCTTAAGGAGCACTGGAGGCCACTATTCATCTGCGGACTCCCAGGAAGGAGTCCAGCCTTCAATGTGGACATATCTCACTGCTTCCCGTGGGTTCAGCCACACCTCAGTTCCACTCGAGAGTCATTAGTCATGCCAGCCATCCAGCATGACATCTCAAGCCTGTCCCATAACAGAACAAACTACTCTAGTAATAGAAATACCCAAGTCTGCCAGTTTTAGCATCACACTTGGGCCAGTACAATTCAACTACCAACAGAGTGTTCTTTGGGCTCTATTTTTCTGTGGGAAGTGACGAAGAGCACCTCTTCTGAAGTCCAGTGGGTCTGGGTTCAGATCCCGCCTCCGCTACTTATTATGTGACCTCAGGCAACCTCTCAAGGTTCCAAATCTCTTCATCAGCAAAATGACAATAATACTTACTCATAGATGTTGTAAAGATTTTATAAAATACTAAATTTAAGACCTTTAGGCTTGTTCTGTTTAATATGGTAAATATGGATACAAAAATTTAAATTAATTAAAATTAAAAGAAAAAATTCGATTCTTTAGTCTCTCTAGCCACATTTCAAGGATTCGATAGCCACATGTGGCTTGGATGGTGCAGATATAGAGCATTTCTATTGTCATAGATTCTACTGGACAGCACTACAGAATATGTCAATAGCATTGATGCTGGCAGACTGAATGCGCAAGGGGCACTTGGGTGGCTCAGTTGGTTAAGCGTCTGCCCTCAGCTCAGGTCACAATCCCAGGGTCCTGGGATCCAGCCCCACATCGGGCTCCCTGCTCAGTGGGGAGCCTTCTTCTCCCTCTCCCTCTGCCCCTCCCCCCCCCTTGTGCATGCCCGCCCAGTAAATAAATAAATAAATAAATAAATAAATAAAATCTTTCAAAAAAAAGAAGAATGAATGCTCAATAACAGTAATAAACAACAGTGTTATTATTTATAGACCAGCCACCTTCCGTCATTTGGACACCACCTTGATTTCTGCCATCATCCCAATATCACCTGTATTATTAGTTAAAAGGTTTCTTTAAGTTGACTCATTTTATACTTAAACAGATTTATATAATATCATTTTCATAAATGGAAAACCAGTATCATTAAATAATAAAAGGAATCACAAGGGCGCCTGGGTGGCTCAGTCGTTAAGCGTCTGCCTTCGGCTCGGGTCATGATCCCAGGGTCCTGGGATCGAGCCCCGCATCGGGCTCCCTCCTCCGCAGGAAGCCTGCTTCTCCCTCTCCCACTCCCCCTGCTTGTGTTCCTGCTCTAGCTATGTCTCTCTCTGTCAAAAAAATAAATAAAATCTTAAAAAAAAAAAAGGAATCACAAATATAACTACTATGAAAAAACCAACATGGTTAAATTTAAAATTTTTAGATTAAAAAATTTAAAACAATGAATGAAAGCAATAATTGCTTTTATATTGCAACAAAAGTGAATTGCTTTATAAAAATATATATCTGAAAAGAAATTCCTTAATGAGAAAAAAATGGAGCTGTTTATGGTCCGTCAGGAATGAAGTTAGCCCAGTGAACAATGAAATTAAGAGACTATATCAATAAGACATAGTTAAATTTTAATGTTTTCAAGCACCCCAAATCCTACCTTGCAATTAAGTTGGTGGCTTTTGGCACTTGGAGCAGAGGAATATGTGAGGCAGGGAGCTGGATCACTAGCTCCAAGTCACGCAGCCAGACACCTTCCTCCTCCTTCTCCCTCACCCCCAGGAGAAATGGGAAATAAAAATGGCTCCCAAATCCCCTCCCACATCCTAGGGCCTTCAGCAAACGCCCAAGCAGCACCAAGAGCAACACGGAGCCCCTTAGCACAGAACACTGGCATCTACTTGACTAACCTTAGCTGCTATGGAAAACCTGGGAGAGAAAAATCCCCCGAGCTCCTCAGCAGCACAGGGGCCTAAGGGCCTAAAGGAGAGTCTGTCCTGCTTGTGCCACCAAAGATCATCTCTCCGAAATGCTCTGGTCGCATGTGTCCTTTCCTCAGACTACAATTTTATTTATTGGGTTTTATTTAGGGCTAGAGTTTGAAGTAGGGTCAAGGGTCTTATTTAGGTTGAAGTTGATTAATTTACAGGTGCAGTTACTTAATGTAATTAAGCTTTGCAGTGCCCGGAATATACGGTGAGGGTGATAAACACAGATGCCATGTTCTGACTGCCTGGGTTTGAATCCCAGCTCTACCTCTTCTTGTCTAAGTGACTGGAGGCAAATTACATGAGCCCTGTTAAAAGATAATTAAAAAAAAAAAAAAGAAGTGAAGTCATGACTCTCATACACATATTCAAGATCTATTTACCTTATTATTATTTTGAGAGAGAGTTTGCCCGCACGAGTGGTGGGGGCTAGGTATAGGCCCAGAGGGAGAGGGAGAGAGAGAATCTCAAGCAGACCCCCTGCTGAGTGCAGAGACCGGCATGGGGCTCGATCTCACGACCCTGAGATCGTGACCTGAGCCAAAATCAAGAGTTGGACACCCAACCGACTGAGCCACTCAGGCGCCCCTATTTACCTTACTGTTAATGAGGGAACCGGGTAGATATTGCAACCCATTCAAAGGAGAATCCAAAGAGCAGGCATATTCATAGAGCAGATATATTGAAATGAATTTGTAATGGAAGAAAAATCGAATTTTCAACAACAGAGGACGGTTGAGCGGAATTCTTTTGCATATCCATAGGCAAGAATTTTTATTTTTATTTATTTATTTATTTTTGCTTATTCCAAATTTACTTAAATTCTTCTGTGCCTCAATTTCCTCACCGGTAAAATAGGGATGTAATTCAAGTGCCTACCTCACTGGGCCATGGGGAGGAGTAAATGAGCTATGGTATACATTATTATACCCCAGTCACTTAGGATGGGAATTAGCCCTTTCCCCTTCCTATTTGTCAAGGTGGATTCATCCCACCGATGCAGATCACAGCACAATATGCATGGATTAGTGCCCACCCTGCCAGATGTTGTGTTAGTTTGCCTGTTTCCAGTTTCACTCTGAGAAGGGCCCCAGGTTCTGAACCGCCTCACTGTAGCCCCACTGTGCTGACTTGAAGTCAGCTCAGGATGAGGGAAAGGAGAGAGGGAATCAACATAACGCAGCAGGGAATGGCAATGGGTGGGTTTGGGTTCAGGGAGACAGAAGTGGGGTCCTAAGGCCTGGAGAGCCCCTGAATCTGTTGGAGGTGGTTAGCTCTGGAGGAAGCATCCTAGAGATGGCCAGAGGGGTAGCCAGGGGTGAGATGAGGGTTTGTCTTGGGAGTCTGTGCATCCAATGTAAGCAAATATCCTCCCAGTAGCCTTGGCAGTCACATTCCCTGGACCAAATCCAACCAGACACCTGGAGCTACCATTCCTTTATTCCTTCCTCCAGTCAGCCAATCAACAAGTGTTCACTGGGTATCTTCTTGAGAGACTGGGCTCCAGGGACTTCTGCCTCTGCCTGTGCCACTCCAGTGAAGTCCTGGGTCTAGTGTCCTGGAGAGACAGCATGAGAGCCCTGGACTGGGAGCCAGGGGACCTGGGTCAGCCGCTGGCCCCTTACTTTATGTGGGACCTTGAGCAAGTTACTTATCTTCAGTTTCCTCTGCATAGTACCTACCCAAAGAGTTGTTTTCAGGTTTCAGTGGGATTATCCATGTAAAGAGCTGACTCAGGAAGCACCCAAAATATCTATTTAAAAATTTTTTCACCATTAGTTAAGGACTTAGACTAGATTGTGATGGTCACTTCTGCTTCCAAAATTATGAGAGCTACTGCTTCTCTCCTGAGGGCCCGAGGGAAGTTTCCAGAACCCACAAGTATCAGCAGTTAGCACGGGCCTTCCCCTTACTCACGGTGAGATAGGAGAAGTAGGCAATGCCACCATGCCCTCCCTCCAGGTGGGCATCTCAGGGGCGAGAGAGCCCACCGGGGCCTGCATGCAGCGGCAATTTGGGGCCAGCAGGGGACGCCCTGACCTTGCCAGACAAGCACAGCTGCAGGCCGTCCCAGCCTTCCCAGCCCTTGTCCCATCACCTCAAACCATAAGAACACCCAAGACTCATTATTTTTCAAAATCACTTCTGCTGAGGCTAGAGGTTTCTATGTAATGGATAGAAACTTTCATCAAATCATTGAACAAGGACTAAATCAGCACCAACTTGTGCTAGGCACTATTCTAGGTGCTGGGGTCACGGGAAGCTGACTGAGTTCTGCATTAGGGGAGGGATTATTTTTTCTCAGATAATAGCTCACTTCTATTTTTTGAGAATTTACTAAGTGCCAGGTTCGTTTCTAGGTGCTTTAAATATATTCTCTCTCGAGCCCTCATAATAATCCTGTGAAGTGAAGTGTTGTTTTATGTTCATTTTCTGGCTGAGGTGAAATGGCGTGCCTTGGTCACACACTAGTAAGAGGTGGAATGGAGATCTGAATCTGGGCCAGTTGCCTTCAGAGCCTCCTACCTTGCTGCTCGGTCTCTGAGCAAGAGAAGAACAGGCAAATGAGCACTGCCTTCAGCAGCTCAGTGAAGATAAGGCCTTTCAGATGTCCAAAGAGGTGCTGAGAGGGGGGCAGGAGATGGAGAGAGGGAGGGAAGTTGGAAAAGGGGCCAACTCTTGGTTGAGTAAAAAAAAAACTTGGGACTCCATGCTCTACCTCTCACCATCCCCTCCTTCCTTGTTGGTGTGGATCCCTATCCCAAGCCCCATCCCGATCGCACCCTACCCCACCACCACATGTGCTGGCAAAATCCTGCTGTCTGGTCCTCCATCCTTGGATTCTAGACCAACACAGCGTTTTCTAGCTCTCTCTGAAGGAAAGTCACTTCTTTGAACCCTATGGGTCTCCATTTCCTCCACTATAAAATGGGAATACCTTCCTCACACTGTTATAGTGGAGTTAAAAGAGATAATGTATATAAAAGCACTTCATAAGTGAGAAAGCATGGTAGGAAGGCTGGGCTTCATCATTATTTCCCCCCCTCCTGCTCAGGCAGCGCCCTGAGTACAAATACTCAGTCCTCTAAAACACCCTCCCCTCTACCCCTACCAAAACCCCAGTCTCTCCCTGACCTCAGCTAGCCACGCAGAGGCAACCCATCTGGTGGCTTAATCATGTTAACAGGTTCATGACAGATGGTTACATACTTCACACACCATTTTTGGAAGAAACTTAGGCAACGTTAAACAAAGAAAAGACTCTAATGGGATTTCAGGTGCTGGGATTTGGGGGATGTGCAAAGGAACTCCCAATACCTCCAGAGACTACACTACTGGTCCATGTGCCTGGAAGGTCTGCTGTGTACCGAATCCAGTGGTGGGACTCATGAAACAGTAACCTTTAACAGGTTCTCCCCTTCTCATCAATAATTTCCTTCCTTGCTAAACCTCAGGAAGGAGAGGGCCGCCACATGCCATAATATACAAGGGGAAACCAAGACCAAGAAAAGCAGGCATGGTTATTGCTCAATCAGTCCCAGCCAGGCTCCCTCCTCCCCCTACTTTCATGGGTTTAGTGTGTAGGAGGAGGAGCCCCTTTATTCATGATGAGTAGGGGTCCCAACATTTTAAGTTTCCTGCCTTGGAAGTCAAGGACAGATAATTATATAGCAAGAGTTTCTGCACAAATTACCCAGGTGTCCTAACTCCCAAAAGTAACAGATGCTGTTCATCTCTTGGCCTCTGCCATCATTTAACCTTGATTGTCCAGGAAAGCCCACTCCACCACTCTGAGAGACCAACAGATGCAGATTTATATAAGGAAACCCAGACAAACACAATGAACAGACGCACTGTCAGATCTGAGCCAAGTCCTGCTAATAACATCAATGAATCACTGACTTTAGTGAGTCACAATATCAAACTGCAAGAGGTTCCAAGATCTTTCTAGTCCAACCCATTACCGTCTGGTTATTCACAAGTAAGAACTGACTGAGGCCCAAAGAAGGAAATTGGCTTGCCCATGATCACAGAGTTTGGTAATAGCAGAGTAGAGCCTGGAAGCCCTGAGCCCCAGGACCATGCACTTTGCACTGCCCTTTATACCCCTTTGATGCCCTGTGGGGCTAGAATGGGAGGGCAGAAGGGAAGGCATGGGCCCCTCCTGATCAGCCAAGGGCAGCTCAGGTTGTCTGCTGGCAGGTGGGCTCAGTGTCAGCCTGGGCCTTCCCTTGGGAAGGAAGAGCCTGGGGCCCATCCTCACACCCCGGGCGCCAGGCCTCGGATTAGAGGCCATAGGAGGCAGCTTCCTGCCTGGCCCTCATCCAAGGCCATTTCACAATGGGGGGAAGAGCGCTGGGCTGAGAGTCCCGGGTGACTGCTCACTCCACCCCTACCTCAGCCCCTCTTAGACCCCCTGGGGAGAGTAATCCAGGCCCCTTGTGAGATTTGGGTTGAAGGAAGACCGAGGCTGGAGAGCTCCCATTGGTAGTGTTCTGGGAACGGTGCCCTGGAGTCGGGCATGGGGGCCACCTGGCAGGTGCCCACCCCTTTTCTTCTTCCACGCACCTGCAAGCAGTCACACTGGGGAAATTCTTTGTAGGGCAGGAGGTGCTCCATTCAGGCCAGCCCCATAACATGCTCCTTATCAGTCGAGGGGAACCTGGAAGCAAGCCGGAAGAGGGACAAGGCCTTGGTCAGCTTCCTGTAATGAGGTATCATGACTAACGGGCAGAAAATTCTGGGGAGGGGAGCCCAGGTCGTCCTCCTTCTCCTCCCAACATACCCTAGTCTGGGGTGACTGCAATTCAGGCGGGAATCAAGTCAGAGACATTGAGACCGTCAGTGGGGATTTATTGTGCCCTTAGGGTAGGGTCAGCTCTGAGCTCAGCTCTCTAAGGGATCTTGTTTGAAGAAGGAGGCAGCGGTTAGGGACCCAAATTCTCCTGTCTTTAAGTCTTAAAGAAGAGACAAAACAAACCCAGGTAAAATGTCAAACCACAGAACAAAGTAGTGTGAGGTTGGAGCCAACATTCTCATGCTGGACAGTCCAATATGGCTGGTGGGAAGGCAGGGGCAGTCACTGTGGACAAGGCCGAGGGGGGGGCCACAGGATGGGGAGGACAGTTCTACAGAGATGGCGGGAAAGGTCTTCACAACAGGGAATGGGAGACAAGGCAGGAATGCACGTGTACTTTCAAGGAACAGGACCCTGTCTGCACAGGAATGAGACTGGAAATGTGCCTGGCCGTGAGCTTCTTCCTTCCTCTGTGCTCTCTCCCCTTGAACACCGTCTTTCTCTGTGTCCGTGGCATGCGGCTGGCCCACTGAGGCAACTGACCACATGGAGCGCTAGGCCAGGGCGTGGGGGTGCCCAGGAGCTCAGCCCCTCCGTCGAGGAGCCCTCTGACAACAGGAAGCAGCTGCAGCAGGCTCCAGGGCTGTGCTGGTGTCTGTCACTCTCCTTCCACCCCGGCTGCAGCCCCTGCAGAACAAACTGTTCTTTGAGAAGCTCTGGGGACAGAGGGCCCACACCTGCTCCCCAGGTCGGTTTGGACAAGCCCCCATCAGCCCAGGCTGGGAGCCCAGCGGAGCCATGACACGGCTCAGCAGCCTGCCTCACCCCCGCCTCCTCCTCCTCCCTTGGAGCCCTACTGCAGTTCACTGAGGCAACAAAACCCAAAACAAGAGCTCTGGGGGCAAACGGGACTGATTCATAATAAGGACCTCATCCTGGGACTTCCAGTGACATCTCTAAAATTAGGACCTAAAAAAAACCAAAAATAATTAGGTCGTCAACTGTGAACAGAGTGTCTGCAGAAAGAACACTGGCTAAATGTCAAAATTCTTAAGTTCTACTCTCAATCCTGCCACTTTGTGGCTGTGTGACCATGGACATGTCACTGCCCCGGGCTGGACTTCCCTTTCCTCCCTGTAACGTGGGGAGTTGGAATTGGTGAGCTCTGGGGTCTGTCCAGGTTTAGGGTGTGAGAAACAGGTGCTCCGAGGCAGCTATGTACTTGCTTGGGGGGTGTGGGGAGAGATGCCAGAATGGGAGGCCGATTGAGGCCTACAGAAAATGGAATTGGATTCAGTTTAGGACCTGAGATAGAATGGTTTGGGTTCCCCAGGTCCCCATGATAAAGAGATGTGGGTTGCTGGACTGAAACTACCTCAAGAAGATCTAATTTTATAGAGGGTTCTCCCATGCTCAGTGAAGGGCTTGAATCCTTCGGGATAGTTTGAGTTCATTCCTCAGTCACAGCCCCTCACTGCCAATTGTAAATGAGCTGGGAGAAGGGGCACACTTGAAAGGAGACCGTGGTGGGGTGTGGAAACCAGGAAGGGAAGATCGCAGCCTTCCCAATGCTCTTCCCCACATAAGCTGCTCCTTAAGATTCCTTCAACTGGGGATTAATCCTTTCAGGCCACAGTGAAAACTAAATCTTGGCACGAACATTTATATTCTCATGATGCTATAATAGGTAAGAGCCTACCTTTCTCGAACCTAGAGTATGCTGGGAGAGGCTTTACAAGGTGGTGGAGACTGGAAGAGGGAGAGAAGGTGGGGGTCCAAATATCACAGAAGTCATGCTTTTTCCGAAGCCTCTGTGCCTGCTGGCTCAGACCAGTTCCCTGTGGAGGCGGTGTGGCAAAGGCCTTGGACTTCCTAAATGTATCTGGTTTACTTTCTGACCTTCCACACTGACCTCCCAGGCCCCAGCAGCCCCTGAGAAGAAGAGCCCAGTTTAGCTCCCACAGACCTGCTACCTGCTCATCCAGGCTCTCTGGCCTCCCACCAGATTACCTATGTGGCTTAGGTGAAAGAGACTCTGTCTGGGGCTGTTGAAAAAGGAACCACAACCTCTTGGAGGCAGCTTCAGCCCGGGGTGGAGTGTGTAGAGTAGAAGGGAGGGGGCAAGGGTGTGGGAGAGGGGGAACACGCCAGGCTCTATTGGCCGTAATCTACAAGGCTGCACGCTGCCAAGACCAATGCTGGCAAAAAGCAAAGGGAGAGAGGAGGAAAGCCAAACCAAGATGATGTTTAGTGCTTCTCAACTGCGGCCCTGAGCAATGTAGACATGGGCTTGGCATGCTCCCACCTGTGTGTGTGTGTGCGTGTGTGCGTGTGTGCATCCATATACATGAACATAGGCACACACACACAATAAGAGGGGGTGCGTTTATTGACCTGGGTGTGCACTGGCAATCACAAAAGACAAGACGCCAAAACTCTGTATTTACCAACAAGGCCAGTGATGCCGGGAGCTCCAGAGCCAGAGCCTTCCACTGCCCAGCCCTGGCCCATCCCGAGACACTGCTGCTCACAGAAACAGAGGAAGGAGAGAGGTGGAGAGGCCTGCAGTAGAGGCCTTCACCTTCCAGGACTGCTTGGCCAGGCTAGCAGCCTTCCTCACTCAGGGCAGCCCGCTCCCAGCTCCCATTCACCAAGGAGCATTTACGAAGCCACTCCTTGGCCCGAGGCACTCACTCGCCAAGCTCCACCACGAAATACTGGTGGTCTAGCAGGAAGGGAAGACCTCTGCCTACAAGGATGGGCTTCACGGCAGCACCTCCGGTACCAAGTTGTGAAGGAGGTGGGCTCTGAAGGGAAGAAAGGGTTTGGAAAAACAAAGACTCCCCAGATAGCAGAGGTAGGAAGTGAGAGCACCATTTCAGGCAAGAGGAGGGGTTAGGAGTACATGGGATTTATGGGAAGGTTATAAGGAGGCCCCTTTGGTTGTACTGACACAGCTCTGACTCCAACTGAGTGTCCTGCAATCTGATTCAGTGTCCGTTGTGACATAACCCCCCAGAGTTAGGGTCCGATCCCATAAGTTAAAGGGCAGAGTCCCCAAGACTGCTTTTACCTCAGATGCCAGACACAAATGGGGTGCCCAGGCTGCCCACACTTTTGTAGGACTTGGCTACAATTCAGGGTTCCCACTACCTCACATCATGTTTGATAATTTGCTAGAATGACTCACAGAACCCACTAAAAGTGCTATACTTATAATTAGAGCTTTATTATAAAATACAGCTCTGGAACAGCCGAAGGGAAGAGACCGATAGGGAACGTGTGGGGGTGGGGAGGGCAGGGCTGCCTGCCCTCTGCTCGTGGAACTGGACACATTCCCCCTCCCAGCACATCCGTGTGTTCACCAACCAGGAAGCTCTCTGGGTTTCAGTGTCCAGAGTTTTTATATGGGGTTTTGTTCCATAGGCATGATTAATTAAATCATTGACCACAGGCGTGAACTCCCTGTCAGTCCCATCCTCTGCCCGGAGGGAGATTGGGAGGGGGGTAGGGATGAAATCTCCAGCTCTCCAATCACACCTTCCCAGCCTTCCTTCCCAGTGTCTTTCCCACAGGGCCAGCCCCTCCCTTCAAACTATCCAAGAGCCCACCATGAGTCATCTTCTTAGCACGAACAGGGATGGTGAAAAGGGCTCGGTATGAATAACAAAAGACATTCCTATTACTCAGGAAATAACAAGGGTTTTTGAAGCTCTGTGCCAGGAAAGGGGGACAAAGACCAAATATATTATTTTTATTATACTATGGTTATAATGGACTGTTCCTGTAGGGCAAATAAAGTGGAGCTGAGGATGGAAAGGTAGGAAGGGGCAAATTTATGTCAGAAATTGATGTGTAGGAGAAGGAGGAATCCCCCCTCCCTCCCAGAAATGGAGGCAGAGGAAAAGCAGGAGAGACAACTCCCTGATTTTAGTATCTTGATAGAATCTTTCATCTTGTTTAATTAATATGGTTAATTTACCCCAAGGTATTTCATTGAGATGGAAGAGGCATCCCCCAGTCTCTGAATTGGCACCAAGGCCCCTATGATTTGGTCTTCCCTCCTTCAATTTAGCCCATTGTCATTCTGCCCAGTTCAAATGCCACCTCCTTCTAGAAGCCTTCCCTGATTACCCCAGAGGGAAGTTACCCTGCTCTGAATTCCAAACGCCCTTTGGGTCAGTCAGTCCCCTATTGCCCTGTGTTGTGACTCAATTCTTATCTCCCCAGTTTGATCCTAAGCATCTTGCCTTACCCCTTTCTGCTTCAACCAGCTCTTTGTGTTCTGTGTAACATTTGTGAGCTCTCTATAGACTTTCATTACTGACCTCTCTTCTGTCCCTGAAGAACTTGGTGACTTCCCTTGAAGAGCCCTGTCTCTGAATAGAGTGTGAATGTCTATGTCTCTGAATAGACTATGACTGTTGATCTCTCTGAACAGAGTGTGAATGTCTACTCCACCAGACTGTGAGCTCCTCCAAGGGCAAGGACACGTCTACGTTCCAAGCCTCAGCACAACCTTCATTCCAAGCCTTAGCACAGCCTTCAAGTGGTGGGTGCTCAGACGGTTGCAGAATGAATTCTCTTCGTCCTCGAAAATGTCACCTTTCTCACATTTAGGGAAGATTAAGAGAGTAGGAGGATGAGTTATATATACCAGGAAGAAGGAGCAGGGGGGGCTTAAAACAAAGGTAAGATTGGCCTTTCCCACAGGATCCTGCACCCTCTGGGCCTCTTGCCGGAAGACTGCTTTTGTTGGGCACCTGGGTGGTGAGATGAGAAGTCAGACCAACCTGGGCAAGCAGGCAGGCAGATGGGCAGCTTTAAGCCCCACACGAACCTCTGGGGACAGGCAGAGCTGTAAGGAACCCTTCTGGGAACCATGTGAAAGCTTTCCCCTTGAATGGCTTCCAGCCCCTGCGACAACCCCAGAGCAGTGTCCAAGCCATGGTTTACTCGAGCCATGGTTTACTCGACACTAATGGTTACCACTGGGAGCCCTGGGCTATGTGGGAGTAGGCCTGCTCAGCCCCCAGCCCCTCCTCTGAGGCCAGGCCTAAAGCTCCCTGAGGCAGCCCTAGGAGGGGTCCTCAGTTGGCAGACCCACCTGGGGGGTGTGGCGTGCTGCGCTCTGAAGATGAGGCTCTCCTTCACCTCTCCCCAGGAGGGTCCCATGACATGGGAAGCAGACACGAAAAGGGACATGATACCCAAGGTTTCTCAGTGGCCTCCGAAGCTGGGCCAGAGTCAGTGATGGGGCCTTGGCGTCTGTCTGCAGGCTTCAGGAACTCTCGGGCAGGGGTTTTTCTCTCACATCCCTGGATCACAAAGAACACAAAGTTCTTTGACTTTTGTGTGGTCTTGTACCCAGCCCACACTTCCGAGCACGGTAACCGGCGTCTCTGGGCAGCCACGGTCAGGGAATGGAAGGAATGGAGAAGGCCTGCTCCCAAGAAATAGTTAATCCTCTCCCCTTCCCCCAGGCCCCTTGCACCTGCAGGCTGCGGTGTGTGGTTTCCCACAGCTGCAGCTGGCTCTGCAGCAGCCCCCTCCCTTGGAGGGAACCCGAGAGGCCCCTGGCCCGAGGCGCCTGGGAGGGGCTCCTCACCCTGGGTCAGGCTGCTGGGGCTGGCATGGGAGGGTCTTGCAGCCCTCTGACCTGGACCGGCCACAGGGAGTGCTCTGGTTGAGTGACCAAAGCCGGGAGGGGTCTGCTGGGCTTTCTGCTAGAGCCAAAGGCAGGGACTCAGTTTGGGAGGTGGCCAAGACCCTCTCCATGGGGCCTTTCAGCCTCTCCCTTGCTCCAGTTCCGCTGACTTCTGGAAGAAGCTGATGGCCTCATTAGTGTGGGCTTGACGGTCCCCCTGGGGAAGGGGAGGAGCCGAGCTCTTGAAGGAGAGGGTGACTTGAGTATGAGAGGTGAGAGGGAAGGACAGGAAGGAAGAGGAGGAAGTGAGATTTGGCAGAGCCAGGACTCTGCTGGTCAAGACAGCCTTGAACCCACCATGCTAGGACCCTGGCAGCCTCTGTTCCCTGTCCAGCCTAGAAAAGGGCAGGCTGCCACAGAGCCTGGGCTGATACCTAGCTGACCTCTGGGCCAGACAGATGTGCTCCAGGGATATCTCTGAACACTACTCATGAGGCAATGAAGCAAAAAGCATAGGAGCTTTCCCACTAGGCCATTTCCCCAGGAAGACGGAGGGGGGTCCCGAGGCTCAGCCCATAGGTAGTAGCCTGCCCAACTGCCCAGTGCCTCACCCACGGCCTCTGGGCATGCATCCGAATCCCGGGGGGACATCTGGCTGAGGCCATATGGAGCGCTCCACCCCAGGTAACAGCTGAGGGCTGTTCCCTTGGGTCCAGAGCCCAGACTTAGGAGCTGGAAGAATGGGAAGGTAGGAATCTGATAGGCACAGGCAGTGACAGCGCCCCGGGCTCTGGCTTATCTCACATCCAGCTCCAGGCAAATTGCTTCAATTCAACACTTTCCCCGTGAGGCCCTGTGGCCTCTGGTTCAGGCCTTCGGTGGCCTCCAGTCTGCAGAAAAAGCCCAGCTCCCCCTCAGAGACAACTCCCCCACCCAGGATGGAAAGAGGGAGGGCGATTTGGCAAAGGAAGCTTGAAAGGAAACAGAGCTACCCATCTGCAGAAACCCCTGAGTCAGATGTGGGGAGGAGGGGGAAGAGAGGGCCCAGCAGAAGCCCGGATTTGGTCCTCAGTCCCCTGCCTGAGGAAGAGGCCTGCTGCAAGATGGCCGCAAGGGGAGGTAAGGGTGACGGCTGGGCAGGCACCAGGCAAGCTTTGCTCTTGGCTCCCTCGTAACCTGACGGGGTATAACCAATGCCAACCACATATGCCCGTTCCAGGAGGCCATTGTATATTCCAGACTTCTTTTTTTTTTTTTTTTAAAGATTTTATTTATTTATTTGACAGAGAGAGACACAGCGAGAGAGGGAACCCAAGCAGGGGGAGTGGGAGAGGGAGAAGCAGGCTTCCCGCCGAGCGAGGAGCCTGATGCGGGGCTCGATCCCAGGACCCTGGGAACATGACCCAAGCCGAAGGCAGATGCTTAACAACTGAGCCACCCAGGCGCCCCTATATTCCAGACTTCTGCTTGGCCGATGTGCTGCAGTGCCATGTGGCTAAGAGCAGGGAGTTCTGGCTGGGAGGCCGATGCCCACTACGGTTTGCCCTCAGGTATCTGGAGGCAAAGCCCTGTGAGACAACGCTGAGCTGAAAAGAGGGAGCTAGGTTGAGAGGGCCCATGATGAGGTGACCCTGACAATGCTGGGTCATTTGTTTATTTATTTATTTATTTATTCTTTCATGGCTGTTATTACACTATATTTGGCATTTACTCATTATGGTTGTCCAGAGCGCAGGTGTCAAGAACATTCCAGAAAATCTGTGGTTGGGGGAGCTATGGCACACATCTGGAGTGCTACCTTCTGGCTTCTGATTTAGACAGCATGGCTTTTGGGGCACCTGGGTGGCTCAGTCAGCTGAGTGTCTGCCTTTGGCTCAGGTCATGATCCCGGGGTCCTGGGATGGAGCCCGGCATCCGGCTCCCTGCTCAGCGGGGAGCCTGCTTCTCCCTCTGCTGCCCCACCCCTGCTCATGCTCTCTCTCTCTCTCTCTCTCAAATAAATAAATAAAATCTAAAAATCAATAAGTAAATAAATGGCATGGCTTTTCACCTTGCTCAGATTCATCCATTTTGACCGTTTTATATCAGTAGTGACCCTTGGCCCAGACCAAAATGCTCTGTTATTGACTTAGGGCTCTTTCTATTCGTGCATTTACTTTGTATTTCTTTCAACAAGTATTTAGTGAGCGCCTGCTGTGTGCTGGCTGTGGGGCTGCTGCTGGGAACACACTGATGAATAAACAAGGCCGGTCCCTAGTGAGCTCACCTCACAGCCAACATTCTGGGGGTTACTATCAGCACCCAAACATGACTACTGAGCACTTTCAGTGTCTTGAAAGAGAGATCTTAAAGGCCTTCAAAAAGGAGAACCCCTCAAATAGGACTCTGATTCTTTCGATATATTTTTATATATTTACTTTATTTTAAAGTATGTAATACAGTCACATGGTTCCAATATGACAGAAAAATCTCAGAGAGAAGTCTTCCTTCTAATTTTTCCCTAACAGTTCCCATTCCCCATATAAAAAGAATTGCATATCGTTCCAGTATTTCTTTATGTAAATATATTTTCTTAGTCTTTCTCTTTACTATTCCATAGGTACTACAGAATCATGGTTTTTCTTGATAATATGTTCTGGGGATTGTTCTCTATCCACGCACAGAAGGTCCTCCATTTTTTCTTATAGCTGCAGAGTGTTCCTTGTTCTAAGGCACTCCTCTGTTAAAGGCACTAGGTGGTCAGTCCCCAGGCTTTTGCTGTCACTCAGTACCGGATGTGTCCTTTCACATGTGCATAGGTACCGGGGTCCAAGGGTTTGTGCAAACTTAGAGGTTTTCCATAGAGGTTGTGCCATTTTCATTCCCACCAGCAATGCATGAAAAGGCCTATTTTCCCACCAGGCTGAGATTTTTAAAGAGAAAGGAAGGAGTCAATCAATATCAGGGCTCCAAAGCAGTGAGGTAAGGAAAAGGCCAAGTCCAGAGCAGGAGCCCTGAACACTCTGCTTGGCCGATGATGGTGCACAGATAGCTAAGGACTGGCGGTCCCAGACCATGGTGTTTTATTTGTGTGGGAGCAGTAACCCCCACAGTCGATAAGAAGGGTACCCTTTCCAGGGGCGCCTGGGTGGCTCAGTCGTTAAGCGTCTGCCTTCGGCTCAGGTCATGATCCCGGGATCCTGGGATCAAGTCCCGCATCGGGCTCCCTGTTCCGCGGGAAGCCTGCCTCTCCCTCTCCCATTCACCCTGCTTGTATTCCCTCTCTCGCTGTGTCTCTCTCTCTGTCAAATAAATAAATAAAATCTTTAAAAAAAAAAAAAAAAAAGAAGGATACCCTTCCCTAGGGGACTCCAAGAGGAGAGTCTCTGAGGAGAACCTGAGGGAAGTGAGTTTAGTTGGTGTGTGTGCATGGGGAGGGAGAGTATACATGAGCGAGGACCACAATATCCAGCAGAAAAAGAATAAATGTAAACCACAGAATAGAGGGTTTTCATTAGACCGAAGGAACAACTCGTAGCTTTGAAGGTGTGTCGTGAGTTTTAGTGAGTGGGAGGAATTGTGGAGGAGCATTATCCAGTCATTTGTGCAGCAAAGGCCCAACACCAACTGCGTGCCCAGCGCTGTTCTAGGTGCTGAGGAAGGAGGCGTGAACAGGACAAAATGCCTGCACTGTGGAGGGGTCTACAGGAGGATAAAGCCAGTAAACAAGTAAGTAAACAAAGAAATAAACATTTCAGATAATAAGGGGAAGGGGTAGGAACGGGTGGGGTTGAAAAAAGGGAAGTGACATTTGCGCAAACATCTGAATCATGAGCAGCCCATCCACAGATCTGAGAAAGATACTTCAGGGCAAAGGCAAGGCAAGGGTCGAGGTCCCGAGGGGGATGGAGTGGGACCTGCCCACAACACAATTAGTGAGTTTGGGGGAGGTGGACCAGGAGAGGCAGACAGCAAGCTGGGGGGCCTCAGGTGGGCACCAGACCACAGCAAGGAGTTTGTGTCTTAACCTAAGAATAACAAGAAAAAGAAACTGGTCACAAAGGCACGTACTGCATGATTCTATTTATGTGAAATGTCCAAAATCGGCATATTTATAAAGATAGAGAGTAGATTAGTCTCTAAAGTAGATTAGGCCAGGGCTGGGAGGGTTGAGAGGAAATGGACGGGGAATACTAGTGGATACAGGGTTTTTGGTGCGGGTGATGAAAATGTTCTAAAATTAATTATGGTTAAGGGTCACATAATCCTGTGAATAGCCAAAAAAAACCACATTGAATCGTACATCTCAAATGGGCGAATTGTATGGTATGTGAATTATATCTTAATAAAGCCATTATTTAAAAATGATAATGGGAAGGGGCACCTGAGTGGCTCAGTCAGTTGAGCGTCAAACTCTTGATCTCAGCTCAGGTCTTGAGCTCAGGGTCATGAGTTCAAGCCCCACACTGGGCTCCATGCTGGGGGCAGAGCCTACTTAAAAACAAACACAAATAAATAAAAATAAAAATGATAATGGGAAGCTAGTGGAGGGCTGCTTTAATCAGGGGAGTAACATTATCATTCAGTTTCCTGTGGGAGAATAAACTATAAGGGAGCAAGAGCAGAGGCGGGCAAGAGTTGGAAGGCCACTGCAGTGGGCTAGCCAGAGGGGATGGCCACTTGGCCTGGGCTGGTGGTCGCTTTGTGACAGAAGTTAATGAGCAGGTCAGACTGGGGTATATTCTGGAGCTAAGGTTTGATGATAAATTGGATGTGAGAAGTGGGGGAGAGAGATGAATCCAGGCCATTGAACTGCAGCGGAGAAGACTGGAAGACAAGTTGGGATGGGGGACAGACAGGGGATCAGAGCTCTCTTTCGGACAAGATAGGCCTCTGAGATGTCTACTAGGCAGGGGCAATGTCAGGGTCAGAGTCACCAGCATGGAGCCGGCCAGACGCTAAGGGCCAGCAGGCCTATGAGGAGGGTTCCATCGTTATTCCTGTCTGTACTGGGCACATCAGATGCCCCCCATCTCACTCCTGGGTCCAGCCACTGCTGCGGTTACCAGTTTTGCCCAGGGCTTGACCCGTGCCGTGCAAATGCAGCCTTACAGTGTCCCTCCACATGCCTCTTGCCTCCTGACACCACGGCATGGGGGACGTCCATGAAACCCACTTGGCATTGACACATAAACCACCCAGAAGTGCAGGGGCGTTCCTGTCCACAGGATAACTTGGCCGGAGCCAATGGATAAGTACCCCTCCTTCTTCCCACAGGTTCTGAAACATTTCATAAAGCTTCTCGAAGTTCCTGGATTGAGCAGCAGTCACCCATAGGCGGCTACCTTGTTCCCACACCTTTGATCAGCAGCTTCCATCCCTGTTTCACTCTTCCTCTGCCTCACTCCTGCTCCCTGGGTCTGTTCTCCCCCAAAAACCTACTCACACGTAAGCGTTTGTCTCACTCTGCTTTGGGGAGAGCCCATGTAAGGTACCATCTTACTGAGGCACAGAGGATTATTTACCAACTACATCGCCTGGCACATCAGGGCAATTCCCACCCAGGCAGGGGCTCCAGAGCTGGAGCTGCTCTTTCTCCTCTACTCTGCTCCCCATTGTCTCTGGAAGGCTCCAGCCTCTCAATGGCATCTAACAAGGGAGGGACCGTAATAGGGAAGAAGTCCCTGCCCCATGCTAACATTGAGATATCAAGGAGAGGAGGAGCCCGAGAAAGAGCTGCCCTCGAGGCCAGAGGAAAGAAGCCCATGTGGCGTGCTGGACGCCAAGGTTTCAAGGAGGAGCGATTTCTCCGTGGCTGAATAAGATGAGAGGACACTGACCTTTGGATGTGCTGACAGGGGGGCCATTGAGGACTTGGACAAGTGCAGTTTCAATGGAGTGGCAGAGACAAAAGCTTAGCTGCGGTGAGCTAAGCGGGAATGAGGGTGAGGACGTGGGGAGGAAGGAAATGGGGCAGGAGCTAAAGAGAGTCAAAATAGAGTTTGTTTTTTCAAGTGTGAGAGATGATAGCACGTTTTGACGCCGATGAGAAAGATGTGATAGAGAGGGACAGCCGTGTAGCACAGGCGGGAGAAGGATGATTTGGGGCAAAGTCGTTGAGTAATGAAAGGATTAGAATCTGGTGCATGAGTGGAGTGGCTGGCCCAGACCCAGAGGGGAGGCCATCCATTGTGAGAAAGGAAGGCAGGGATGAGGGTCCAGATAACAAACACTTTTCCTACAAGCCTCTATTTCCTCAGCAAAATAAGAAGGGAGGTGGTTAGCCAACAGTAGGGAACAAGGAGGAGGTGTTGGGGGTTGGAGAAGAGAGAAGACGATGTGAAACACTCATCTGGAAAGTGGGGCAGTGAATTTAGTAGAGAAACACAATAGGATCTCTGGGCAAGCTGAGTGCCCACTTGAGGTTTGTGGTCAGAAATGTAAAGTGTGGCTAGTCAGCACGGCTGAGAATTTTCCCCAGTGATGTTTGGTTACTCGATACAGGTGCAGAGTAGGTAGGGCTTTGGGGTTAAGCAAGGTCGAGGTGTGTCAGGAGAGTCCAACTGAAGGGAAAGGGCTGAGAGAGGGGAAGGCTGGTGCAAAGGGACGATACTGCCACAGGCCACAGAATCCAAGCTGGAGAGGGAGGTTCATGAGGAGATAAAGGACGGACCGTGAAAGAGGGTGAGTTTGGTGGAATGGAGGTCCCGAAGGGGACCGAAAAACAGAGTGGAGGCAATTGAGTAAATGAACTAAAACACAAGAGATGGTGGTCAGAGAGTGGGGATTCAGCAGTGCCCAGTTCTAGGCTACAGCCATAGGAGTGGGTGGCCGAGGAGGGAAGAAGTCTGGTGAAGAGAAGTGGTCACAGACCACGCATCAGTGGTAGAGGTGTTGGGTGGGTCTTCCATGTCGATGACCTTCTTGTCTGCCATCTCTAAGACAGCTCCTTCATCCCCTGCCACCACACCTTCACCTGCCTCTTTGCTTTTCATAGCATCTCTGCCTCACATGATATTATGCACCACTTAGTTATCTGCAATTGTCTTTGCTCCTGTGGGAATGTAGGAACGTCGAGGGCCGGGACATTTTCTCTCTGGTTTACTCCTATACCCTCAATTGTAAGAACAGTACTGCTGCAATGAACAAGTACTCAACAATATTTTTTGAATGAAAGAATGAATGTTAACATCTTGAAAAAGAATGA
Organism: Mirounga leonina; assembly: GCF_011800145.1. Classification (NCBI taxonomy): domain Eukaryota; kingdom Metazoa; phylum Chordata; class Mammalia; order Carnivora; family Phocidae; genus Mirounga; species Mirounga leonina. Next base: position 17,258,039 of record NW_023270839.1, read on the forward strand.
AGGAGTGGTTGTGGAGAGGAAGATTGTGAGCCCGGCACTAGAGTATTCTGTGAATGAGTGGGAATGGTCTAGATTATGTAAATGTCTATAACTAGAAGGGATGGTGGCTGGTTTGGTCTAATGGCATGGCCTTCAAAGAAGTTGGGAGTTTTAAAAGTGGGAGGAGGAAGGAGAAAAGTCCTAGAAATAGCTATCAGGAGCAAAGAGGGTAACTCCCCACCTCTAGGCACGCTGGTGTGAGGAATGTAAGGGAAGACGTAGACACCACAGGAGGAGGTTGCAAGGGAATTGTGTTTTGGGGACCAGGGAGGTTTCCCTTAGAGCAAGAAGGTGAAAGAATTTTCAGAGCAAAGGTTGAATATGTGGGGAGATTTTGCTGATAATAAACTTTGAGTTCCAGGAAGCGAAGTGAAGGATTTGGGGCATAGGGTCAGCTTAGGGAATTACAGAGTTATATGGGAATGAGAGTCTGGAGGATGAGGATCACCAAGATTTTCAGGTTTCTGGTGATGATGGGGGACACAAGGGATGGTCCTTCAAGGGAAGGTGGGGAAACTGTTCTCATCTTACCTCCTCCTCCAGGGTGGGCCCTTGGGTGGTAGTGAGGCAGCCATGTTGGGTGGGGGAGGGAGGAAGCCTTGCCAGGTACCAACTGTTCAGAATGAGAGGTGAGGGGGCAGTGAGTATTGTAAGGAAAGCTAAGTGGGCACTCAAGAGGCAGTAATTGTCCCAACCTTTTTTTTTTTAAGATTTTATTTATTTATTTGACAGAGAGAGACACAGCAAGAGAGAGAACACAAGCAGGGGGAGTGGGAGAGGGAGAAGCAGGCTTCCCGCTGAGCAGTGAGCCCGATGCAGGACTAGATCCCAGGACCCTGGGATCATGACCTGAACTGAAGGCAGACGCTTAACCGACTGAGCTACCCAGGCGCCCTGTCCCAACCTCTCTTACAGGCAGTTATGTAACTTAGGCAAAATGGACATAATTTTCCTTATCTATGAAATGGAAAGGAGAGGATGTCCCTACTACCTGTGAAAATCTTGGTCTTTCTCTCCTTCTCTTCCTGACCTTCTGTCTCAGCCTCCTTATCACTTGGCCAAGGCTTAATGCTTCTTAGGCCCTCACTTTATATTCATCACACTCCTGCTGTGAGGATAGCTGGGCCCCAGAGCCAAGGCCCACCCTCCTCCCCCTCCCTGGCTCCAAATGCTCCCCGCACTGTCCCATGCTGCTCTAATCCCGAAGGAACCAAGGGGGTTAGGCATGCCCTCCCTTGGGCATTGAAGTGAACCTCAGGCATGAGGAAGGAGAGGACACTTCCCGCAGGCAGTGGGGAAGACTCTAGCAGGGACAAGTGACAAAGCCACGGACTGACATGGAGAGCCTCCCCAGGCCCTCCAAAAGGGAACAAAGCCAGCAGCCATGGCTCAGGGATGAGCTGTTCACGATCCAGCAGCTCTGAGAGCCTGGGGCTGGGCCCAGGGAACCGGCCAGCACAAGGTCTTGACAAGGGGCTTGATCTGAAGCCTGGACTAGGATGTGGGGGAGTTGGATTCTCATTCAGGTCTCACCAACACCAAGTATGTGATCCTACCTGAGCCACTGGGAAGTAGCTACCTTGCTTACCTCGTTTGTTGGGAACGTGAGACCATAAATGCCCGCACTCACTGAGCTCTCAACACGTGTCAGACATTAAGTACTCCTCACAACAACCCTCTAAATTCGGCTCTGCTAGGGTCCCCCTACTATGTAAAAAGACAACAGAGGCACAGAACATCTAGGTAATTTGCCTAAAGTCCCACAGCCAGTAAGTGACAGAGCCAGGATCTTAAGCTCTAAACCATACATTGGAGACTTCTTGTCATTTAGGTCCCTCAACAACTTGTGAAGTAGGTACTGTTGTCCATTCTACAAATAAAGAAGAAAGGGCTCAAGGGGGTTGAGTTATTTGCCCATGGCTCACTGGGCTGACTGGTGGCAGAATCAGGATCCGAACCCAGGCCCAACTCCAACACTGATTCTCTTCTCACTGGGCCAACTCACCCCCAGCATCGGAGCCGGGACGAGCCTTCAGGCTGCCCGCACGAGGCCCCAGCTGTGAAAACAGGAGAAGAAATTACCGTCTAACCCTGGGCAGGTCCGGAAGGTTGGAGGAGGCAGCTGGCCAGACGCTTGCAGGAAGTATTTTGCTGAGATACATCTCCATCACTCCAGAACTCAGGCAGCAGTACCTACCCTTCCTGAAACTCACCCAGAAGAGGTGGATTTTCTGATGCATAGAAGAGTGAGACCGGCCCATGTCTCTGTCTTCTGGAAGAGCTAGGCTGGGTAGGTGGCTGTTTACGTTCCAGCTTCTTTAGAGAATCTCTGGAGACTTCTAGGGAGGCTTAGCCTCACCATTTCTCAAGTTGGATAACTGAGACAATAACTCCTTCAGTGAGTCTTTTTCTGGTCTTTGATGTGTGACTCGAGGCAGGAGGTGGGGACAAAGACGGGTCAGGCACAGTTAGGAGAAGTCGCAGGTCAGGAGAGGAGGTGTGCCGGGTGCAGAGCCTGATGAGAGTGTACTGATGATGGTGAAGCTACTGTGGCCGGCCACGTGGTTCTGGGACTTAAAACCACTTACACTGAAAGTCTAGAGGCTCCATTTTCATCTTTTTTTTTTTTTTTTAAGATTTCATTTATTTATTTGACAGAGAGAGAAAGAGAAAGAACAAGTAGGCAGAGGGGCAGGCAGAGGGAGAGGGAGAAGCAGTCTCCCCGCTGAGCAGAGAGCCTAATGCGGGGCTTGATCCCAGGACCCCGGGATCATGACCCGAGCCAAAGGCAGATGCTTAACCAACTGAGCCACTCAGGCGTCCCTCCATCTTCATCTTGTGGCTGCATCACCATATTCTGCTGCCCAGACCCACCCATAACACGAATACAGTATGTGCTCAATAAATGCAAATCAGCCCCATAAAGGGCTCAAGAAAGGCTGTGGGGAACATGGAGGTGGTGTTTTACCTGGGCCATGAAGGGAATTTAGTTGCAGAGATGGGGAGAGCCTGAGAAAACAGCATGAGCAAGGCTGCCTGGTACATTGGCTGGAGAGGAGATTAGACCATAACTAGGAGTTCCTGAGTCTTTTATTACCTCTGGGGACCTGGTAACTAACACGGTAATTTACACTTCCTATTCTCCAGACTTTGACTTTTCTTAGGCCCAGGACGGCACTCTGCTCCACAAGTCTTATCCCTGGCATGGAGCTGCATCAGCCCAGGGGAAAATCTTTTACAAATTGCCATCAAGGCACCAGAAAGGCTGACAGGGGCGTGACCTGATGATCTGACTCATCCTGTCCATGGCATTGCCCACACTTGGTGCTTTAGGGCTGTCTGCAATGCTGGGAACGTTCTCTAGCTATCCTAGCCAATAGAGCAGCACTAGCTGACTGTGGCTGACAAGAACTTGAAATTTGACTAGCAAGACTGGGGTTTGAATTTGACATTTTATTTGATTTCAAGGCGTTTAAACAGCCACGCGTGGCGAGTAGTTACTGTTTGGGGCAGTGTGGATGCACGTTCCTGCTGGGCCGTGGACGGTCGGCTCCATAAGAGCCTGACGGTGCCTGGTTTTGCTTATAGGCTTCTCCCCAGCACCTGCACAGGGCCTGGGACATGATTGGAACTCCATTAATTAAAAGTTGCTGGATAAACCAATGAGCGAATTCCGTTTCCCTCACTACTCCATAATCTTTTTAAGAGCAGAGACTTTTTTTGTGTGTGGGGAAAATGACATAACATAAAATTTTCCACCTTTACCATTTTTAAATGTATAGTTCAGTTGTGTTGACTCTGTTTGAACTATTGTGCAATAGGAGATCGTATCATTTTGTAATCTCAGAACCCAGCACAGTGCCTGGCACAGGATCTTAATAAATATGGGCTGGAGGACGGTGGAGCGTCATGCTTTGGAAAGGGCCAGAGGGAAGTTTCCAGTACCACCTCCTGCCCTTCCCCCACACGTTCCCTGGGGTTTGAGAGCAATCCTGAGTGAAAGCTCTTAGGGCATCTCGTTCTAAAGAAGGTTCGTGAGGATATCCATGGGGGTAGGGAATAAAATAAACTTTATCTTATTTTATTTATATATTTATGTTTGCAAAATCTCGAAGTTTAAACCACACAATAAATGGATTGATAGTGGTAACTGTTGATTTATAAATATATAAATATATGGGAGGGACACCTCTCAATATTTGCCACTTGGTTGGAAACTACCTCGCTAGGACCCTGCGAGAGACAATGGTTCTAACTCGGATGAACAGGGTCTCTCCCAGCCTCCAGCTGCTTTCCTCCCTTAGTTGAAGGGACCCTCAGTAAATGGTAATGATGAGTAGCAGGTTGCAGGTAGGAGCCTGAGGAAGGGCAGTTAGCTCTGCTAAGGGCAGGCTGAGGGCCGGGAAGAATTGGAGCAGTGACCACAGGCATCTGTGTATTTAAATCATACTGGTTTTGGGAGCTCACTCCTAGCAGAGGAATCAAAATGTAAGTTCTGGTCCTCAAGTAAACTTTCAGTCTTAGTCATAAAAGTGGGTTATTATACCCCAGGAGTTGTGAATCAAGATATTTTGAAGAGAATCCATTTTCTGATCCTCCATTTCCTATGCTTTTTCCTAAAAGTGGTCTTCCTACAAAGGTACCTAAGACAAGGCGTGCCCTTTCACACCCCCTGGAGGAAACAGAGCTTTCCAAGAGAAAGCTGCATCTCTCACTCACTGTAACCCCGCTGAGGGCACTGCATTGTGGAGCAGGTATGAAACCTTGAGGGGCTCTAAGGATGGGGTAACAGGTCTTTTTGCAAGTCAGGTGGTTTCTAGTTATTTGCTTTCAACCAAATGGAAGGGCTCATCACACTGTCAGCGGATCATTAAAAAAGATGTGATAATAATATGAGGCATATATTTTGGAAGTTCAAAGAATCGAATGGCATTCTATAACAAAACTCATTGGTTTCCATCTATTATGTATTTGTTTGTTTGCTCGTATGAACAAGGTTTCTCAGTGTTTAAATCTATCATGGGAATGAAATAGACACTGAACCTTCAGTCTAGCAATAAGCAGTGGTCATCTACATATATGCACACTTACGCAGAAGAGAATCTGCCCTTCCCATCTCATTTAGAGATGCATTTCTGATAAAAATTTACTTTTTATGTTTAATATTGTCAAATTTGACAATTAGTTGCATAGCTCTCATCAATAGAGCATTAATCATTATAACAACTAAAATCAAAACAAAAATTGTTAATACAGCTTTTTTTTTTTTAAGATTTTTTATTCATTTGAGACACAGAGATACAGAGAGAGAGAGAGAGAGAGAGAGCATGAGGGAGAGGGAGAAGCAGGCTCCCCTCTGAGCCAGGAGCCCGATGTGGGGCTCGATCCCAGGACCCCGGGATCACGACCTGAGCCGAAGGCAGATACTTAACCATCTGAGCCGCCCAGGCGTCCCTGTTAATACAGCTTTATGAACAAAGTAAGTTTTAACTTAAACATTTTTATTGATGTATTACTCAATGAAAGATTTTCAGTCATGAAAAATATATTACCTGTGGAGAAAATCCGTAACAGAGTGGAATGGAAATACAAGCTTGTGGAAGGAACAATGTAAATTTCCAGCTATTAAAGAATTGGGACGTTTCTCTATTTTTTTAAATGGATAATGGAGGCTACCAAATGGCTATGATATTTAGATTCCATTGGACACTTCAAAGAGAGATTAAAGATCTTTATTTTAAAATATCAATATTCGGGCGCCTGGGTGGCTCAGTTGGTTAAGCGACTGCCTTCGGCTCAGGTCATGATCCTGGAGTCCCAGGATCGAGTCCCGCATCGGGCTCCCTGCTCGGCGGGGAGTCTGCTTCTCCCTCTGACCCTCCTCCCTCTCATGCTCTCTGTTTCTCATTCTCTCGCGCGCGCGCAAATAAAAAAAAAAATAAAAAAAAAAATAAAATATCAATATTCATTTTTCTCTGAATTTTCATAATGGCTGTCATATAGGATATAGAGTCAAAACAAGGCACATAGACAGTGGGGAAAAAAACAATGTATAAAGTGCTAGAAAGCATATCCTTTAGAACTATTTCAACTGGTGATGAAAAGTTTAAATGCCAACTTAAAAAAATACAAGAAGATATGTAATGTTAAAAACTCTTGTAGAGGGCGCCTGGGTGGCTCAGTCCTTAAGCGTCTGCCTTGGACTCAGGTCATGATCCGGGGGTCCTGGGATCGAGCCCCGCATCGGGCTCCCTGCTCGGCAAGAAGCCTGCTTCTCCCTCTCCCACTCCCCCTGCTTGTGTTACTACTCTCGCTATCTCTCTCTCTGCCAAATAAATAAATAAATAAATAATCTTTAAAAAAATTAAAAAAAACTCTTGTAGAGGCTTTGAAGGCCACTGTCTGGGCGTGAAGGATCCCGTGTCTACTGCATCTGTCCCGCTCTGACTTTACTGGGAATCTTTGATGTGGCTTCCAAAAAAAAAAGAAAAGAAAGCCCCCCCCCAACGTGCCCTGCCCTGGGGCTCTGGATGCCGCGGCTGGCCCCTCCCCGCGAGCAGCCTGGAGCCCCACTCCCCGCCTGCGCGCCCTGCCCGCCGCCACCTCCTCCCAGCGCGGGCCGCCCGGCCAGCCCCGGAGTAAATAAACCGCGTAAATAAACCACCGGGCAGGGACCCAGACAATGGACCTTGGCGCGGAGTTAATGGGCTGGGCCTCCCGCTTTAGCCGAGTGTGACCGAGCTGGCAGGGGGCCTGGCCTGGCGCCAGCATCGATTACGACTAGACGGAGCCAGGGCAGACTTGGCACGGGCGGGCCCCACAGCTGGCAGATTCAGTCACCCTGGCCGCGAGGGCATGAGACCTGCCCCTGGGGCCCGCTGCCACCCGCGGGCCGCACTCCCACCGCGGGCTGCCTGCCGTCACCGCCAGTGGGGAAGGGCCTCCCGTTGGGCCCCCAGACCCTCGGCCCTGACCTTTGGTCCTGCCCAGAGGGGGACTGTCCCTGATAGGGCCTCTTCCTGTTCCAGGCTGCTATGTGGCCCCAGACTGGGGGTGGGGACGGTGTGGGGGTGGGGGAGGGGCAGTGGCAAGGAATGAGGGAGGCTGCTAAGCTTGGCTGGCGTCTGTCAGCAGGAAGGGCAGGTGAGGCAGGCTTCAGATTGAGGCCCCAGCGGGCCTTCCTTTTCCTGTCCCTCAAAAACTCTCCAGGGCCCCTGGTTCTGGTCCACCTCTGCATTGCGGCCCTGAAGAGGGGAGTGGAAAGGAGTGTCGGGGAGGCAACCTGAGGGCTCTCCTAAGTCTCTCTGCTATGAAGCTGTTGGCGTTGCTGTTAGAAGCAGGGCTTGGCTGGGTGGAAAGGAAATGCTTTGCTTTTTTTAAGTTTACTTCTAGCTCCCAGACTCTCCTCGGACAGTCTCCCCTGGGCAGCGCACGGGTGTCCTCAAGTTGACCCCTCATCCTATTCTGACAAGATCCATGGTCTCACAGTCTTGCTGAGCAAAGGTTTCACTGGTTTGGCCTGACCTTAGGGGAGACAGATCCTTCCACTGGGCAGGGTCTCCAAATTTTAGGGGATGGTGGGTGCATCTCTCCTCTGAGAAGTCCCATTGAGGAGAGAAAACACGTGGCCACGTGCTCAGAGTGACAGTCCCTGTTCCCTGAGGTGGAGAGCTGCAGGTGGAGAGGTGCATCCCGCCCGAGGAAGCAGATACAATCCTGCCTCTCACCTCCCTACCCAGAGACGGAAGTCGAAACGGACCGCCGTCCCTGGCTCCCTCCTCAAGCTCTAGGACCAGATCTTTCACTTTTCCATGAGCTCTGTGCTCAGAAGGAGTTTGCTATAGGGGATAACTGCCCACCTGAGGGTGGGGAGACTGTGGGACCCACCAAGTGACACCAGCTCTAACCACACTGGGGAGTCGGGGTCTCCAAACCACCAGAGAAGACACAGTGACAAGTCACAGACAAAACTGGTCTGGACCAGGAATGAGAAATGTCCAGATATTTTGGACAAAAGGAGGAACAGGGGGAGAAGGATGACTTTTCTGTAAAAGAAATACGGTCATTTGATGGAGAAATAAAAATACGCACAATTCTCTTCTCCTCCACTACACTTACTTTTTTAGTGTCCTTTAAGGACCTACAAAAATCACTTAGATCATTTAGGAACATAAAATGTGCTATGCATAACTTGGCTCATAAAATTGTCACCTTTGTTATATGGATTTAGAGATGTGAAGGCCTGTTAAAAAGTTAAAAACGTGTTGTTAATGGAGAGTCTTTATTTTTCCCATATTTTTTAAAACCAAAAGACTCCTGAGGGAGTGTGGATTCCCAGCCCCCCCCCTCCCCCCCCCGGCCTTCACTTCTACAGCCTGGACTCATCTTTTTGGCGTCCATTTACATAGGAGCTTGCAGGCTTGCACACAAGATACCTCACACCCGGGGCTGGCTTCGTGGGCATGTCACCTGAGCCAGCGGCACACGGCCCAGCACTCACAAGGGCCCTGCACTTGGTTTCATATCTGCTGTTGCCATATTTAAATTCTTCATAATTTGGGGGCGCCTGGGTGGCTCAGTTGGTTGAGCATCTGCCTTCGGCTCGGGTCATGGTCCCAGGGTCCTGGGATCCAGCCCCACGTCAGGCTCCCTGTTCAGCGGGGAGTCTGCTTCTCCCTCTCCCGCTCCCCCTGCTTATGCTCTTTCTCTATCAAATAAATAAATAAAATCTTTTAAAAAATTCTTCATGATTTTTTGACCAGAGTCCTGCATTTTCATTTGGCACTGTGTCCCACAAATGACTTAGAGAGTTCTGCTCATACTCCCCACCTCTCCAGTCCCCCTGCCTAGGGTACCAGTCCCTCTGGATCATTACTGGGACTCACTGGCACAGTCTCCCCAGGAACCCAGGATGGCCCTTGTCCTTGCTTGACTCCCCTTCCTCTCGGCAGACCCCTGTGTTCCTCACCTGGTCCTTGCCTGGTCCTCCCTGGTTCCCCAGGAGAAGCTCATCAGCCTCTGCTTCTCACATGCACCTTTGCTCTGGCTTCGGGGACGGTGGGGGATTCTATAACAACACCACTGAGCCTGTTTCCAGCGTGGGGTCGGTCCCAGCAGCCGGGTTTGCGCCTCACGGCATCTGGTGTTCCCCTCCAGACGCTGTACCTCACGCAGAGCGGGAAGCCTTCAAAGGAGCCATGCCTTCCTGGTTGCTCCCTTGCATCCTGATGCAGTCTGATGGTGTTTTTGCAATTTTCCTGTCAGCTTGGTGAGAGAAGTTCAAAGAGACTCTGTCTTCCTTTCTGGCTTCCTTTCCAGACAGAACAGCTTTCTCTCGGCTGCTCCCCTGCCCCACCTCTCTCAAGGAAATTGGTGTCTTTCCTCTTCCCTCCCCCCCCAAAAAAAGTTCCTGAGGGTTATCCTGAAAGCAGGTGGGGAGAGCAGCTGAAGTATGAGGCAGGTCAGAAATCAGCCAACTCCTAGCTGTGTCATCTCTTTGCCAATACCCTGTGTGGAGTTAGACTCTCAGAGGCTCTTCTGAGGGAGAAGCTCAGAAAGAGAGGGGCTAGAAGAACATTAGCATCTCTTGTTAGACCACCTGCAAGTCACCAATTCTGAAAGAAGGTGATGGATTGTTCAGAACTTGCCCCTGGGCACACTTCCTAGTGGCCGGTGACAAAGGGGAACTTGCCCACCTGCTGCCTTCCTGTGGGTGAAGCTTAGTGGCTGAGGTTATTCCTTGGGAAGAACCTTGGATCCCAGGGGTCTTGGAAGGGTTCTTCGAGCTGACAATGTGGGGCAGTCACTCCTGGCCCAAATCAGGAGTTTCCCAGTTTTCCCAAGGCATTAGCGTTGCTCAGCATTGTACTCGGTCAATTCTAACTGCCCCAGAAAACCTAGTGTAGTGCTCAGGAAAGTGTACAGACACAGTTAACATGGTCCCTCTGTCCCTGCTCTCCCTCTTTCCTCCCTATTAAAATGAGTCAACAGGATCTGGGGAGGGGGGTGGTGACTAGAAGTACCAGGCCAGACATAACCACCTACTGCAGGAGAGCCTGCCAGACCCAAAGATCAGCTCAGAGCTCCAAGTCTTCCTTTCAAGATCGGCACTGAAACCAGCCAGAGACCAACTGTGCACACTCCCTGGATCTGGGGATAGGACTAAATAGGTAAGACCGGACAGGAGACAAAGTGAACAGTAGGCCCAGAGCCAGTAGGAACAGTCTCTGAAAATCAAAATCCCAAAAGATAGGGAGGGGGATGGTTTCCAAGGAGACCCCAAAGCGTAAGCCCTGTGGAGAAGGCTCAAATGGCAGAGGGATAGCTGTTCAGCTTCTGGAGAAAGGGGGAGGGCACCCTGGAGCAGGAGAAGGGCAGAGTTGTAAATGAGGGCAGTCAGCAAAAATTACTTCTTGCCCCGCAAAAGGGAAGAGGAGACAGGATGGAAATTTCCACTAAGCAAGACTGTCAAGACACTGGGTAAAAGTGGAAGGGGAAAGATGGACACAGGGCAGGAAGTCACATCATCAGAATCAAAGTGATTCACTTTGAGCTTGGTGATGAGAGAAGGAGGGGATCAAGTAAGTGGTGAAATTGTAACCACCTTAGTCAATCGTGTGACCCAAAAGAGCATGGGACTTTCCTTGCGGAATTAAAACACACAGACTTGGAAAGCCCTTTGTGGCCAGAGATGGTTGGCTGAACACCAATTCTGAGCCCTTCCATAGCGTGTGGATGATGGTGGGAAGTGCCCACCCGGCCGAGGACTCTATTTCCCAGGTCCCCTTACAGTAAGCATGGTCCCATGTGACTAGGACTCACTAATGGAAAATGAATGGGGTGGTGTGTATCATTTCCAAGCAGACGTGGCTAAGGAGCAGACGTGCCTTCTCCTCCCTCTTGTTCCCCCATCTGTAATGGCTCTGAAGGTCCGTGCTGAAGTTGGCCAAGTGACAAACTGGAAGGAACCTGGATCCCTGAATCACCATGTTGAAGGCCTTCAACACCAAACATCCACATTAGACAGATGTGTGAGTGAGAAAGAAACTTTTTTTGTGTTAAACCTTTGAGATTTGGCGGGGGGGGGGGGGGGGGGGGGCTCAAATATAGCAGTTATCGTTCCTTCCATCTCCAACCCAGAAATTGCACTTACAGGAAGGTTTACTAAAAAAAAAAAAAAATCATCAGAGACACGAAGATTTATAGAACCTAAGAATAAGGAACAAACTCTTCAATGGCTATAATCATGGTGAACGCCGCACAGGCCTTGGAAGTATGGGGATGGGCAGTGGCCCACGGCAGAGGGAGAATAGATTGGGCAATTGCACAGTAGTGCAAATATTCACTGTTGTGGTGGGAAGAAGGAAGAACAGCAGTTGAGAAGAAAAGGAGAAAACTGATCAATAAACCCTGTGTTTAAAAAATGTGTAAACTGAACCATCTGTACAAACATTCCGGCAGAGGTTGGTGAATAGATCCTGGCATGGAAATACTTTGTTAATTGTGATTGGGGGTAATTGGCACTTTTCCCTAAGAAATCCTTCGACATATGATTAAACTGCTACGGTCTCTTTTACCTTTTCTATCTAGATTTCTCCAGCCTGGAGATCTCTGGATCTGGGGATAGGACTAAACAGGTAAGACCAGACAGGAGACAAAGTGAACAGTAGGCCCAGAGCCAGTAGGAACAAGCTCTGAAAATCAAAATCCTGGGGCTAACAACTGAAGCCTTTTCTTCTCCTTTCCATAAGTGATCCTTCTTGCCATCCTGTCTGGCCCCAGGCAGTGATGGTAATACTAGTAGAGTAAGTGCTAGTACTAGAAGTTATGTTTAAAATATACTATATTTGTATTTTGCTTATACTTTCAAATTACTTTCACTATTTTGCAGAATTGGAATCCCTATTGCAAAATTGGTGTCTTTTGGACTGGCGACTCTCACATACACCAGAATTGATTTTCAAGGTGTTTTTTTTTTTTTTTTTTTAAATAGTGATCTCCAATATGGGAAGAAAACAAAAAGAGAAAAAGAAAAGAAAAAACTGTCCTCCTTGGTAACTATGTTAGCGGGGATAGGGCAGGGTATACTGCAATAATAAAGTAACTCCGAAATTCCAGTGAACACAAAAAAGGTTTATTTCTCTCTTATGTGGGCTGTTCATTCCAGGTTGGCTGGGGGCTCTACTCCACATAGTCCTCCGAGACCCGAGGTGACAGTTGACACCACGCTGTAGCTGTACTATCCGGAACAAGGTGCCTCCTCAATCACTGAACATGGGAAGAGAGAGTAAAGAATGGCACAAGGGCATTTTCTGCCCCAGCCTGGGGGTGACACACCACACATCATTTCTGCTTATATTTCATTGGTCATTCGTATTTTGTTGTCACATGGCCCACCTACTGTGCAGGACTAAATACAATGTTTCACAAGCTACATCATCTCTCATCCTGTGCACCATTCCCTCCTGCCCATTTTGCTACTTCTCTTCATATACGTACAATAATCTAACTTTCTGAGAGGACACAAGGAAGGACAGGGGTAGCAAATGTGTACTGTTATTTCCTCCGTGTCCAGCAGACATTGCTCATTAGTCATGGCACTCTTTTCTGCTAAGCCTAGATGGAGCATCAGAATCCTTCTTAACACAGCTGGCTGCTGGTTTCTCACTACAGATGAAACTCATTTGCCCTTCCCTGCCTAGAGAATTTCACTGACCCCGAGGATGAGGACGAGGCCGTGGAACTGGCTCGCTTGGCTCCAGCTCTGCTACCTAATCTGGAATCTCCAATGTTACCAGCATTTTTGGGCTCTGGTGTTTTCCCTTCAACTTCTACCACTTTGATCGGGGTAAGAACAATCAAAGGAAACTTGACTTCCTTTACAACTAACACGGGCTACCACATAGACTGAAAGAAAAGACATCTTCAGGGAAAAACAGAAATGCAAGTCCTTCTGACCCAAAACTTTGAAATGGATCAATCCAGACCTCCTCTCCAGAAGCCTCCGTAGTTCCACGGGTTCCTCCCCGAAATCAAGGAAGGAAATCTTTCTTTCCTATCTTCAGTGACATGGAGCGAAGAGAATATCCTTCATAAAAATATCCTCCTTAAGGGTTAAACAAAGGAGGATCTCAGTAAGAAAATCCAGATTGTTTTTCCCCCTCAGCCGTGAACACTCTGCTCACCATTTTCTGTTTATTTCGAGCTTTATCCTGAGCCCCCGGGGTCTCTGGTAAGAGATACTCTAGAAAACAGAGGAGTTGGGGCAGGCTGCTGGCTTCCTTTTTTTCCTTTTCTTTCCCCCCTGTAAGTCATTTCCCAAAACTTCTTAAAGTCCTCACGTTATACAAAGTGAAGATTTGCTCTCTCACACCAATAGCCGAGAAGTCCCTCCCGACAGAAGTTTTCACTACTGTTGCTGTTTGCCATTGGCTCTGCAGACGTAAACAGGGTCATCTGGGGCCAAAGAGGGTGGGTGTTTAGTTTTCAAGCTCTGGGGTTAAGAGTGAAAGCATGTGACTCCAGCCTGGCCAGAAACAGAGAAGCCTTTGTGTGCCGGGAGCCGGCGATTGGCAGTCCTGAGGCTACGCGCAGGGGGAGCGACAAAGAGCGCTGACCCAGGTTTCAAGGGTCCGAGAGGAGACCACTGGGGAGAGGCTACCTCTTTGTGTCAGGCTCCGAGGCTTCCGTGGGGGAGCTTCTGGCCCGTGGCTCCTGGGGGAGCCAAGCGCTTCAAAATAAAAGAGAGCTGCCGTGGCTTGCAGAGGGACACACGTACTCCTGTGGCCGGGGGTGGGAGGAGGCAGGCCGAAGCTACTGGAAGCAAGAGCAGTGTCCGAGGGGGAGTTTCCCCGACAGAACTTCCTTGGAGTCCTAATCTCTGAACACTGCAGGCTGTTCCTGTGCCATTGCTCCTCGAAGCTCCCCCCCTTCTCATCCCGGATGGCTGGGCTGAGCGGGAGAAGAGACCAGAGCAGCCCACAGTGCATCTCCCCCTCGCGGCCCCTTGTTCAGGAAGGGGAGGGTTGTGGCTGGCAGAGCGGTGCCAGAGGGAAGCTAGCAGGCTGCTGACTCAGCCCACCCTGGCTGCACCCTCAGGCACCCACAGCCATTGGCAACACCCTTCACCACGG
>NW_023270839.1:17272219-17402805 GCF_011800145.1 Mirounga leonina
GTGCTGAGGACCCACAGACGTTTGGGGAGCTTGGGGTCCGCCCGTGGCCAGCCCTGAGTGAGGCGGGTGGCCCTCTGCCTGGTCCACTGTGCTAAACTGCTCATGGCCCACTTGTTGCAGCGTCGGGATGGGGGGTGCCCTTTCCCCAATCCCGCCCCTTCCCCCCATATTGCTGCTTTGAATCTTCCTGCAGTGAGCAAGGCAAGTCTTTTGAAAGTCTGCAGAATCTGACTTCCAGACTTCGGCTGGGGGAGAAAAAGGAAACAAGGTTGATTTAGCCACTCAAAAGCCTGGGCCCACTGGGACTCCTCAGAAAGAGTTCAGAAATGAATATGGGGGTGGATAGCCTATCTTGAGGAACATCCCTCGATACTCACCTCATTCCTCTGTTATTCTGCACTCCTTCCTTCTACAAAGATTTCTGGGCATCTCGCAAATGTCAAGTTATTTACTGGATAGTGAGGACCTAGTGGGCAATGAGACAGACCAGTTCCTGCCACCAGGAAGAAGCCTGTGGTCTATCTAGACATGCACACAGTCATTCACATACCATTGCCCATTGGTGGTCAAGAAAATGGATAGGGGCGCCTGGGTGGCTCAGTCATCAAGCGTCTGCCTTCGGTTCAGGTCCTGGGATCGAGCCCCGCGTCGGGCTCCCTGCTCGGCAGGAAGCCTGCTTCTCCCTCTGCCACTCCCCCTGCTTGTGTTCCCTCTCTCGCTGTGTCTCTCTCTGTCAAATAAATAAATAAATAAATAAAATCTTAAAAAAAAAAAAAGAAAGAAAAAAGAAAACGGATAAGTGATGATTGCCAGTGGTGAGAGGTGGTGCTAAGGGTATGAAATCCAGTCTTCTAGGTGGATTTCAGTTTCTCCAGCCAATAAGATGTCACCAGCTCTTCTCTACGTTTCAAGGAGGGATCACTGAAGTTATGCGCACGGACCGGCAATAAAGAGCAGCATACTGCGGCGGTACCAAGCCCTAGGGCTCAGGCAAGGGGCTCAGGGACCCAAGGCTCGATCTTCCGGACTTGGGGGCTCATGGGTTTTTCTGTGGTCACTGTTTAAAGCAGCACCCAGCCCACTTGAGCCTGTGTATCTATGAAGTTGTACCCCGTGCTCCAGGGCACTTGGCAAATGTAACGATGTGTTAGAAATGAAGTTGCCACCAGGCACTGAACCCTCTCCACTTCAAAGACAGGATCACTGAGCAGAACCCTGGACTCACTCAGGTGAAAAACAAGAACCTTTTATCTGGGGTGCACAGAGCTCCCAGGCCTTTGCCCTTGACAGCTTCTGGGTCTCCGACAGCCACGGGCCATGTTCCCCTTCACCTTCAAAGTCTGATTGCTTCCTACCGGCTCATTCAGCACGAACATCGGAGCCAGAAGCCCCTTTCCTCCCGGAGTTTATAGAAAGGCACCAGGCTCAGCGCCCCTGCTTCAACCTGGATAAGCTAGAAGGGTTGCAAAGACGACCACAGATACCCCGTCTGGGCTGGGGTGGTGGCCTCCAGAAGGCCAGACTGTGATCACAGCTTTAGTCTCCGGGTGTGCTGACAATGGAGAAGGGTGCATCCCTGGAATCAAGAATGCAGCACAAGAAACACAAGCGCCTCCAGGAACTGCGCCAGCCTCCTTCAAGGCGGAGGCGAGGATGAACGGTGCAGGAGGGAAAGGTGACTTCTTGTGGTATAAGCAAGGTCGGTGACAGAATGAGGAAAGGGCCTGCCTTGGTTTCTAAGTTTTTGTCGTCCTCATTCTTTTTATTTTCCTTTGCAACAAAACTAGAGTCCTTAAACCTGGGGACCAAGTGACAGATGAAGAGACTCAGTAAATTTCCTGAAACCTTAGATTCTTGAGTCTCTATAGTCTGTGCCACCTCCCAAAGAGAAGATTCCTAGATAGTTTCCAGCAGAATCTCAAGAGTTCAAGACCCAGCAAAGACTGCTGAGTAAAATGCTGGGTGGGTCATAGGTATGCAGTCTGGTCCTACCCCAATTTATAGATGAGGAAGAACACCAAGGACCAGAGAGGGGAAGTCAGGTCCCTGCCCAAAGTCACTGAGGCAGTTAGGGACAGAGTCTGCTTAAAAACCTAGCCTCCTTAATCCTAGTCAGGTAGGGTTTCCCCTGCTTCATAGCAACTGGATTTCTTTTGCGACCTAATTTTGAGGGCAGGGATCACACGGCCTGTTTCTTTTGAAGCTGTGCATGGGCTTGACGTGATGTGTCACTCATGGTGAGGGGCTCAGGCAGTACCATGCACCCACTCAGTGGATCTTGTCTTCTCTCGAGAGCAGGGCTTGACATGAGTTCAAATGCTAGTGACAGACCCACCTGCAGAGCAGCATGGAGCCAGAGACCTTTGAACGGCAGCAAAAGCAGGATAGGACACCACTTCCATCCCTTACCCTCCTCCCCCTCTTCAGGGCAATCCCAATTCCAATTCCACATTGAGTCTGCCCATTCAGGAGGGCAAAAACTTCCCCTCCGGGAAGTAGGGGATTAAGGGCAGGGTAGCTGGGTTGAGTGGTCAGATTGAGTCTCATTTTCTATCTTTATTTTTATTTATTTTAAAGATTTTATTTATTTATTTGAGAGAGAGAGAGAGAGAGAGACAGCACAAGCAGGGGGAGGGGTAGAGGAAGAGGGAGAAGCAGGCTCCCCGCTGAGAAAGGAGCCGGACGCAGGCCTCGATCCCAGGACCCTGAGATCATAACCTGAGCCAAAGGCAGACGCTTAACCAACTGAGCCACCCAAGGCCCCCTCTTTTTTTATTTTAATTTTTATTATTTTTTATATCTTATTTTTAGAGTCTCATTTTTCACAGGAACTGGCTCTAAGACCTCCTGTAAGGCAAAAATCACGCGAAGTAGAAAATGCCCTTGGAAATCCATTCCGATGCCCCTGAAGTGTAACAAGCAGACCCATCACTTCTCAGGAAATTCCAGACAGCCAGCTTCTCCTTCAGGTTGGAAGAGAGTTCTGTTGCTTCCGTTGAGCAGTGGAGGAAACCCCTGACATTTAGGGCTATCCCGGACCAGAAAAATTTATCTCTGAGCGTGATAAGATGCTGGTGTGATATGAGGCCCGGGAAGGGCTGTCATGCGTGTTCCCGCATCACACTCAGTCCAGGCACGCGTTCGCTGAGTGGAGGGCAGGAGACTCATCTGCTGCAATGTATCCCTACACGCATTTCCCATTCCCTCCCCACGCCCGTTGCTGAGCTTGTATAGTTGACTTCATGTAAATCAAAGGGCTGCTCCAGGATCCAGGAATCCCCACCATACTATTAGCCTCTCAACAAAAGCTGCCACCTTGGGTGTTGAAGCCCTGACCCACAGAAGCTGTGAAATAATAAACGTTAGTGGTGTTAAGCTGCTAAATGTTGGGATAATTTGTTGTGCAGAACGCGAATATAAGAAGACAAATACAGAATACTAATACAAGGGAGTAGCTGGAGAGACAGGATAAGGAATGTGGACGTGATCCACTAGGGCAACTTTTCCAGGGGGGGAGTGATTGGATTGGGTCTGTCTTTGAGAAAGTTCGCCTGGCGACGGAGGATGTGCTGTGGGAGGGCCAGGGTTGGCAAAGAGACCAGTTAGGGGACTCTGCAGTTATCCAGGCAAAAAGAGGTATATTAAGACAATGTGGCAGAGATAGTAAGAGGATTGGTGCAGGAGACCTTTCTGAGGGGCACCTGGGTGGCTCAGTCGGTTGAGCGTCTGCCTTTGGCTCAGCTCATGATCTCAGGGTCCTGGGATCGAGCCTCACATCGGGCTCCCTGCTCGGTGGGCATCCTGCCTCTCCCTCTCCACTGCTTGTGTTCTCTCATGCTCTCTCTCTCTCAAATAAAATCTTTAAAAAAAGAGAGAGAGACCCTTCTGAGTAAGAATGCTCAGAGCTTATGGATCAGCTGCCTACAGATGATAATAATAAAAGCAATAATATTATTAATAATACTCACAGCTAACATTTATGGAAAACCTAACATGTACCAAGCACTACTGTAAGCCCCCTATATGTATTCACACATTTAATGCTCACAGCAACCTGATGAGGTAGGTACTGTTTTCCTTTTACAGATGAGCAAACTGAGGCAAAGGGAGACTCTATGACCTACCCAATGCCACTTAGCTGGTAAGCCGCAGAGCCTGGGTTCAAACTTAGGCAGCTGTGCCTTTACCATCTCAAGGGACTTCCTCTGGAGGGATCAGAGAGAGAGAGGGAGGGAGAAGGTGGGACAGGGTGAGCTCTGAGGGTTCTAGCCTGGGCAACTGAGTGCAGCCTTACCCTAAGTAGCCGCGGATGACTTGAAAGACATTCCTCTCACCAATCACCTACTAATTCCCTGTGTACCTCACAGGAGCTGCTTAATGGGCTCGACTACAACCCAGCGCGTGCAATGTACAAGAACATCCGGATGTGGCACCAGGCCCCGCTTCTACCACACTCCAGTAAAAATAAATCTCTCTGTCCAAATATAGAGTGGTCAGAAGTGCCATGTTTTACAGGACAAGAGGCAGTTATTTGGCATTAAAAATAGACAAGTTTTGGCTTCCCTGCAGATCTGGGCAAGAGCACTGCAATTTCCAAATGGAAACCTGGGTGGATGGGGTCAGCCCCCTCAGACTGACTCAGCTATTTAAAAAGCCCATATAGAAAATTACATCCCCTTTCTTTTTTTTTTTTTTTTAAGATTTTATTTATTTATTTGACAGAGAGAGACACAGCGAGAGAGGGAACACAAGCAGGGGGAGTGGGAGAGGGAGAAGCAGGCTCCCCGCAGAGCAGGGAGCCCGATGTGGGACTCGATCCCAGGACCCTGGGATCATGACCTGAGCCGAAGGCAGTCGCTCAGCCGACTGAGCCACCCAGGCGCCCCTACATCCCCTTTCTGGGCCTCAGTTTACTCATCCATAAGATGAAGAGGTAAGGGGCACCTGCGTGGCTCAGTAGGTTAAGCCTCTGCCCTCTACTCAGGTCATGACCGCAGGGTCCTGGGATCGTTCCCTGCTCTGTGGGGAGCCTGCTTCTCCCTCCCCCTCTGCCACCCCCCAACTCATGCTCTCTCTCTCAAATAAATGAAATCAATAAAATATTTTTAAAAAATGAAGAGGCAAGGCACGACAATTGACATGAAAGCTTCCATTGTCTGTGAGGGTAGGAACTGGAGCCCAAAGCTGGCCCTCGGAGAGCTGAAGGCCTCCTAAATCACGGAGACCCCGCACAGATAAGGTGGATAAGGCGAGCTGGCCCTTTGGCCCGCAGCTCACTGCTCATAGGACCAGAAGTGGTTTTTTTCTGAGGATTTTCAGAATTCCATCAAGGGCTTTAAATTACCCTTTTGAGTCAGACACCTTGTTAATCCACAAAGAAAGGCAAACCAGAAGTCCCCCTCCAACTAGCATACCTCCCTCCTGAGATGCTACCTTGATAAAAGGAAGCCAAAGCCCAGCCAGACACGGGAGTGGGGGGTGGGCGGTGGAGGGGCTGCCAGGCATTTTCGGTCCCCGAGGCTGCCCCTGCGGAGGGCCTCCGCCCTTCCCCTCTATTCTGCAGACAGGTGTCGCTGACCTACTCACGGAAGAGCGGAAGTCTCAGAGAGGGGACACAATTTGCCTAAGATTGTTCAGCTGGTGGAAGCTGGAACCGGATCCAAATCCAGGTCTGGATCCAAAGCCCGGATCTTTCCACCTCATGGGGCCTCTCCTGTGCTGTTGTGAGGTCAGCAGGGCTCCTCTCCACTCCCAGAGAGGAAAGGAAATCCTGATAAAAGCAGGGAGCCTGGGGCTAACTCAGGACAGCAGCCAGAAACAAGTCAGGAGTCTCTAATTCCCTAAGGGATCCCCTTGGAGTTTTATCACACCTTGAAAAAGAAAGACCGGCTTTGCTTTAAATGGTTTTATTAAAAATTGTACCAATTGATGGGGGAGAATATACACACACACATATGCATGTGAAGAACAGAAAGCCAAGTATTCTGTACAGGTTAAAAAACAATGGGTCCCCATTTCCCTCCCTCTCTTTCCCTGTCTCTCTCCCAGAGGCAGAGTGCCTAGAACCCAGGACAGCTAACCTGGGCTAAACAAAATGCTACATTCTCACTGGGTCTCCCCCTGACAGCCCCTGTGGACCCAGGGATGGGGCGGCCCACTGGGCGATGCTCACAGAACAGGGAGAGGTGCTGGCCACCCATGCAGAGAAGGGGGCAGGGCAGACCCGGGTGCCGGCTCCCAGCTCCCGTGGCCTGCAAGGCTGGTGCATCTTTGGAAGAGCTCGGCTTTCTGTGTTATTCCCTCAAAGCTCCAAGTCCCCACCAGCCGAGGTGCCCCTGCCCACAGTGTGCCCAGGAGGCTTCGAGGGCAGGTAAGTTAACCCTTTCCTGGACCAAGCCCAGCCAAGGTCCAGCGTCCCACCAAGGATTTGCCTGCACCCGGAAGGCCCTGCAGCTTCCTGCAGCCCAGGCTGAACGTTGATTCCCAGAAGCCCCGCAGAGCCCTGGAGGCAGAAGTCTTTTTGTTTTTGCTGCTCTCCACTCTCCATACCCCCTCTTCATCAAGTCCACCAAATGGCACAAGCTTGCCAGCTCTCAGTGGGCTACTTACTGACCGGGGCAGGCGCAGTGGCTCCCCAGCCCCCACTGGAGGCCGTGGCTGGACCATCCCAAACAACACTGCTCCCCCCCTTCTATGCCCAGGCTGGAGCCACCCCATGGATGAGGCTGGGCCACTGGGGACAGTGAGACAAGTCAGCTGGGCCCCTCTGACTGTTTGGAGCATGCCTGCCACATAAGCTCTAGACATGGACCCACACCCCTCAGGGCTTGGGGAGGTCACTGGGAGGTGATCTTTCTCTCCCTTGCACTGAGCAAGAAAAGGCCATGGGGACAGCCCTCCAGCAGCCCAAACTTTGAAGCAGGCAAAGGCAGGGAGGCCACGCCGGGTCCTTCGACTCACTGAGGGAGTCAGCTGTCTGGCCTGAGTGGGGTTCTCTCCCTAGTTCTGTCTACCAGCTTCCAGAAACTCTAGGGTTCTGAACTGAAGGGCTCTTTTGACCCTGACTACCAGGCTTCCTCCCTCTGGGGCTTTTCTATAATAAGAGGGAGGTTTCCAGCCCTTCTCCCACCCCTCACCCTCAGCAAACCACAAAAACTCCACAAGTCTTCAGCTGGTTACAGGTCAGGAGCCAGGTCAGAGTCTCCCTCCCTCCAAATCTGATTCTCCACCCCCTAACTAGAGACAGCCAAGCTCCCGGGGGTGGGGGATGGGGGATGGGGGCCCAGGGAGAGGGATGTGTCTCCTGAGGCTGGACTTGAGGAATGTTCAGACCAACTCACCAGACAGAGGGGGCAGGGGCCAGTCTAGATCACTAGGCCAATTAAAACCAGCCAGCCAGAAGGAACCTCTCTTCTTCCAGGAGCTATTTACCTCCTGGGTGTTTTGGGGAAAAGGGAGAAGGAGGGGGTTTTAAACTGTGCCCCAGCTGGCTTAGGATAGTGAGTTAGTTCCTGGCTTCCCATAAGATGGAGACAGTGCAGTCAGACCACCCTCCATCTGGGCCCAGGCTCAGTGTTCAGGTGGGCTTGTCAAACTCTGGGCTCAGTTCTTGGGGCAGGCCACAGGACATCCTGCCTGGGCCTGGCAAGATTTCTGAAGCTGATGGCTTTGCCTCAGTGTTGAGGCCCTGGACCATTTATTTGTTCTCTCACTCAGCTCACTCAGAAGTCCGCTAAGAGGGGTTCAAAGTGGCTGGCAGAAATAATCCTGGTTTTCTTGTGTGCCACTCAAGCATACACCACCTGCCTGTCACTGCCTTGGTCCAGGAGAGGGGAAAATGGCACATGTCCAATGCACGTCCTAAAATGGTGTGGAGACACACAAAGAAGGCTGCATTTCACAAGGGTCAGCGTGTCCCGGAGCTGGTCTTCACCTGTTCCCTGGGCTCCTCCTTGTAAGCAGGAACCCATCTTCTTAGCAGACAAACCATGGTACACACCCTGAGAATACAATTCTAGCCAAGAAGAGGTAATACCTCCAGAACATCCAAGCAGAACAAAACAAAGGCTAATGTACAGTTTGAGGTCTTTCACCTTGGGGCCACTGAGCCCATATGGCACCTTCATGCAAATTAGGAAAGGCACCCCTTCCTCTGAGCAGACGTAGCCCCAAATTAGGGCATATAGCCTAGTGGGCATAGCATGAGCTGGATTTGACTTCCATTACCTTCTTCGGCAGGTGCCCTTGTGCAGTGAACAACCTGCCCAACTGTACATCCAGTAGATTAATGCTTCCTGAAGACCTCCTGTCTGTAGAACTGGAGGAGCTTGGGCTTGTTTAGATTTGAGAGTCTACTTGGACTCCTCCAATTTCCTTGGGTAGCCCTGAGGTCTTCTCTGCCCAGGGAAGCCACCTTTTCTTTGGGCCTTGCTTCATGTTAGCACCAATGTTATCTTTTCTTACATAGGCAAAAATTATAATTTAATTTCTATGTATCTGGTTAGCAGATTCCCTGTGTCTTTTCAGATTCCCCGCATCTGCTTTCAGAGCTGCCAGCCTGGCTGCCTTAAATTCTCTCCATTAGTGCCACAGCAGGGAGAGAAGGGAAGTTCAGAGGCAGCTGCGAGCCTGCTGAGCTCCCGAGCACGCCCTTCTGGCCTAGCTGGAAGCTGAAGGAAGCCAGGAAATGTGTACCCAGCTTTGACGGTTGCACGCTCTAATCATTGTCTGTTACTCCAAAAGACACGGTTCAGCTGACAAAGCCATGGCGCTGGCTTCTTCCTGTATCCCACTAGGTGTGAAAAAGGAATGGGGATAAGCGGGAGGAGGTATGTTGTTTCCAAGGAAACCAAGGGGTCTGGGTTCCTCTCGGGCTGACTCTCACAGGTGGGATGGCCACCACATTTCCCAGCCCCACGGTAATCCTGCCCCATGTGTGCCCCAGAGTGCTGATATTGGGGGAGGAAAGCAGTCTGTTGGCTGGGTCTTTTCAAAGAAGAGCTGACGAAGGCACAAGCTGCTGGCTATGGCCCGTTCCTTGGCTATTTGGCTCATCTGTGGTGGACACCCAGGCCAGTCCCAGGCACCCAGAGGTGACAGTGGTCCTGCACCTCGGGACCAATCCTGGGGCCTCCGAGTGGGAGCAAGTAAGACTCGAGGCCTACCCAGAAGTTTGGTTCATTTTGCGGCACGTTTGAGGGGTCCTTGTAGAAACCCAACCCTCCCTGAGGTCTGCTGGAGATGACAGGAGCTGGGCGAGAATCCCTGAGCCCTTGGGGCAGGCACTGGCTGGGCCAAAGGAGAACCCAGATATGGAGCTGGCTGACTGGCCTTAGTGGAAGTTGCCATGCTCAGCTGGAAAGCCCCTGGCCGAGGCCCTGGGGGATGAAAGCAGTGTGACTGGCAGATCTCGGGCCCGACCACGGTTGAAGGCCAAGAGAGCGCTGGCGGGACCAGGAGTCTAATCCAGTCTCCTAGTTCTTAACCAAGCTCCTGTGGGAAAACTACAGTCCACTCGCTGGAGAACATCACTACCTGGTCATCTTCAACAACAGCTCACTGAAGACTTGTCAGAGCCCTTGGGAGGTCCCACATCACAGACCTATCAGCCTCAACTTCAACAGTGTTTGACAAAGGCCCTCATTCCTGGTCGAGGTCCTGAACAGGGAAAGAGGCCCCGCTTGGGGTATGTCTTATGTACACAGAGAGAAACTTGGAAAATGCAAACGCAAAACAGCAATGAACAAACTTCACAAGACACAGTGTCAGTCCTCGCCGATGTCCTTCCTGCGGTGGGTGCCCCATACAAAGAGGGCAGCCCAGCCTCACCTGGGACCTGCCCCATTCCTGTTCTCATCAGCATTCAAAGCGAGGTTGTGTAGGAAGAGGAGGATCTGCCACCACATTCGATTTTGGTTTTGCTGGTGCTAGAAAGGAAAAAAAAAAATCAATGTAATTTCTAAACATAGCCTGTAGCCTCAACGACTCCCGGGTCCTTATCATTCCCAATAAAAGTTCAGATAAACGAGTCTGGGGACAGCACTTTAATCCCATCAGGACAGCAAACTGAGGAGAGGAGGGAGGAGTTGGGGGGGGAGATGAGAAGAGTGGCGATGAGGGGGAGATAGTTGAGTTCTCCAAAAAACAATTGCAGTTTTAACATTAAAAAGAAAAGTCCAGGCTCTTTATGCACTGTGCACAAGAGGATTAAACTTTTTCCCCTGCTTGCAGGATTTTCCAGAGTTTAGCCAAGTGCTGCTTTTAATCAGATTGGCTCCTGAGCCCCTCAAACCTCAGCTGCATGAACAACACACTTTCTTCAGAAAGAAAGAGAAGTGCCCCCCTCGCTCCCCCAACTCCAAAGTAACACAGAGAACAAGGGGGAAAGGGGGGGAGCCTCCATCTGCAAGTGATTTGACACTGTGAAGGTCAAAGGGTTAATCTTCAATTTAAACCACACTGCTGAGGCAGCAAAAATCTGATTTCATCCAGTGCAAACACGCACACACACAGACACAGACACACACACACACTTGTGCACCCGCCCTCTCTCCCTTCCCAGCATCTCCAGCTCAGTGCTGCCCTTTTTATAGCTGCTCTTGACAGTAAGCCATAAATAATCCCTCTTGGAGCGCTTTCCTACTGACTGGAGCCAATTAAACGTTAAGCAAGAACATACTTGAAAACAAAACAAAAACAAAGAATGCACACTACTCTCTGGAGGTTATCCCAGGTCCTACTGTCAGGCAGGGACGCTGGGGGCAAAGGTCAGGGGTCACTGGCTCCCAGGACTGGGGCTGGTGCCCCGCCCACACAGGTACCCTTTCCCAGGGGCCAGCGGAGGCCCCCCGAGGGGACTGGGGTGCTGGAAGAGGCGGTCTTTGTTCTCTCTTTGTCTGCCAGGGCAGGAGGACTGGATTGGGGCCCTCTCCACGGGGTCCTCCATGGATAGGGGAATAAAAAACCAGCGTGCAGGAAGAAGCCAGCATGGGCTGGACCAGGATCACGGCAGTGGCCCTACAGTGAGTGCATCCGTGTGAACTGACAGCAGAGCCGGGGCCCTTCTTGGGCTGTCTTTAACCCCACTGCCCCGGCCCCTACGTCTCCGATGAAGGGGACAGGCTAAGTCAGGGGCAGAATGGAAAGTGGGCCTAGGTCTCCCGCACCCTCGGAGCTTGGTGGGAGCAGCTGGCCCTGGCCTCCCGGACTTTGCCCCAGGCGACCGTGCAGGTTCTGTGGCACCTCCCCTCCCCGCCACCTTGGGCCACTAAGGGAAGAGAGATGACCCGCGGACTGAGGCTGACCTCAGGGCCTTGCCGAGGCAGGTGAACAGAACGCCCCCCCTCCATCTGGGGCAACAGCGTGCTCCTTGCCCCTGCGGAAGGGAGGCTGGAAAACCACCCAGAAAGCTGGAGTCCCGGCTACTGCGAGGAGGGGAAATCGGGGTGTGCCACAGAGGAGTCCTGGCAGACCACGCAGGAGACTGATGGCTGCCTTGTGTTTTGTAAACAAAGATGGGTAAAAAGAGGAAACACAGCCGGCTTAACAAAATCTGGTTAGAGTAAAGCAGCGTGAAAACGGACTCAGCTGCAAAACCTGAAGGCTCGGGCCTGCCTGCAGCCGCTGGGCTGGGCACCCCTCCTCCTGCTTCCCGCCCCCCAGCTGCTGCCCAGGACAGGTGCAAAGGTCATGTGGCGGAACGGGAGGAAAATCCAGGAAAAGACTGGTCCCTGGAGAGGCCAGTCTGCTGGAATTCCAAGTCTCCTCAGGTGCCTGTTTGAAAAGGCCAAGTAATAATAACAACCACAGTCATGACAAGAATAGTAACACTGAGTGTGCCAGGCTCTGTTCTGAGTGTTCTACATCCTTGCTTCTCAAAGTGGGGTCCGTGGACCAGCAGCGTCAGCATCCTCTGGGAGCTTACTAGAAATACAGATCTACTGAATCCGAATGTGCATTTTTAACAAGATCCCCAGGTGACTTGGAGACACATTAAACTCTTTTGGCCCTTCTCGACAACCCTATGAGATTGTTATATATCATCATCCCCATTTTACAGATGAGAACATTGAAAGAGTTTGATAACTTGGCCACATGGCTACTAAGTGGCAGGGACTGGACTGAATTCCAGACCACCTGGCCCTAGAGCAATGTCCTTACCCATTATCATCATTCTCTGAGCGCCACC
Organism: Mirounga leonina; assembly: GCF_011800145.1. Lineage (NCBI taxonomy): Eukaryota > Metazoa > Chordata > Mammalia > Carnivora > Phocidae > Mirounga > Mirounga leonina. Next base: position 17,284,407 of record NW_023270839.1, read on the forward strand.
ATATACCTTTATGCCAAAGCAGACCCTCTCTCCTCCCCTTCTCTAAATCATATCAAAATAGTTCAATGGCTAAGAAAAGGAGATCACAATTCTATGATTTGGGGCCTGGGCCAATCCCATTTCTGTATGCCTCAGTTTTTCCCCAAATGCCCCTAACGGAGGCTGCCTGCTGCTTGGGTTACTTCCTGGGCCCTGAGGTGTCTGGGGATGAGGCAACGCAGCACCCTCACTCCCATCATTTGGGCGTGTTGGGGGACCCAGAAGCAGCTACGGGCCAGAGAGTGCTGTCAGAGTGGAAGGCTGAGGTCTTGTTGGGAAACACAGGCAGGCCTAGGTGCAGGAGGCAGTGCCCACAGGCCCACCGTCGCGAAGGACCCAAGTTCCACGTCTCTGCCTGTGACAGGCTTCTGGGTACATGGATCGGCAAGGAAGTCTCCCTGGGCCAGGAATCAGAGGACCTGGCTGTCGGCCGCGGCTTCCCACCAGCCTGTCTGTGAGTCCTCACTTCCCTTATAAGAGAAATGCAGGCATGGTATGAGATCAGTGGTTCCCAAACCTGACTGTGTCACAGAATCCGCTGACGTGCTGTTATAAATACAGAGTCCCAGGGCTCCACCTAGACCAACTGGGTCAGAATCTCCAGGGAAGCAGTCCAGGAATTTGTATGTTGAACAAACTCTCTGGGTGACATTTTTAAATTTTATTTATTTATTTATTTATTTTTAAGATTTTATTTTTTTAAAGTAATCTCTACACCTAACGCGGGGCTCGAACTCACAACCTGGAGGTCAAGAGCCAAATGCCCCACCGACTGAGCCAGCCAGGCACCCCAGGTGACATTTTTTAAATCACAGGTAACATTTATTGTATATTTTAGTCATCAAAGTAATACATGTTAACTGTAGAAAAATTGGAAAACACAAGACATGAGAGAGAAGAAAATAAAATCATTTGTGATCCTATAGCCTGGAAGAAAACACTTCATGATTGGATTTTTTTTTTCAGTCTCTTTCAATCTCTTCCCATCAGAATAATGACTTGGCCAAGCCAGAGGTAAATCCTGCCCAGGTGGTTCTGAGGCAGCCAGGCCACAGACAGGCATCTGGAAACCACGGAGGAGTTTTCCGACCCTAAGGTTTACGATGTGAAGTTTGTCATCCACAATTACCTTCAGGATTACAACTCCGAGCTCCAACAGCTGAATCCAGCCAGCCTATTGGAGGGTCTGGGTGAGCCTGGAGGCCAGGCTGCCTTGTACGGAGTTAAGCTGGCTGCGTGGCAGCCATGAGAGCAGCAAGACCAGCAAGAGCAGGGCCTGGTAACCGGTCCTCAGCCTCGGTAGCCCCTGCTCTGGGCACAAGCAGATGCCACACAAATTCCACTTAGCCTTCTCTTGCCACAGGTCAGCTCCCAAAAGACCTTCTTCCTCAACCAAGCTGCCTCACACCAAAACTATCAAAGAATGCCCTGATTATGAGGAACAACAATAAAAACAATATTTAAAAAAAAAATTAAACAAAAGGGCCTGACCAGAAAGGAAAGAAAAAGGACATGAAGGGAGGCTGGTGAGAGAAACAGTAAGGAGGAAGGAAATCAACATTCACTGAACAGGATGAGGTACACAAAGACACCCAAACGCCAGAGAACATGGATCCTTCCAGCAGAAGGTGTGGAGAAGCAGGGGAGAAGGAAGGGGGAAGCAGGAAAGAGTATGCTTGGCCTCTGACATTCAGGCACTTGGCACAGCACAGAGCACAGAACCTGAGCTCAGTGAGTGCGAATCCCCAGAGCAGGGCCCAGCTCTCCCAGACTCAGCTTGAGCACCCTTCTAAGTCTGGGAACCTGCAAAAAGTGGGGTTCTAAGAAGGCACAGTCAGGGTGCCCTTAGGGATAAGGGATTGAGGGACAGGGGATGGGAAACTGCTGGGAATTGAAGCTTACACCGGAAGGCCTCAAATTGAGAGTTTAGAGGGTAGGACCAAGGCATAGGGGGAAAAAATAGAGGTGAATGCCCCAAGAGAATGGGATCTGACATGGTGGATAAGAATATCCTCTTCAGTTAAGAGAGCACAGACAGGCATTAGAGACCTAGGGCTCTTCTTTCTCCATTCCACTTTCTTTTCTTTTCTTTTTTTTTTTTTTTAAAGATTTTATTTATTTGACAGAGAGAGACACAGAGAGAGAGGGAACACAAGCAGGGGGAGTGGGAGAGGGAGAAGCAGGCTTCCCGCCGAGCAGGGAGCCCGATGCGGGGCTCGATCCCATGACCGTGGAATCATGACCTGAGCCGAAGGCAGACGCTCAACGACTGAGCCACCCAGGCGCCCCTCTCCATTCCACTTTCTTGCTGTGGTCAGCCAGCTGACAAGGGTTCGAGTCACCCCCGCTGTACATAAGGCAGAGCAACTGAACGCACAACCACGCATCCTGTGTCATGGGGAGCACGCCGGGGCACACAGTAGGTACTCAGCAAGTGCACAGTGGACCGACTACAGAAAAGTCAGCCTTGCAAGATAACCCACTTGTCTGAGGGCAGGAACAACTGATGTCTGGCCAGGTCTAAAGATGTACTCCATGTGATGGTATCAGCCTTTTGCCCGAGGAGAGGCCCAACTAGTAAAAGACTTTTTTTCTTCTTCTTCTTTTTTTTTTTTAAAGAGCTGGCTGTAGCATCTGACAAGGTTGGATTACACAAATCAAACTCTGTTTCATCCCACGTGGCCTCTGCCCTCAGGACAAAGAGTGTTCCCTCCCCTCTCCGGATAAGAATCTCCCTCGGCCTCTCTCCCTTTGGATCCAATTCACACCCTCTGGGGGCTTTTGTGTGTCACCCGTGTTCCAGATGCTCCAGCAAAAGCTAATTCACCCCCAAAGAACTAGAGCAAAGAGCAAGCCTACACTGTGGCCAGGCTTGAAAAGGACCCTGCCAATTTACCAAACAGACAGCAATTTATAATATCTCATACTTAGAGTGCCTTCCGATCTTCCCATTTCCTCTTCACAAAGATCTGGAACACAGGAAGGACACGTATTATCCATCCCATTTTACGGATGGGGAGGTAAAGGCTCAGAAACATTCCCCCAAGCACATTAGTTGGGGGGTGGGGGTTATTCGGACCCCTGACTTCTGACTCCAGAGCTATGTTTTTCCACTAAAATATTAGTGTGTTCATTCACATCATGGCAAGTAGCACTAACTTTTCAAAGAGAATCACCACTGAGCTGCTCCCCTCGTATGTTTAAAGACATTGTTTCCAGATCATTAACTATTTAGTAAGGATGCTGTGGACCAGAAAAAAATAAACCTTCCAGAGGCAGGGCTAACTGAAGATCAAACAGAAATAAAGCTAAAACTGCTCTGAAATTATAACTTCAGATCATGTTCTGAAACCACACTCGGTTTCTTTAAAACACAGAATTTCCTATACCCTGTTTTGCAGGGAGAAACACTCTCTCCAGAGTGATGTTTTCCCACCTCTTCCCCTTAGCCATCATAGTCTAAACCCACCCTGACCGAGGCTGAGGGAGAGAGCCTCGGCACCGAGAACATGAACACCGAGATAAGAGAGACTTCAGGAAAATTCCACTTGAAAGAAGTTGAGAAGATGTTTTTGTTCAATTCAGCAAGCTTCTATCAAGCCCCGAACTCGGCTAAGACTTATGAAGGACACAAAGATGAGCAAGATGTCAACTGTCCTCAGTTGTTTTACAATCTGAACGGAAGACAACAAGAGCATAGAAGTAAGTTTTATGGGAGGCAGAGGGAGGTCAGGGCAGTGAGTGGGCGCTCCCTCACACTCCTGTCTTCCAGGGGGTGCCTGGAAGCAGAGATTGCGCAGTGGGAAGACCACAGTTTTAGGATCAGTCAGATCCGTATGGCTCCCAGCGCAGTCACTTACAGCGTAACTTGGGCATGCCGTCTCCCTTCTCTGAGCCTCGGTGTCCTACCAAATGGGGCTAACGGGGTCCAGAGGTACGAGGTTGCTGTGGTGATCCAGTGAGAAACATCCATGTAAAGCAATAGGCCTGGTGACTGTGCCGAGCAAGCAGCTCACTCCCCATGCTGAGGACAAGGAAACCTGCGCCCCACTTAAGCTCGCTGAGCACTTCCCTCAACATCCTCTCCCTCAGAGCGCCTGCCCCAGGAGTGCTATCTTCTAAACAGACTTATGAAGTCCTGGGGAAATCCCTGACTTTTCACTCTGAGATGGGCCAAGACAGCTAGAGGCAGCTGGGCTCAGAATTCCAGGCGGCCAAGCTGAGCAAGGGATTCTGAAACCCACAAGGCAGCCCCTTGGGTCCAGTGGCCCACTGCCCTAAGAAGGCTTCTGACCCAGATGCTAGAGGAACGAGCAACGTGGCAAAATGGAGAAGGAAAAAAATAGCCCCTTGCCAAGAGCTTCCTCAGGGCAGTCAGCCGTGCCAACAGGACATTGAAGCCACTGGCTGCCATCATGGCGACACCAATCACTTCTTCCGGGAAGAAAGGGTAGCGCGGGGCAGGCTGGGTCTCAGTCGAAGACAGGAGGGTTTCCTCTAATGCAACTGCGGGCCACCGGCTCCAGCCACTGGGGGCTGGGGGGCAGGGCTGTGTGCACGACCCATATCCCCAGAGCCCCATGTGGCGCCTCCACAGCCTCTGGAGGCTGCCATTCCTGGGGCCCTTACCCAGCTTCCCACAGGGCCGGCTCTGGCTCCCTCAGAGAACTGCTCCGTCGAACTACCGGACAACTTCTTAAGAACTCAGGAAGAAATCCTGGTGTGTGTGCTCTGGTGGAAGGTGAGGGAGAGAGAGGATTGAGGGGCGGCAGATCTGCTGTGGGGCTACGAGACCGTGGAAAAGGAGCCCCCAAAGCTCTGACTCCCAAACTGGGGCCTTGGCAGCTGGCTGTTCTTGTCCTGCCTGGAGCCAGTCCCCTAGCCAGGACAAGGCAAGCTAAGCGTGGAAGAAGGCTGGACCCTCCTCCTCACCACACACACTGACCGTTCTCGTTCTGGTCATGGAACATGCCCTCTTGGTTGTCAGACAGGATCAAAAGGCAAACCAGACCTTTTTCTTCATCCTTCTTTTCTTGTGCCTCTCCCAACCCCTCCTCCCATCACCCCCCTTCTCCCCTAAGGAAAAAAAAAAAAAAAGCCAACTCCCATCCCCAAGGCCTATAGCTTGGTGAGGAGGGAATGAACTCTCCAGAACTACAAGGCCCTTCTCCTGGAAGAGAGAGTAGTCAGGTGCAGAGTTGTGTGGGGAACTCGGCCTCTAGTCAGCCACGCTGATGACTCAGAAGCTAAATATAGTGAGCGATATAAACAGAGCCAGCCACAGAGCAAACACAGGGCCCCCAAGCCCCGGCCTGGCTCTCACGCACAGCGGCCCTCCACGGCCCCTCCCCCAGTCTCACTTTTCCCCAGGCACCCTCCTAGGTAGACCTCCCACTGCTGGAACAGAGGCTGGCTCCACAGGGACCTTCTCACTCTAAGGTGAATGTCTGGGGCTCCTGCCCAGGGCTGCCACATCTAGGGTCTGAACAACCTCATTAGCCACAGTCTGAGCCCCCCAAACCACTCAGCAACAAGGAGGGCATCCCAAAGGGTCAGGAAGCAGTCAAGGGCCCCCTGAACAAAGGATCCAGGCTGTTGGCAGATGTAAACACCACTCTGGGTACAACTTCCAAGTGAGCTCCCTAAGAACTATAAAGACAGGTCCAAGCAAAATCCTAAAATCATCTTCTGGCACATTTCTTAAAGTGTTAAACCGCCCACACCTTAATAGTTATATATATTATAATCTCCACTGGGCTTTCACATCTGCTCTGCTAGGTAAGTATGAGAAATCGAGGTTCAGGGAAGTTAAATGACATGCCTATAGACAGAGAACTCATAAGGGACAGAGGTAGAAATTTGAACCCAGGTCTGCCTTTACGTCTAGGATCCTTTCTGTGATATTGCAACAAAAGATAGTTTCTAGTGAGTGGCTAACATTTTCCTCAGATTTCATTTTCCAGAAAGTCTAATTACCATTCAGAGAATTTCCAAATCGGACTATTCTGAATGAAGCCACTCCTGGTCCAAGTGAAAAGGCCATTTCCAACTCAAGGAATTCCCATGTGCTTGTAGCTTTACTCACTCAGTGGTCTACAGTGGCTTTTTTTTTTTTTTTTTTTTGAGGATTCTTGGCTTCTTAACATTGCCTAGGAATACCCCCCCCCCCATAAATTTCAAGATGGTGCCATTGGGATAGGAGACATTCCTAAGAGGAGGGGACAGCAGCTACTGTCCATTCTTAGGCCCATACTGGAGGAGATCGCGGAAGGGGGAATGGAGAGAAACTAGAACCCACACCTTCTGACTCCAGCAGCTCATGAACACAGTGAGGAAGCAAACCTGTACCTCCTCTTCACTGCAGAAGCTGGAGAGACAGAGCCTAAGTCAAGGTAGACCCTGGTCAGCAAATCACCAACTCTTGATTTCAGCTCAGGTCATGATTTCAGTTCGTGAGATTGGGCCCCATATTGGGCTCAGTGCCCATAGCAGAGTCTGTTTGTCCCTCTCCCTCCTACACTGCCCCTCACTCTTTCTCTCTCTAAAATAAATAAATAAAATCTAAAAAAAAAAAGGGGGGGGGGACCATTCCACTCCTGACCCAGTCAAAGGAAGGTGGGGCATGTGACCAGGTTGGGAAAGGCTTTTGTCTCCAAACGCCCGGCCTCCAACTCTCTTGCTGCTTTGGAGACCCAAAGAGCCAACAAAAAGCACCTCACTGATACTGATATTCTGCCTTCAAATCCTTGCCTTTCAATCCAGAGGAGCCACCCTGAACTGATCACTCGGGTAACCAGGCTAGACCCCACCCACATGCTCCTTAGGAAGTATGTGGCCGGCAAAAATCCAGATCCAACATCCAGTACAATTTGCAACCTTTTGAATTGGGGGTCATGTTGATGCACTCAATTGGCCATAATGCCATTCTACAACACACTACCCCGTCATGGTACCCCCCACCCCCTCTGCTCCACATCTCCTAGGAAAAAGTGTTCCCTTGACACAGAAAAAGAATTACTTGAGGTCCTTAACTAGGGACCAAAAGTGAATGCTCACACTACCTACAGGACTCAGGGACCAAGGGCCATTGTCTGGCCTTGGGACACCATCCCAGATCTGAGGAGAAAGGAAATGGCCAAGCCCTCTCAACAACTTATTGCCTCTTGGGTTGTGTTTCCTGGCTCCCTAAACTCGGCCTATATCGATGGGGGACTGATCATCATTCTTTGAGGAGAAATGTACAAGGCCGAGGCCCACAAGTGAACAGCTTGGACACTGATTTCTCTGTGCAGGGCAGGTGGAGGGAGCTCAGGGGAGGCAACTCTGCTAAGGGATCAGCCTGATAGGAGGGGTGGGAAATGGTGAACTGACAAGAACAAATGTGAGGGATGATCAGGCTTCTAGACAGACAACAGGAAACATGCATTAAAGAATACCTACTGTGTACCCAGAACTTTAAATGGTATTTTCTCACTTAACCTTCACAATAATATTCTGTGGTATTAGCTCTAATTTACAGAGGAGGAGCTAGACTTGACAAGGTCAAGTGCCTTCCTGATGGCTAGGGGGTAGCAGAGCTGGCATTTAAACCTGGGCCTTCTGACTTTGGACTCAAAGCCTAGAGACTTAATCCTAAACCACTTCCTTCCTAGTACCTCAGTGTCCCTGCCTGCAAAGGAAGGGAATAGGGAAAGAAAAGAAAAGAATGTAGGAGTCACAACAGTACTTTCTAGATATGAAATATTAGACTGTGGTTTATATAATAAAGTCAGAAAACGACTCACTTCTTAAAGCTAGCTGCTAAAAGTTCCTCTGCATGCTGGTGCTCCTTCTGCCCGTGGCTCTTATCCTAGCCCTTCCTGCAGGATGAGCTCCTGGACAAGGTCTGTGAGCAGGGTTAGTGGGGAGGACAGGGTTAAAAGCAAGAGGATTCCACAGACCAAAAGCCTGGTTCTCTGTAATGGAAAGTTTGGGAAAACCAGCTCTGGGCTAGAAAGGCTTAGCTGACTGGCTCCCGCCACTGTGAGGTAGGAGTAGATAGCAGGCAGGAGGGTGAGGGACACAGGGACACAGGGGACTTGGGAGCCAGTAGGGGGTGAGGTGCAGAACACTGCAGGGGAGATTCTCCTATGGTTCTCCTTTGATTCTGCTGCTTTGCCCCTCCTCCCAGGCTGGGGTAGCTCTGGCTGATAGCCGAAAGATACCCTCAAAAAGGCAGCCCTGGACTGGGGAAAATGATGCCAAGCAGCAATGAGCAGGGTCAGACCTTGGGATGAGGGCTGTCTCCTCTCGTTCAGGACTGAGTCATCAAGAAAGGGCCCTGGGCTATGTTCTAGTCTTGTCCTCCCAGCCTGCTCCCAAGCCTACGGGGGCTCACCAATGGATGGAGAAATATTCTGGGAAACAATTGTTGAGAGGGATCAGGTCAATTGGGAATGAAGAAAGCTGCCTTCCAGACAGTCCTCTAGATGAATCTAGGAGACCCACAGCCACTGTGCCCTCCAAAAACTCCAGCACCAGGACTGGAAGCTGTGAGCTGGTCTCAGCCATAGGCCTGTAAAACCAGGCTAGAGTGAATGGGCAGGAAGGAGGCCAAGAGACGGAAATCCAGAATCAGAGCAAGTCCACACATGGAATGAAGGGGAGACTTGAAGCCAAGTTTCCAGATAACAATCAAAGGAGGGACTAGGGACTGGAGCGAGGGGCCAACGGAGGAAGCTAGGCTGCCTTATTACCTAAGCATAGGGCCCCCCTCTCTTCCAGATCACTAAGGGACTGGGAGAGCCATCCAGGACCAGGTCTGGCCCCAGATTTCCCTCAGAACTCCTTGGCAGAAGGCACTAACCATATGTAACCCCTGATGGTCTGTTCTCAGGAGACCAAAAGACAACTTCTCTCTCCCCTGGTGTTGGCAATGGTTTGGCCCTTCAGTCAAACCTACTCTGATCACCTGAAGTTACCCATCTAAACTCAGGGTCTGCCCAACCGTGATGAGTTATTTATTCTCTTTATTCCAGACACAGACACAGACACAGACACAGACACACACACACACACACACACAGACACACACACAGCCCGCTAGGACGGTCCCCGGGGTAGGGACCGTGTTCATTTCCAGGTGGCATGCCTTTGCTTCCATGGTGGTTGTACGAGCACGGATTCAGCCCTGGGCTCCTCTCCCTGCCTTGGCAGCCATCCAGAAAGCCAGCCCAGAGAGGAAGGGTTAAGTGCCTGGGGGCTGGCCCAGACAGCGGCTGCAGAGCAGGGCAGCCTCCAGCCCGTGGCACGGAGGGCTCCTCCAGCACGAGCCTGCCAGCCGCCGCCGCCTTTGTTGATGGACTCTGCCACATGCTCGACTGACACGCGATGCTCCGCCCAGGCGGGGCTGGTGCCAGGCTGCCGGCCAAGCGCCCGGCCGCCAGTCTGGAGAGACTCTCTGAGGTATACTCTCCAGAGTCCCAGGTCCCGGTTCCCAGACAGAGACAATGAGGAGCAGCCTCCCCAGCTGGAAAGTGTCAGGTTACAACCGGTTCCACCACTTTCCCCGACTCAGGCCCATCCCTCGGCCTTGGTTACCCGGTTCCCACTGCACCTCAAGTCAGGCACCCCCAAATGTCCGATTTCACTCCGGCACCCTGAAAACCTTCCCCTTGGGTCTGGGAGGGACAATCTCCCACCCTGGCCTTGAGCAGACACAGTGTGTCAAACAAGGCTGCAGAAAGCCACCCCATTCCCCAGGAGAGATGGTAGCATTTCCTGACAAACCACTGGACAAACCGCTCTTAGGAAGCCTGAGCTGAGAGAGGGCAGAGAACCAACTTGGAGCTCAGAGATGGCAAGAGTGCTCAGCCAGTTGGGCCCATCCAGTTAACCCTGGGACCATATCCTCGGGGCCTGGCAGAGACAGAGTTGCTGAGGCAGGTCCAAGCCCCCAGCCCCAGCAGACTCCCCCCCCCGCCCCACCCCAAGCCCCCGTGCCTACTTGCTGCATGTGAAGCCGATGGAACTGGTCTGCAATGCACTGAAGCTTTCGGGCAATCTGTACCTCTGCTCGATGCTGCCACTGCCCTTCAGGGGGCTGCCCCCCAAGGGGCAAGCCTGCAGGGAAACTGGCCGGGAGAGGGAGCCGGTAGCCAGCATTGCCTGCAAAGACAGAGGGCCCACATCTCAGCATTCTCCACAACTGCACCATCCACTCCATGCCTAACACTCCTGGCTGACACCTGGGGCCCGAGGCCTTTATCGGGCACGCTGCCAGATTTGGGCAACCTGGCTGCCCAACCATCTAAAAGCTGATGTTCAGAGGGAGCAAATGGTCCTAGCCTTGTCCCTTCACAGGCAGTGCCGGGGCAAAAGTAGTATGTGTGGGGGAACTTGCCAGCCTTCGGTCTTTATTTACCAAGCTGTGCTTGACCACAATTTATTTTTCATGCAGTAGCAGGTTGAAGCTCTTCTCTGGAAAAGCACCGGAGGCAGCTCTCCGGAGTTCCTGGGTTGAGCAAAGCAAGGCGGGAGAAAGAGAATACCAAAATGTGCCTTCACTTTTTCCCCTGGCTGGGCCCAGGTCCTGAAGCTCTGGGCAATGGTACGAAAACGAGGGAGAGAAAACTCCTTAGACCCACTGGATAGCCAAGTTCCTCTCTGGAGGAGCCCCAGGCCAGACCGCAAGACCTCGAGACCTGCGCTGCACCCTACCCAAGTGCTGGCAAGCGAGCTGCCGCTAGGGGTGCCCGCCTGCCTCCTCCCTCTGTTCCCTCTTCCCTGCTGGCCGGCCTTATCCATCTTTTCGGACTCCCCAAGGAAGTACCGGGCAGCTCCCTCCAGGAATAACTGCAGCGGCTCCTCAAGAGGCAACCTCAGACCTAGCAAGACAGCCTCCGAACCTTTTCCCCCACCCTCCATAAGCTATTGTGCTAAAAGAATAAAGCCGACTGAGTGTCTAACCCTGTCCCTTTGCCAGAGGAGGGCATGTTACTCATAAAACAAACCATTTAAGCCCACAAATGAAGGGGGCTTGTCTGATTGAGTCTTGGAAACAGCCCCTCAGCTGGCACTGAGCCCCGGCAGGCCCAACCTCTTTCTCCAATTCCCCCTTCCAAGCACAGAAAGTCCCAAGTGACACCTTCTGCCTTCAGGAACCTTCCCTCCAGAAAGGGCTGGGTTTTTCCCTTCAGTGTCAACAGCGAGTCACAGATCCCCCAACCTTCTCCGGGGCCACTTCGGCCAATTAATGGAAGGCATATCACTCCCAGGACACAAAAGCCTGGGCCACTCATTGGGCCACAGGATGTAAAGCCCAAGGCCCAGGTACCCTCTCTCCAACCCTAAAAGGCACCATGGACCCAAGGATCCCTGCAGAAAGGGACAAAAAGGCAGAAGTGATGGCATAGCAACTTGCCTTTCTTGGTGCCCAAGGAGCACAAGTGAAAAGCAATAACAGGCAGAGAAGAAGAGTGACAAGAGTCGAGGAATCCATAGCCCCTGCTGTTTAATTTGGGGAAGGAAATAACAAAGTGCAGGTCTGAGGAGGGGAAGTCCCCTCTTTTCCCCCAGTCTCTATGGGAGGAGTCCTGAGGCTAAGAGCACTCACCATAAAAGAGTCGCTGGGGTTCTTGGGTCACCCCACAAGGCAGCATGACACCCTGACTCGGGGAGGCTGGACTGAGGGTCTGGGTGGCCTTGTCTTCCTGGCTGGTGGGTCGAAGCCCAGGGCCACAGCAGTGGGTGAGAGGGAAGAGATGCAGACGGCTGAGGGGGCAGTCCAGCTGGCTCTGGGCAAACAGGTCAGCAGAGAGCAAGCTCCCAGGCTGCGTCCCCGGCTCCCCGTCGTCTGGCTGGAACACATCATCCTCTAGCTCCTCCACACACTGAGGCGGATCCATCTCCCCTGTTAGGGCGCAAAGCAGGTCTCCGGGCTGCTGCTTCTACCCAGGCCAAACCTGAAGGATCCCCCCTCCCCTTTCTTCTGTCCTGCTTCTCCTTCTTACCTGGGGCAGTGGGGCCAGGTACTGAGGACAAATAACCCGGTGATAAAATACTACCAAGGATGACACCCCTCCCCAAACAGTGAGGACCGCCTCGCTGTTCAAGGATGTGCCATACCTCTTCCCTGGGCCTTCCCAGAGCCACCCCCTACCTTGGCCTTTTCTTCTGACCCAGGCTGGTTCTGGTCACGAAGTCTGACTGCTATTGACTCTGAGCAATAGCAGGGGTATGATCAACTGCTACAAGCATGCAGGACACCTGGGGAAATGTCAACAAGACTAGACCCTGTGAGTGGCTGTGGGAGGGCAGAGGGTGCTGTGACTGGCTGTACACACAGTGCTCACCACACACACACACACACACACACACACACTCACTCACTCACTCACTCACTGCCCTGAGGAGTAACCAGCCAGCTCTCCTCTCAGTCTGAGCTGAGCTCCCAGCTGAGCAGCAAAAACAAAAGCCAGCAATCAGAGGGCAGCCAGGTTCCCTCCAAACCTGCTAAGCCCCGCCCAGATGCCCATCTACTCTAGTCTCCACCCCCTGCTTGCTCAACACAACAAACAGGCTCCACGGTGTGGTAAGCGTGTCCTGGGAGAGAGGGCAGAAAGACCCAAGTTAATCGTTGCCCTCCCAGCAGAGGAGAGCTGTCTGTCCACCACAGCTTGGCCGAGAGGGTAGGTCCAACATCTAGCATGTGGCCAGCCTCCCCCAGCTCAGCCTACTCACTGGTGTCCATGACTTCAATCTTCTTTCCCCACAGCCCAGCATTCCTGTCAGCGTTGAACCTGAGACTGGTGTAACCTTCCTCACAGAAGGAAGTGAAATTCAGCCCTCTTTCTGTGACCTCACTCACCGCCTCTGTACTACTCAGGTTGTCGATACGAGTTTCTTGGTCATGAAGAAGTTCCTCTTGCTCCACCTGATGGCTCTTGGAAATCTAAGCTTGGAGCCGGCCAGCATCTTGAGCTCCCAACACAGCCCCCTACACACACACACACACACACACACACACACACACACACACACCCAGGAACCTGTTAAGAGTCCCTGGGCAGCCAGAAGCAGCAACTACCTGAATGGTTAAGGATACAGAGAGATACTGTTTGTCACTGCCAGATTCAATTAGATATCCCCTGGGAATTCTGTCTCCCAGTCTCTTGCCTTTGAAGAACAAGCCAAATGGTCTGTGGGTTGGTAAAGTACTTAAAGGCATCTCACTTAAATTCAGAAAATCTGGGGCGCCTGGGTGGCTCAGTTGGTTAAGCGACTGCCTCTGGCTCAGGTCATGATCCTGGAGTCCCAGGATCGAGTCCCGCATCGGGCTCCCTGCTCGGCAGGGAGTCTGCTTCTCCCTCTGACCCTCCCCACTCTCATGTGCTCTCTCTCATTCTCTCTCTCTCAAATAAATAAATAAAATCTTTTAAATTCAGAAAATCTTGGCTTCCCTAAATGCAAGCTCTCTCTGAGGTGCTTGCTTCAACCCTCCCTCCATCCCAACTATCCGTGAGCTATCTATGACCCCATCTCTGCCCTCTTCCCTGGTGAGTGAGGAGACCCCCGCTTGGATGGCAAAACAGGCACACGCTGTTCTTTGGAAAGTGTTTCCCAAAGGAGGGTAGGAGATCTTCAGCTTATCAGCACCAGGAAACAAAGTTTCTGGCTGAAAGGACCAAGTGCTGTCTTGCCAGTCACCTGGCAGGGGCTCACCTCCAGCCCTTCAGGCTTCTCTCCCCAAGCTGGCAATCCCAGCCTAAGAAGGGGCCCTCCAAAGCCAATCACAAGCAGCAGTCATTGTCTTGGTTTTTCCTTTGAAGCCGGTCACCTCCCCCTCCCCCTCCCAGCAAAGCCCCAAAGTTCAACCCTTGCCTGGACTGGACTGTGGGGAAATGCAGCCATAGGGTGTGTCTCTGCAAGCCCTGGGGACCCTACCCATTCTCCACAGGAACTGCAGGTGGCTCTTCTGTACGCGGGAGCCTCCCGAGGGGTGCTGGGCAAAGTCAAGTGTAAACCGGGATGCGGTAAGGAGACCCTCTTCTCCCCTTCGCCTGAGCTGAGGGGGTGATGTCCAAACTGGTAGGAGGATCACACTTCTTGAGAGCACAGCCCGGGAAGGCTTTATTCCTAGCAAGGGGAATCAAAGCCCGCTGGAGCCGTCCCAGCCCCCAAGGGCTGTAACTGGGATGCTGAACTTAAGACTCCTCCTCCCAGGAGAAGTGCTTAGCCAGGCACTCTGAACCTCGATAGGAGTTAAAATCTCGGAACGCACACATACATGCATACACACTCACGCACCCACACGACACACAGCAGACCTGGGTGACTCCAGGAGAGAGTCTCGGCCTCCGAGTCGTGATGCCAGGGCTCCGCGCCAGGGTCCAGCGTGACGAGCACTCGGGGGCTTGGCGCCCAGACTCAATTGGGAAGGAGGGAAAGAGCCCAGCTGTTAAGGAGAGGAGCCTTCAGACTCCGCAGGGAGGCTGGACGCCCCACAACTCCCTGTCCTACCCCAAAGTCAGATCCAGAGGCCGGGCCGTTCTCGGGAGCCCAGGTCTGCTCAGCAGTGAACCGCAGGTTCCCTGTCCACCTGGACCCAACTCCTTACTGTCTGAAATGCTACTACCCCCAAGTTCCCTGGTGGAGCAGCGCACCTAGATGAGGGTTCTGCACCCCGTTCCCGCACCCAAGCGCTCCAGTCCTTCATGGTCACCCTAGACGCCCGCAGCCCAACCCTTCCCGGGCCCCCATGCGCAGCACGACTCCTCTCCCCACTTCCCCGAGGAGGTGCGATCCAACTCCGGCCGGCCCCGGCCGCCCGCGCGCTCACCGGGCTGCGGCGGGTGGCGGGAGGCGCGGGCAGGGGCGGCGGCGGCAGCTGGCTGGCTGGCGCGGGAGGAGGCCACTGTGCACCGCGCGGTATTGTTTCCAAAATACGCCCGCTCGGGGCATCCCGCAAACAGCTGATGAGGCCCCGCCCCCGGCGCGTCACGCCCACGGCTGGCCAATGGCGAGCGGAGCCCCAAGTCCCGGGCTGGGCGGCTGCCAGGGACGGTCACGAATGTACGAACCTTCCCTTGGAAACATCGCAAGGGGCCGAGCGAAATTCCGGCTCCCGTCAGAAACGCAATTGGAGCGCCATAGTCCGCGCAGGTTCCGTTCCTAACGCCAGCTCGGGAAGGACCGGAGAGTCCCCGAGTCCTCTCTATTAGAAGGGAGAGAGGGGGCGCCAAAGTGACTTTTGTCTTCTCTTTCTCCGGAATGGCCTGATAATTATGGAGCGTCCAGAAAGGGAGGGTAGGAGGAGGCAGGAAGCTTTTAGATGGGGCGGGCGGCGTCCACCGAGTGCAAGGTGTGGGTCCTTGTGGATCCCGGCCTGGTGGCAAAGCACCCTCCCGCCTGCCTAGCGGGTCAGAAATGAACTCCCGGCGCAAATCTCTAGGAAGCATGAGAACACGTGCGTCTGGCGCTGTTACCGAGTGACATTCAGATCAAACACCTCCAAAGGGACTCTCATGTCCTCTCCTTGAGTGGGCGTGGATACTTAGAAAATAAGTATCTGGCTGAGGAGAGGAAAGATAAAAAATGCAGGCGCTGCGTGAGCAGTTGACACCCATCCTGTTTATGGCATCATCCAGAGATGTGTACTGCAGATCTCGTACTATCAGTAAGGGAGTCCCCAGGCCATTTCACAAACATTTATTGAATACCTACATTGTGCCAGGTACTGGGTTAGGAGCCAAAAACCTGGTGCCTGTCCTCAGGGAGCCTATAGTTTACTCGGGGAGGAAGATTTGAAAATAACCGAATGCCGCATGAAATGTCTTAATTTTTAGGGACAATGACTGCTGGAAGGTGCAGAAAAATTCAGAACGGAAAGCTTCAGGGAGATGGCTTTTGAGTTGGGCCTTAAAGGATGTGGAAATTTTTCAATAAGGAAGACCAAATAAAGCAGCCCAGGCCTAGGGCAGCAGAATAAAGTGCTGAACTGGACAATCTGTCCTGAGAGCAGGGCAGGCTGGAGGAGAGGTCTTTGGGTGCACCCCAGGATTTGGGAAGGGTGGTCATGGACAGGTAGATTCAGGTCAGAGTACATAGGTGTCCCTGCAGTGCAAGGCTGGAGAATCCCTACTGGAGGCAAAAGGGAGCCAGCAAAGATTTTTACAGAAGATAAGTGAATTGACCAAGCCTGCATTTTAGGAAAGATAAAAGAAGCCAGAAATCAGTGAGAGCGAGCCAGTCCCTGCAACAGACTAGGTGGTCAATGATGGGCCTGACCCTGGTGATAGTAGGGATGGACAGTCCTCTGACCACCAAGCTGCTGTCTCTGGTTGTAAACTCAGACAGATTTAAGTTAAGTGGAGCTGGGACTCAGCCCAGAGGAGCCTGAAGTCTCCTTGCACCTTTTCCCCTACCCATTCTTTCCTTAGCTCCCTCAAAGCGCATCTGAAAGAGAGCCAACCAGGCATCTTGACTGACAGCTGGGGTTGCTAAGGCAGGAAAACACCATCTCCAAAGTCCAGAGAAGAGGGAAAAGGGAAAGAGGGGAGGGTCGAGGTTGGCCAGCAGCCCAGTCCCCAGGAGCTGACGGATGTCCAGAAAGAGGTGCTGGAGCCAAAAGGAGATATATTATTTTACCAGGAGGCTTGGCCAAGAGGGAGTGTCACCTGGTCAGGGTGACCTCACATTCATGCCACATGTGGGGAAATGAGGAAACCAAGCCCAGCTTCCATGCAGGGCACTGGGGAGCCCTCACCACATTCACCAGGCACAGACCTCTTTCCCCTCCTTCCTTCCATCCTTCTCTTCTGAATGGCTTTCCTCCTGGACCCATGTCTCAAGCTGACCAGTGAGGACTATGGGTATTACTTAGGATCAAGAATGAACCGAAGGGGCGCCTGGGTGGCTCAGTTGGTTAAGCGACTGCCTTCAGCTCAGGTCATGATCCTGGAGTCCCTGGATCGAGTCTGCATCGGGCTCCCTGCTCGGCAGGGAGTCTGCTTCTCCCTCTGACCCTCCTCCCTCTCATGCTCTCTGTCTCAAATAAATAAATAAAATCTTTAAAAAAAAAAAAAAGAATGAACCGAAGGACAGAGCAGGTCTGAATCTCTCTTCTCAGGCAGCACAGGCCCTAGGGGGCAGAGGTCATGCTCATTTTCCTTACCGCCCCCAACCCCCACGTCTCCATCTCCCACCTCCCCACCTCTCAGCCCCCACCCCCATTCCAAGCTGCAACTGCTCTGTCTGCTTCATCATGGCAGAATTGGGTCCACAAGGTAAGGAAGATGGTAGAGCAGAATTGTTACCTGGGCTCCATGTACTTGCCAGACTCACCAGGGTCTCCTCAGCTTTAGGGTCTCTGAACCCCTGAAATTGGCTAAATTGTGTATGTGGGTTCACACAAATATTTTGAGGGGTGGCTCCATAGCTTACTTACAACAGTCTCCCAAAGGGGCCTGTGATCCTATAAAAGTTTAAAAATCACCAATGTAGGGGAATGGGGCTGGGAGCAGAAGGGATCATCTTAGTGGGTCTGGATAGTTTGCAAGGTGGGAGGAGGGTCACACCCTCTAGTGACATTTCTTCTAAGACCTCTCTCCCAGGCCTTCCCAGCCTCTCTCAGGCTGGTTCTGAAGGACACGCAGCGGCTTGGCCTCCTGTGCTCTCAGCCTCTAGGGTCAGGCAGCAGGGGCCCAGCCTTCTGAGCTGCAGGGACCAGAAAAGACTGTCAGGGATAAAGGGGTCAGGGAGGTCAGGAGCCTCACTCCCCACCTCTCATCACTGTCAAAGCGGATCCCTCCCTCTGTACCATTCCTCCCCTTCCAGCACAGGGCTCAGCAGCGTCAGGACCTGCTTGACTGGAGGTCTGGGCACTGAATCCCTGACCAACAGCAGCACCCTAGTTGCGGCCACAGCAGTCTATTTTGGAGAATTTCCTTTCTCTCTTTCTCTTCCCGCCCCTTGCCCCAATTTGTTTTCTCCTCTGCTGATTGATGCTGGCTGTAGAAGGAGGGTCCCCAGAGAAAGGCATAGTTGCTCTGAAAGGCGCCAACGATCTGGGAGGGACACAAAGAGTTAAGGGGAGGCTGCTTTCAACAGAAGAGAAAATCCAGCTCCCTATAGAAAGCAGGCAGCAACCCTCTCCATTGTTTCACCTGGCTATAGGATTTCTCTCTGAGACAAGGAATAGGCTCTAAAACTCTGGTAACTGGATCACTGGGAAGGGAGGTTTTTAAAAACCAGCTGACAGCTGAATAATAGGAATTACCAGGCAGGCTGCCCCGGGGGTTGCTGAGGTTTGTAACTCAACCCCCAGGGAGGGGTTAGATTGGAAACTGATTTATGGTGGGGGTCTTGGTGGGGGAGTCCATAGTGCTTGATCCTCTTGCCTCTTAACTTCCTCCAGGAGGGATCGTGTCCATAAGAAAGATCAGGAACCTGGAAGATTTGAGTGTCCTTCCCTTGCTGGTATTGCTCTAAAAGAATGAAATTATCTCTCGGACATCATTCCATCTGTGTGCAAAGGAACAGTCGCTCTCTTCTGAGTTGCAGTGTGTGTGTGTTTACAAGTAAGAGAGAGAGAGAGAATATACCCGAATAGACAGATTAGTTTCTGCTAACTGGGTAAGCAAGTGGAGAGACTTGATTTCCCAGTCAATGAGTTCACTACTTGCCAATCACTGGTTCAGTGGGATGTAAACAGAAAAAGCAGGTGCTAAAGAGAAAACACTTGGAGCCCCAGACCTGGGTGGAAAGGAAGATGCAAAGTGAGGCTGCCGTGCGAAAGCCCAGGGGAAACTAAAAGATAAGGTGAAGTCCAGGATCCCATGACTTACGACATTTAGCACACATTCAGTTTCAGTTTTCAGTGAATGAATAAGTATACATTTCCAGATTTTAAAAATATGAATAGTTTCATGTTGGGGAGTGGGGAAAAAAACTCTGCAGTGGAGGATTTCCATAAATGTTCTATCTCCATTGTGTCTGTCACTTGGGATGGCTGGCCTTAACCGAGTCTCTTCTCACCAGCAGAGCCAACTCCTAGAAGACAAAAGGGATGCTGCCAGGTCTTTGGTACCGTCAGACCACCCTCCTCCTGGCTGCGGGGACACATTTACAGGAAAACTACAAGCATGGCCCTCAGATGGTAGAGCAGAATTGTTACCTGGGCTCCATGTACTTGCCAGACTCACCAGGGTCTCCTCAGCTTTAGAGTCTCTGAACCCCTGAAATTGGCTAAATTGTGTATGTGGGTTCACACAAATATTTTGAGGGGTGGCTCCATAGCTTACTTACAACAGTCTCCCAAAGGGGACTGTGATCCTATAAAAGTTTAAAAATCACCAATGTAGGTGATTTCCCCCTCCCCCTCCTCCCCAGCCCAGGGCTCAACATGCCCAGCCCACGGAAAAGAAGTAGGGTTTATCCTGCCAAGGGATGAAGGAATCCAATCAAAATACTCTCCTTTTACTCTACTTCACCCAGGACGCAGTCATTTTCCTGGGCAAAGATACACCAGGACGTCAGTACATACTTCTCCTTGGGATTGTCAGGGAAACCTCAGAAATGTTCGGCTCAGGCTAGAGAATGATCGATTGCTATTGAGGAAACCTGCCACCTGTAAGATCTGAGAAGCAGTCCCTCCTGGGTCTAGAGCCTCCCAGGTTTTGAATCTGGTGCTCAAGAGGATCTGGACCAAGAAGATGAGTTGGATCATCTGTTTCCCAGCCAAACCCTTAGTCCTTACTGTCCTGGAGTGGGAGAGGGTCACTATCTGGCAAAGACAGAGGGGCTCCATCACCCAGGTGTGAGTTCATCAAATATCTACTGAGCATCTGCCATGTGCTAGGCTCCACGTCAAAGGCTGGAGGTACAGATATCCCTGGGGCATCCTTGAGCATATCCATGCCCTTTTCCCCCAAACACGAACCCTCATATGCATATCTCAAAGGGAAACTGGGGACAGGAGGAAGGTCTGTCAGGGAGAGCTGCAACGGGACAAGCTAAAGGTAAACAGATTTCCCAGGGAGGCCGAAACTCCCTGGAAGCGGTCTTGCGTTCCCTCGCACAAGGATATCCTGGAAATGTCCGAGGCCCCACTTCTTCCCTGTTCCCAAGGCCCACCCCTCATCAGGTGGAGTAGAAAGATGTGAGGAGATTTGGGTTCAGTTCCCAGCTCTGCCATCAACAGGCGCCGTCCACCACACTTATGTCCTCGCCCCTGCAGATTCAGAGGTGGCACACCTTGCTGGCTTGGCTGGGCTAGGACTCTGGGGACAACACCTGCCTCTTGTCCCAATTCCGCCAGAGGTCCCTGGGTTATAATCCAAACAACTCCCACCTGTTGAGCACCTACGAAATGCTAGACACCAGACAAAAGGCAGCTCACTTAATCCTAAACAACCCCAAGAGGGAGCCGTCACCATCAGTGCCATTTGACATTCACGGAATCTAAAGTCACTTCTCCAAAGACAGGCAGCCAGCAACAGCTCCATGATTTGAGGCTGATCTGTGTGACGTGAACGTCAGTGCTCACATCCCCTACATATACTGCCTTCAAGGCACACCCAGCCCCTCCCCGCCCCGACGGTATTCACTCCCCTTCCCCCATCAATAACACGCTGTCCCCTGCGCCCCCAGAACAGGAAGGCCAAGCCTGAGGCAGCCTAGCGAGGTAAATTCCAGCCTCTCTCAGTGGCTACCACTCCCACCACCACCACCACCTGCGGCAGAAGCGATTGCATCACCCCGCAGGAAGCGGTCCAGCAGCCCGGCATCGGCCCTGGGGCACATTTTCAGTTCCTACTTCTATCCTTGCCTAACGTAGCACACGGCCTTATCTTCTACCCCTGCCCTGGCCCTGGGGGTTTAGGCTAATGTGCATGCCTGGATAAGGGACTGTGGTCTGTTGCTTGGATGGGATTTGTACGGGACCAATGGGAGCCTCTTCTCTGAATGCTGCCAGATGGGGGTGGGGAGGTCAGGCTGAAGGAGCTTTGCCAGCCAAGGAGATCAACCAGTCAGAGATCCCAAGGGCTCAGAGAAAAAGTCCTCTTGGATGCAGGAGACAAGTCCCAGGCAGCCGCCATTACCCTGCACCTGCCTTTCAAGGATGAGTACTGGCGTGTCTGGGCCAAGGTGCTGAAGAGCCTGCCAACACAGCCAAGATGTCTGTTGTGGTGTCTGGAGCCCACTAGATTGGCAGACACATTGCACTTGGCTTTGTTTTCCTTCCTACATTCACCATGAAATCTTCTGGAACCGAGGATAGGTCCTCAGCCCTGTAGTTCTGCTCCTGCACATCCTGGACTTCCCGTCCCTCTCTGCCAACTTCCTTCTCCCTCTCCCCCCCTGCAGCACTATTTCTTTATTTCCTTAATCTCTCTTCCTACCCTGGTTTCTTCCTGCCTTTGGCACCTCTGTCTGGCCTCTCTCCTCCAAAGCAGCAACCATCAGCTCAGAAAAGGGACTCAACGTTCAACATTTCAGTAGAAGTCAATCTGTGTAGAAAGGCTGCTTCCTTTATATTATCATCCCCATTTGAGAATGGTTTGTTTGAGTCTGAGTGGCATTTGAAATGGCTCTGGGAGTGGGGTTATCACTGTCTCTTCACCCAGAGAGAGGGAGAGAGAGCGAGAGCACTGTGCTAACCCAGTGACCACTATATGGGTCTCTCCAGCTCTCAGATGCTCTTTGCACCACTAACCTGACTTAATCCTCAGCGGGGGTAAGGGCACCTGAAACAATGCTTTAGATAAATATCAAGTTGTTCTTTTGGGACCAGCCCAGCCTGAAATTACCAATACTGGTTTACTTTGTTTAAAAAAAAAAAAAAAGTCAAACTGCAACATGAAACTGGGTAATGAGAGGGCCAGTGAGGCTCTCTCCCAAGGCTCGAGGGTCACTAAACCTGTCCTAGATGTAATACACCTCTAAGAAATGAAGGGGGACCTCAACTCTGAGCTCTACCCCCAAATCAGACCAGGTTATGGAGCCTATTCCAGGTTTCATAGGCTCCTAAGCATGATCTGAGGCTATGTAAACTTCTGATGGAGAAACTAAATGTCATGATCAATCCTGGACTTCACAGCTGGAGAAAATATCAAAAATTCCCAGATGCTTCAGAGTAGAATCACTTTTTCATTCCTAACCCTTCTTACGAAACTGACCTCTGTATAAGCCCCTGGCATAAATTCTTACTAACTTCAGGGAGAAACTATTTCCCCAGCTTATATCAGCTCTGAGACAGGGTCATAGACTATGACCTTCACTGTGCCTTTGGACTAGGTCAACTCTCAGAGGGGAGGTGAAAAAAAGAATCTTGATGTGGCTTTGGGTTTAGAATGTAGTTCCCTGAAAAGCAGCTTACCACTTTCCTTGTCTGCAAGAAGGAAGGTTTGCTAAAATGTTTATTGTTGAAATAATTCCTTGAAGGCAGAGAACTTCTGTATTCCATTTCTTTGGTACTGAAAAAAGAGTGTGTGCCATTATCTTTGAAATGTGATTTCTGAAAAATAATTTAGTCTTATGTTTGGGGGATGTTGTTTTATTTGATCTCTTTTGGTTCTTTGGCAATGGGGGTCTCTTCCTATTTCTACATGTCCCCAATAAGTTTAACTGAAATCATGATTACTTCATTATTTATTGAG
The DNA here is from genome assembly GCF_011800145.1 of Mirounga leonina. Lineage (NCBI taxonomy): Eukaryota > Metazoa > Chordata > Mammalia > Carnivora > Phocidae > Mirounga > Mirounga leonina. The sequence goes on from NW_023270839.1 coordinate 17,307,083, forward strand.
CACATACTATGTGCCCCAAGCCATAATAAGAGTATTAAGGAAGCCATGAGGTATAAGACACATCTCTTGGCTACCTTTCCCACTGCCTGCCATGTAATTCCCTTACCATAAAATTCACCCATTTAAAGTGTACAAACAGGGGCGCCTGGGTGGCTCCGTTGGTTAAGCGACTGCCTTCGGCTCAGGTCATGATCCTGGAGTCCCTGGATCGAGTCCTGGATCGAGTCCCGCATCGGGCTCCCTGCTCAGCAGGGAGTCTGCTTCTCCCTCTGACCATCCCCCCTCTCATGCTCTCTGTCTCTCATTCTCTCTGTCTCAAATAAATAAATAAAATCTTTAAAAAATAAATAAATAAATAAATAAAGTGTACAAACGTTTTTTTAAATATTTTCAGAGTTTTGTAACCATCATCACAATTTTATTTTTATTTTATTTTTTAATATTATATTTTATATTATTTATATTTTATATTTATTTTATATTATTATATATTTTTTATTTTTTTATTTTTTAAAAAGATTTTATTTATTTATTTTGACAGAGAGAGACAGTGAGAGAGGGAACAAAAGCAGGGGGAGTGTGAGAGGAAGAAGCACGCCTCCCACTGAACAGGGAGTCCAATGCGGGGCTCCATCCCAGGACCCTGGGATCATAACCTGAGCTGAAGGCAGACGCTTAACTATTGAGCCACCCCGGTGTCCTACCATCATCACAATTTTAGAGCATTTTCATCGCCCCAAAAAGAAATCCCATACCCTTTAGCAGTCACTCTCCATTTCCCCCCAAGCCCTCCCTAGCCCAAGTACCACCAATCCACTTTCTATCTCTAATAGATTTCCTATTCTGGACATTTCATTTACGTGCTATGAATCATATATTATATTTTCTTTTGTAGCTGACTCCTTTCATTTATTTATTTATTTTTAAGATTTTATTTTTTTATTTATTTGAAAGAGAAAAACAGGGAGCCCGATGCGGGGCTCGATCCCAGGACCCTGGGATCATGACCTGAGCCGAAGGCAGACGCTTAACGACTGAGCCACCCAGGCACCCTTATATTTAACCTTTTAAAGAATCATTGTGTGTTTGATTTGTATTTACCTAATGACAAATGCTGTTAAGTATATTTTCATGGCTTTATTGGTCATTTACATATCTTCGTTGGAGAAATGTCTATTCAAATCCTTTGCCCACTTTGCTATTAGGTTATATGTCTTTTTATTGTTGAGTTGTAAGAATTCTTTTTTTTTTTTTTTTAAGATTTTATTTATTTATTTGACAGAGAGAGAGCCACAGCGAGAGCGGGAACACAAGCAGGGGGAGTGGGAGAGGGAGAAGCAGGCTTCCCGCTGAGCAGGGAGCCTGATGCGGGGCTCCATCCCAGGACCCTGAGACGATGACCCGAGCCGAAGGCAGACGCTTAACGACTGAGCCACCCAGGCGCCCCGAGTTGTAAGAATTCTTTATATATTTTGGATACAAGTCCTTTATCAAAATATGTGATTTGCAAATACTTTCTATTCTATTAGTTGTCTTTTTACGTGTTGTCTTGATGATGTCATTTGCAGCACAGAAGTTTTTTAATTTTTATGTAGTTAAATTTATCTATTTTTTTTTTGTCACTTATGCTTTTAGTATCATATCTAAGAAACCATTACCTAACCCAAGGTCACAAAGATTCAGTCGTATGTTTTCTTTTAAGAGTTCTATAGTTTTATCTCTTATATTTGGGCTCCATTTTAAGCTAATTTTTGTTATGGTATAAAGAAAGTGTTCAAATTTGTTCTTTTGTGTGTGAATATCCAGTGATCCCAGCGCCATTTGTTGAAAAGACCACTTTCCCCCATTTTTTTTTAAGATTTTATTTATTTATTTATTTGAGAGAGAGAGAGAGAGAGAGAAACAGCATGAGAGGGGAGAGGGTCAGAGGGAGAAGCAGACTCCCTGCCGAGCAGGGAGCCCGATGCGGGACTCGATCCCAGGACTCCGGGATCATGACCAGAGCGGAAGGCAGTCACTTAACCAACTGAGCCACCCAGGCGCCCCTCTCCCATTTTTTTTTTTTTAAGATTTTATTTATTTATTTGACAGAGAGAGACACAGCGAGGGATGGAACACAAGCAAAGGGAGAGGGAGAAGCAGGCTTCCCACTGAGCAGGGAGCCCAATGCGGGACTGGACCCAGGACCCGGGGATCATGACCTGAGCCGAAGGTAGACGCTTAACTGCTGAGCCACGCAGGCGCCTCCATTCTTTCCCCCATTGAATAGTCTTGGCAGACTTGTTGAAAATCAATTGGCCTTATGTTTGAGGGTTTATTTCCAGACTCTCAATTCTGTTTCTTTCATCTATAGGTCTTTCCTTTATGCCAGTACCACACCGTCTTGATAACTGTAGCTGTATAGTAACTTTTGAAATGGGAAAGTGTGACTCTTTGGAGTTTATTCTTATTTTTCAAGATCATTTGGATATTCTTGGTTCCTTGCTTTTCCATGTGAATTTAAGGATTTATTTGCCAATTACTGAAAGAAAAAAAAAAGCCAGCTGAGACTACAATTGGTATTGTATTTAATCTATAAATCAATTAGGAGTATTACCATCTTAACAATATCAAGTCTTCCAGTTCATGAACATGGGCTGTCTTTCCATGTATTATCTTCTTTAATTTCTTTCAATAATGTCTTATAGTTTTCAGTGTACACATCTTGCATATCTGTCAAAATTTATTCCTATTTTATTCTTTTTGGTGTTACTGCAAATAAAATTGTTTTTTTAATTTTATTTTTAAATTGTTCATTGCTTGTATACTGAAATACAATTAATTTTTGTACATTGATCTTGTATTCTACAATCTTGCTGCATTCATTTATTAATCTCTTAGGGTTTCTTTTCCCTTTTTTTTTTTTTTTTGAGGTTTCATTAGGCTTTTCTATATACAAAATCAGGTCATCTGCAAATAGACATAGTCTTATTTCTTCCTTTCTAATCTGTATACCTTTTATTTCTTTTTCTTTCCTAACTGCCCTGTACAATGAACATCAGGTACAATGTTGCATAGAAGTGACAAAGGTGAACATCCTTGTCTTACCCCTGATCCCAGGGGAAAAGCTTTCAGTCTTTTACTACTAAATATGACATTAGCTCTGGGGTTTTTGTAGATGTCCTTTATCAGGTTGAGGAAGTTCCTTTCTATTCCTAGTTTATTGAGTGTTTTTATCATAAAAACATGTTGGATTTTGTCAAAGGCTTTTTTTGTGTCTCTATTGAGATGATTATATGATTTTTGTCCTTTATTTTATTGCAAATGTATTATATTCATTGATTGTATATGCTGAATCAATCTTGCAATCTTGGGACAAATTCCACTTCTAGTATAATCCTTTTTGTGTGTTCCTAATGTCAGTTTGCTGATCTTTTGTTGTTTTGTAGTCTTTTGAGGAGGTACAATTAACACAGAAGAAGGAATAGAGGACAATAATGCAAAACAGTATATAACCCAGTACTATAAGGTACAGGGAATCAGTGTTATTTATATATTAAATAACAAAATAAATTATTTTTAAACAATAAATTAAATTAAATTAATATTTATTGTGTATCAACTATGTGCCAGGTATTGTGGTTCGGGGAAATAAAAGCTGCGGAGGCCAAGGGTCTTGGTTAGCACCCTTCCCTCCATTCTAGCCAGCATCCCCAAGTCATCAAGATACCTCCCCCATACCCCTGCAAACACTTCTCAATTCCATTCACACCCAGGGGGCATTGAAAAAGGAGCCAGCACTTCTTGGGGATTTAATTAGATGGCCAGACATAATGCTGTGAATCAGTTAAGAAGCCAGAATAACAGGATAAGAACAGGGTTTCGGACTCAGACAAATGGGGATTCAAATCCCAGCATTGGCACCTACTGGTGATTTGGGAATAGTAAATTAATTTCTCTGAACTTACTTATAGTATCTGTCCGGTGGAAATAATTATAGTACCCTCTTCATGTGGTTTTTGGGGAGTAGAAATTGCGATAAACTATAAAAATCACCTAGCAGAGTGCTTTGATACATAGTAGATGCTCAACAAATCATAACTATTACTATGTGTTCAGCACTGTGTGACAACCACAGGATAAGAAAGAAGGTCCAGAAAAAGAGTGAAAAAAACAGGGATGCCTGCGTAGCTCAGCTGGTTCAGCATCTGCCTTTGGCTCAGGTCATGATCTCAGGGTCCTGGGATGGAACCCCTAGTAGGGTTCCCTGCTCTGCAGGGAGTCAGCTTCTCCCTCTTCCCCTCCCTCCGGCTCATGCACGTTCTCTCTTTCTCTGTCTCTTTCTCTCTCAAATAAATAAATAAAATCTTAAAAAAAAATGTTTAAAAAAAGAATGAAAAAACATTGGCCAAATTTTCAGAATGTGCATGTTCTAGTTGGGGAATCAAACCTAGCACATACAAAATAACTGTAGCATTATAAAAATAGCATATAATTTACCTAAAAATCTTATCATACAGAATAAGATTAGTATAGGAATAAATGAAACTGTAGTATATAAATGCTTGACACCAAAGTGCCCAACACATAGTAAGTACTTGATAAATAGTAGTAGTTACTATTATTTTTTAAGATTTTATTTATTTATTTGACAGAGAGACACAGTGAGAGTGAGGGAACACAAGCAGAGGGAGTGGGAAAGGGAGAAGCAGGCTTCCGCAGAGCAAGGAGCCCGATGCAGGGGCTCGATCCCGGGACCCTAGGATCGTGACCTGAGCCGAAGGCAGACGTTTAACAACTGAGCCACCCAGGTGTCCTGGTAGTAGTTATTATTAACGGTTGCTTTTGCCTTAGGAGTCTCTCTAGAAGAGTGGTTTTCAAACTGTGGTCCTTGATCCAGCAGTTTAACAAAATATGGAAGTAAAATGGAAGCCAGGGTAACCTAGGGCCTATGCGCCATCCTATATAAGTGGTTGTACAAAATGAGGCCTCTGGAAGCAGTAGATTTGCACCTCTAACCTTGCCTGCAATTAGGGAGAATAGCCACCAGGCTCCTTAGTTGGGCTTGCTGGTAAAGCAGAAGCTTCCTTTGCTATAGGCTGTTTTAGGGAAGTAGCTAGTAGTGAAAGAAGGGTGAGGTTTGGAATCCTTAGACACAGAAATCCTGCTGTGCCCCTTGTAAATTACTTAACTTGTTAGAGTCCCAGTTTCTTCATCTGTTTATAAAAAATGGGGATTAAACAAGATGACAAACATGCAAGTCCTTAGCATGTTGCCAACCACATAGATGCTCAGGAAATGTTTGTTTCCCTTCCTTTTCCCAGAAAAGAGAAGGGGTGACAGGGGCATAATCGGTCAGCTGTCCGAGTCTCCTCTGTGACCCCCCGAGAACCACCAGTGTCCCTGTGACTCAGTGTCTGTGTCTTCCAGAGCTATTACTAATTAAGAACAGAGTAAGATTTACATGTTAAATATTTCTCTGATAATTCCCCAGCTGGGGCTGCAGCAAACTTGTGGTTTAACCCGCTTTCAATTATAATCTACATTCCCAGTACATAACTTAGAACTTCAAGTAACAGAACATAAAGTTTATTTGAATTCTAGAATTATTAATGTAAAAAATAAATATGACAGTCTTGTGATCCTGTTTTTTCACGGGGGAGACAGTGCCTCGCAGGCTGGACCCATTCCCATGAGGGGTTGGGCCTTTCTTCTGGGCTTTCATTTTTGGGTTTGGGTTCACATTTCTCCATTCTCTCACGGAGTCTAGGGCTGAATTTCTAAAAGAAAGAAGAAAAGGAAGTAGAGGGAAAATGAGCTGTTTTCTTTAAAAAAGGAAATGGTCCCATCTTTTAAATGTCCCCAGCCCACACGAATACCCACATGAACCCCACATTCCCAGCCTGGGAATCTGAACAAAAATAACACCAGGACTCTTGGGAGTCCCACAAATCTATTTGCATACATTTGCATACACATAGAAGCAAACATACTCAATGAATTAATTACGGTGCCCAGTGGTGATTGCAATCAACCCCAATATTAAAAACTGGCCTGTGGGAAACAGGTGACATGACCACAGGGCAGACCATGCTGCTGGCTCTGCTCTGGGGAAGACCAGAACCCCAGTGCAACAGAGACCTAGTGTCCTTGATCTCTGCTCTCCCAACTTTCTCCCCTCTTCTCCCTTCCAGATCCAGATCCAACTGCCCTTCCTTCTTCTCCCTTCAGATCCAGGGGAAGCCGTGGCTCAGTGACTCCCTCCTGAGAGCCAGAGTTAAGGCAGGCCTGAGCCCCATAAGGTCCTCAGGCTGCAGAGAGCTCGCCAGTGTGGGAAGAGGGGGCACCCCGTAGGCAGTGGCCACCCCTCAGGAGAATCTTCAGGGCAGCTACAGTGGGGCAGACATGCAGGAGCATGCCAGCAGCATGGAGCCTTGTAAGGAAATCTCCAGGGAGGCAGGCAGAGGCGCAGACCTGGGAGTGTGGGAGAATCTGGCCCTGATCTAGGACACCAGCCTTTACAGCACACCCTTTGAAGTGTCACACTGTCCTCCCAGACCTGCAGAGCCCTTTCTTCTCTGGCCATTGCTGAGCAGTCTGGCTCCTGGAAAAGCCAGACAGATTGTTCTAAAGTCTGCATTTCTACTGGCTCTCTGTATCTAATAGGCTGTCACTCAAAACTCTGCCCCAGAAGCCAGGCAGTGCCTGGAGGAAGTGGGAGGGGACACCACATAGGGCAGTATCCACAGCTGGGCCTGTGCTTCCCCCAGGTTACAGGAAAGTCTAGACTGCCCTGAACTCTGGGCCCAAATTTCACTTTCAAGGAGCTCAGTGCCTTTAAACCTTTGAGTTACCTGGTGTCCCCAGGGCAGAGCCCTGTGGGCAAGGTCTCTAGATCCTATGTGATCCTCAGGCCAGCGCCACCCACATGGCATTGCTGTAAGGGTCTTCTCTCTTCACAGGATTGTCCACACTTGGGCCAAGAGGGCAGCTGCCAATATGGAATGCTATGGAAAGTGTCCTTCTCCCTCTGGGTTCCCACAGTTTGCCCTGAGGCCTGCAGGTCCGCAATTGGAATCCTTTTGGGGTAACCAGAAGGCCCTGTTACAATCAGCTATTGATTGGAGAAAGGGGCTGTGGCCTCCCCTATAGGAGGTGCTCCAGCTTCTCTGGGGTAACATTCAGCCACAACCTCTTCCCAAGGACCAATGATGGGCTTTTCCTCCTGTGATCAAAGCCATGGGCCCCAACCTCCTTCTTTACTGCCCTCCATCCCCCTCTCCTGCAAGGGGCTTCACACAGCACGTGTTTAGTTGGCCATTGTGGGAAAGACTGCTTCAGTGGAGTGTGGCTCCTAAGTGATTAAGTACAACTGGTGAATAGAGTATAAAACCTAAGGAGGACAGTTAGAGCCACAATGAAGAGAATTCTAGGTGCATGTCCATAATCTCTTATCTGAAATCCCAAAGCTCCAAAATCTAAAAAACAAAAACAAAACAAAACCTAAGAACAAAAAACAAAACAGGGGCGCCTGGGTGGCTCAGTCGTTAAGCGTCTGCCTTCGGCTCAGGTCATGATCCCAGGGTCCTGGGATCGAGCCCCGCATCGGGCTCCCTGCTCCGTAGGAAGCCTGCTTCTCCCTCTCCCACTCCCCCTGCTTGTGTTCCCTCTCTCGCTGTGTCTCTCTCTGTCAAATAAATAAATAAAATCTTTAAACAAAACAAAACAAAACAAAAACAAAAATCACCACATGTGTAACGTATTAGGCATCAAAGCCTATTAAAATGATGTGAAGCTATTCATGATTTCCCTCATTTTTGGTGGTTATCACTACATTTTTCTGCCAAATCAGTATTTACTTATGGAGTGCTGGCCCAGATCCTACTGAAGGTGGTAGCTAAATACATGGCATGTGACCCGTAGTATCTGGCTCCGAGGGTTCAGATAAAGGATTGGGAAAGCGTAGAGTATGCTATTACGAGCGAAGAATAAACTATAACAAGGTATGAATAGCTTTGCTCAGGAGACTATTTAGACTGTGTTGAGAAAGTAGGCTATGACTCAGACCTGCTGAATTCAAATCCTAGTTCCAACATTTACCAGCTGCATGACCTTGTAAACATTGCCTAATCTCTCCATACCTCCTGTTATGAACTGACTTGTTTCCACCCCAAAATTCCTATGTCGAGGCCCTAACTCCCAGCACCCCAGAATATGACTGTATGTAGAAAGAGGTAATTAAATTAAGGTGAGGTCATATGGGTGGTCTCTAATCCCACCTGACTGGTGTCCCTATAAAAAGAGGGGGATTAAGACATACGTAAGACACTGGAGATGTATGTATACAAAGAAAAAGCCATCTGCAAGCCAAGGCAAGAGGCCTCAGGAGGAACCAAACTGACAGCCAGTGAGTTCCCTGACTGACACCTCGGTCTTGGACTTCCAACCTCCAAAAGCATGAGAAAAGAAGTTTCTGTTGCCTAAGCCACTCATAAGTTTCTGTTGTCTAAGCCCTTTTGTAAAGCAGCCCTAGCAGACTGACTAATACACCCCCTTTTGTGGATGATAATAATAGAACCTAACTATTAGGGTTGTTGTGAGGATTGAATGAGTAAGAATGTAAGAATAATGTCCAATGCCTGGCAGAGTAAGCACTCAATAAACATTAGCTATTATTATGTTGAAACAAAGATATGTCACATTTACTCATTCACTTATACCCCCCCAAAAAATATATATATATGAGCCCAGCCCATTTCTCTTCCCTGAACTGCAGACAAAAGGCCTACTCAGCATCTCTGTTTGGATGACTAAAGGGTACACTTCCCACAAGTCTGCTCCACCTCAATCTTCCCCATTGCAACCAGCCACTCCATCCTTCTGGTCTCTCAGGCCAAAACTTTTGGGTCATCCTCAACTCCTCTTTTTCTCACATTTCACATCCAATCTGTCCATAAACCCCATTGGCTGTGCCTTCAAAATGTATCCAGATTTTGGCACTTCTCACTACGTCACTGCTACCCCCCAAGCCACCATTATCCCTTGCCTGGATTGTTGCAAAAACCGGCCTCCCTGTTGCCTCTCTTGTCCCTTATAGTCTCTTCTCATCCCAGCAGCCAGAGCAATCCTGTTAACGCCCATACCAGATAGTGTCATTCCCCTGCTCAGAACCATCCAATTGTTTCCCATCTCACTCAAATTAAAAGCCAAAGTCTGCAGTGGCCTACAAGAGTGAGCCTAATTGACTCCTGATTACCCATAGATTTATCTCCTCCTCCTCTCCTCTTTCACTCTGCTCCAGCCAAATCAGCCTCCTTGCTGTTTTCTACCCTGTACTTCAAGAAAAACTAAAGGAAATTCTTCAGGCTGAAGAGAAATGATCTCAGATGGAAACTTAGAACTACTAGAAGGAATGACAAGCACTGGAAATGGTAAATATGTGGGTAAATAGAAAAGATTATTTTCTTTATTTAAGAAGACAATTGACTATTTCTTTTAAAGATTTTATTTATTTATTTTGACAGAGAGAGACACAGCGAGAGAGGGAACACAAGCAGGGGGAGTGGGAGAGGAAGAAGCAGGCTTCCCGCCGAGCAGAGAGCCTGATGCAGGGCTCAATCCCAGGACCCTGGGCTCATGGCCTGAGCCAAAGGCAGACGCTTAACGACTGAGCCACCCAGGCACCCCGACAACTGAGTATTTAAACCTAAGTAATGACCATGTATTATGGAGTTTTTTAAATATGCACAGAAGTAAAGTAGATGATAGTAATAGACAAAGGATGGGAAAGGGTGAATGGAAGTATAAGTTTCTCACATTATTTGTGAAGTGATACAATGTAGATCCAAAGTAGACTGTACGAAGTTAAAGATGCACATCGTAATCCATAGAGCAATCATTAAAGATAAAACAGACATCTAGCTACAAAGTGAAAGAGGCAACAAAATGGGATACTACCAAGTAATCAATCCAGAAGCAAGCATAAAAGGAGGAACAAAGAAACAATGAACATATGGGACCAGTAAAAATTCATAGCAAAATGGGAGACAGCTATCCACATGGCTTATTTCCTCACAACCTTTATGTCTTTACTGAAACATCACTTTCTTAGGGGACCTTCCCTGACTATCTTATTTTATTTTGTACCTTCTCTCCAGAGCAACTCCTACTTTCCTTTTTCGTGGCCTCAAGGCCATTGTCTATCCTTGCATGCCAGATCTGGGCTGTGCTTACTCTTCCCTGGCTTGAGCCTGGAAGGCCTTTGCCCAAACACTGCAGCTTGTCAAGAGCAGTAACAAAACCAAGTGCCAGATGCCTTATCACAGCCTTTTTATTTACTAAAAAGCCACAACTAGTGTGGAATGTGTAATGAAGGGTTCAGGTGTCACTGAGGACTTGACCATGCAGCCAGGGGAGCTGGAGAGTAAAAGAGGAGAAGGTGGATGATGGACAGAGCCTAGGAGAGAGAGGAGAAGGAGCTACCATCTCTATAAATTATTATCATAAACACTCTTCCGTGTACTGTGGTCCCCTACCTCTGGGGGCTGTTGGCCCCCCGTGTCACCTGTATCTCTCTCCTCCTCTGCCGGCCATCTATTAGAGGCAGAAGACAAGGTAACTGGAGCCAAAGAGGTTCCCAAGGCCACATGCAAGGCCCTGTCCTCCCTGGGCAATGGCAACTGAATATGAGCTGGGAGAAATGTGTGGAATCCACATAGTTCCCACCCTGAAGAGCTTATGGTTTAACTGGGACGGTAAAACAGACCCACAAAACATGTCATTTCAAAAGTGCATTGCCTCTAGCCATCCATACATATACACGCCCACCTCCTGGCTCAAGCCACCATTTCCAGAGTGCTGTGCTGGATGCCTAGGACAGTGCAGCTCACGCCTTACTGAATTCCCTGGACTTCTTATTATAATGCAAACCACACTCTGATTAGCAAGGCTGCAGAAGATTCAAAGATGAAAAAGACAACACTCCTGCCCTCACTTTACTTAAAATCCAGACAATATAGCATGAGAGAGAGGGAGAGAAGTGCTATAAGAGAAGCACAGCAAAAAGGACAGCAGAGCGATGATTTCCTTGGTTTCAATCCAAAAGTGCAAGATTATGGTAGATGGCAAACCTCAAGCCACCAGACAGATTTAATGTCTAAGGGCATTTGGCAAGAGAGAGAGCTGGGGGTATGCAAAAACTTGGGGGAGTATGGATGAAACCAACTTCTGTATGACCCAGGTGAATATGCTGTTGGGGTCCTCACTTCTGTCCACTCTGATGGAAATTGCTGGACGGGAAGAGACCACCATCATGACATGGCCAGTGTGGATATTTTCCCATAGGTAAAGAGGGCCCAGGATTCGCTGTGGGGAGCTTCCAGGAGAGGAGTGAGAAGTACATCAGAAGGAGGTTATGAGGACCCAGGAGTGGACCCTTCTTGTAAAGGGAGATGCAAGCAGAGAGGACAGGCAGCCAGAGAGAGTATAACTCATTGTGGGTTGGTCCTGAATTCTTGTCATTTCTAAGCATGGAGCCCTGCTTGCTTCTTTCACATAGGGCCTGTTTCAAGAGGTGCAGATTTTGGTACAACCTTAAGTTTAATAGCCGCCGTGGTGATGCAGGGCTAAGTCCACTGTCAGGCTCATCACTCAGGCTCATCTGTGCAGGGCAGGAACCATCATAGATAGAATCGTGGGATTTTAGGGGCGCCTGGGTGGCTCAGTTGGTTAAGCGACTGCCTTCGGCTCAGGTCATGATCCTGGAGTCCCGGGATCAAGTCCCGCATCGGGCTCCCTGCTTGGCGGGGAGTCTGCTTCTCCCTCTGACCCTCCTCCCTCTCATGCTCTCTGTCTCTCATTCTGTCTGTCTCAAATAAATAAATAAAATCTTTAAAAAATAAAAAAATAAAAAAATAAAAAAAGAATCGTGGGATTTTAGAGCTGGAAGTTCCTTCCTCAGGCCCAATACCTTCCCTTTAACACCAAACTCACAACTAGGCCAAGTACTTTCTGGAATAGTCCATGGTTCTTCCCTTTCCCTGGAGCTGAGATTCCCCCCATGAAGATGGCTCCACAGTTCTCATAGAATCCCCCCTGGGCCCCTCAGCAAAGCGTGAGGAATGAAGAGAAAACAGGCCCGTCCTCTGCACAGGGTGGAGGGTCAGGGGGGAGGAGGGCTGGTTTGTCAGCTTTGGAACCATCATCAGGGGCCAGTTGGCAGGACTGCATGCTTGGTGATTCAGCCCCAAGAGGCGGAACAAGCAGGAAGGCCCACCACTTGGCTGCTGACAACAGTGGCAGTTAACCTTGACTGTTAACACAGCAGGATGGAGGGCCAGTGTTGGGGGTGGGGGGGTCTGATTGATACCACGCCCAAAGTTAGGAAGGCTGTGCCCAGATTTGCCTAGGACAGTCCTAGCACATAATACATGACTGCTATGTGAGCAAAATTATTAAAAGAACCCCTTTCGGGGCACCTGGGTGGCTCAGTTGGTTAAGCGACTGTCTTCGGCTCAGGTCATGATCCTGGAGTCCCAGGATCGAGTCCCGCATCGGGCTCCCTGCTCAGCAGGGAGTCTGCTTCTCCCTCTGACCCTCCCCCTTCTCATGCTCTCTCTCTATCTCATTCTCTCTCAAATAAATAAATAAAATCTTTAAAAAAAAAAAAAAGAACCCCTTTCACTACCCATCGTGACTACTGTTTTAGACACCAATTTCTGTGGTCACCTGGTACAGCTCCTAGTCTCTGACGGCAAAGGCTGAAGGGTGGGGTTCCTGAGCCCCTGCCCTGACCCCACGGGGCCTTCCTTCTCTGCCCCTGCACCACCCTGATTGTTCTGGACACACCACTAGTACCCAGCACTGGAAGGAGTAGGGGTCTGGGCTTGGGACTCTGTGGGGAGCCTGGGAGGCTCAGCCTGGCCTCCAGGCAGCTCCAGAAGGGTAGAGAGAGGGCCAGGAAGCACTCTGGGGCTGATCCAAGGTGGAAGACAACACCAAGCCCCAGCCAGGCCTGTCCCAAAGCAGACTCAAAGCCGCTTGCTGGGGAGGAGCCGGGCTTGGGACAGGGCACACACTTCCTGGATAGTTGCAGCATGGTATTAGACTTTCCCCTCCTGCGTGGGCTAGGGAGACAGCAGGGACTGTATAGTGGAGAAACCAGGAAGCCAGGACACTACACCAAGGCAAGGTAATTCATTAATGATAATTAAAACTACAACCACACTACTCAGTGACTACTTGTATCATTGTAGGTTGACTTCTTCTTATAGCACAATTCAGCTATAGTCCTCTGAGGATGTCACTTTCCAAGGAATGACAGGCCAGACTTGCCTTCCCGTGGGGCCCGGGCTGGACCTTTGCCTCTGAAGGAGCCATATTATTCTCCTTCCATGGCGGCTGATGGGGACCCTGATTCAACTCTCTCTTCCCTTTCTCCACTATCACATGCTCTTCCCCAAGGTAGGAGGCAAAATCCATCCAAGCCCCAAATATTGCTGGAGCCCAGGTGTCCAGAGGGATCAGAGAGGGACTTCTCTACAGCAGGTGTGGTGGAGCCGGAGATAACAGGGTTAGGATTAGCTAAGGTGCTGAGGCCTGGGGCTGGCATCTCTGCTCGGCCCAAGGGCCCTTCACTTGCCCGGGCCCCACTCCTGGCAAATGATTAACCAGAGGGCCGAGCGGCCAAGCCCCCTGATGGCTGTGCCCCTGAGAACTCTGTGGCACAGAGCCACCATGCCTACCCGCAGACAGGCATTTAAGAGAGCAAGAGCCTCTATCTTGTTCAAACCGTGCTTATTTTGACTATCTATCACCCACAACCAAACCTAATCCCAGCTGATAGAAGTATGTTAAGACTTCTTGTTCACACTCCACTTCTTTCCAAAAATAATTTGAGGGGTGCCTGGGTGGCTCAGCTGTTAAACGTCTGCCTTTGGCTCAGGTCATGATCCCAGGTTCCTGGAATCAAGCCCTGCATCGGGATCCCTGCTCCTCGGGAAGCCTGCTTCTCCCTCTCCCACGCCCCCTGCTTGTGTTCTCTCTAGCTGTGTCTCTCTGTGTCAAATAAATAAATAAAATCTTAAATAATAATAATAATAATAATTTGAGACAACTTACGGTCAATGACAAATAAATGATAGAAGCATGCAAGCAAGGATAAAGAAATCAGAGGCATATCATAAAAATGGGGTGACAGTTTTTTCCAGAAAATGTGCGTTGAAGGAAATTATTGTAGCTGCATGCAACATTTCACATCTAACTTCCCGGCCACCAAGTCAAATAAGGGCTACCTGGTGACTTAATGTACCTCTCATTATTAGTGTGGGTGGTCAGGAGAAGGCTCTACCAGGGCTACCACTGGCAGCTTACAAAGCAAACTCTTTGTTTTCAATAGCATTATCCCACAACGAGGGAGTAAATCACAAACCCGCATTAGAGGGGCACCTGGCTGGCTCAGTTGGTAGAGCATTCAACTCTTGATTTCCAGGTTGTGAGTTTGAGCCCCATGCTGGGTGCTTAAAAATAAAATCGTAGGGCACCTGGGTGGCTCAGTCAGTTAAGTGGCTAACTTGCTTTCAGTTCATGTCGTGATCTCAGGGTAGTGGGATCAAGCCACAGCGGGCTCTGCACTCAGCAGGGAGTCTGCTTGTCTCTCTCCCTCTCCCTCTGCCCCTCCCTTTGCTCGCACACACTCTCTTTCTCAAATAAATAAATAAATAAATAAATCTTTAAAAAATAAAATAAAATGGAAAAATTGGAAAAAACCCCAAACAAACCTGCATTGGATGACATGTTCCATATGGCCCACTTGCCCCATCTCATTCTCTCTCTACTCTTTTCCCGCTAGTGTCCTAGAGGGCTTGTAGCCACCAGTGCTCTTGCCCTCTGCCTGCCAGTTGGTTTGGCTATTGGGAGGCCCGAGTTAGGGGGTCATGAGATGGGAAGAGAGAGATGGTGGAGTATTTATTCTTCACTGGTGTCATACTTGTCAGTGGCTGTGTCCTTCTCTCTTCAGCCACATCTCCTGTCAGGCTCTCTCATTGTTGTAATTCTCGATGGGTTCCAGGAACAACTCCAACCCTTACCCCATCAGAAGGAGGGGTAACAGCTTCCCACTATTGCTAGTCTCTGAGTACTTCACCATCCTTTATTGGTCCCCTTTAATCCTGTCCCTGCCATTGTAAATTATCCCTCTGTTAAGTCTCACTTACAGTGTGTCACTGGTTCTTGCTAGGACCCCAACTGATTAACAGATGATATCTCTGTTAGGAATGAATTTTGCTTCAAGTAACAGAAAGCCTGACAAACAGTGGCTTAAACAAGACAGGGTAATTTTTTTCACATAATGAGAAGTCCGGGGGTAGCCGTTCCAGGTTGGTGAGACCATATTTTTTTTCTTTTTTAATGAAACCATCCATTTTCCTTTATTTAACCTCCCCAAAGCAAAAACAAAACAAAGCAGTGTGTTCTTTACATTTTTCTTAAGTCAAACCAAGCTGTTAACAGGGTGAAGAGTCAATATACAAAGTATTCAATGAAAATTATACGAAGCCACTCTAAAAATATCACTAGTGCAAATCCATTTGTGATTCACATTCTTGAGAACAAATAACTGGTGAAACTCAACGATCAGCTCTTCATTCACCTTCAGCTTCCTGGCAACCATGGTAAGGTTAGAATTTTGGGGAGCTGGCTGATGATCATGAGATGTGATAATATGGTGGATTTTTTTTTTTTTTTTTTTGGAATGGCATATTCATCAGCTTCCCCTTGATGACTGCTTTTCCTTAGAACTATTTTCCCTCCCAGGAAAAACTGCATGATGCTGTCACACAGCCAGGCTCTTCCTGCCTTTCCATTCTGCTTTCCCTTAGCATATTGGCTCTTATCGTCCTGCTTTCACTTCATGGTCAAAAGAGGCTGCCCAGATCCAGACATCACATCTATCTCCAAGTTAGGAAGCAGGGCAGAAGGGCCAGGCCAACTGTGCCTCTACCACCTCTATCCTCTCTAGACTTCTGTTTGGGTCACAACTGGATCAAATGGCCACTCTCAGATGCAAGGGAAGTGAGAGACTGGGGAAAGGAATTGTCATGACTGGGTTGAGAAAATTGTGAGCCACTGCTTTGGGCAGGGCACATCATCATCACAGGAAATGATCTTGTTAGCAAGGGAGAGCAGGAGGCATTGGTGTTGGGTAAGCCATGAATACGATGGCTGCCGTGAAGTTAACTTGGCCTGGGATGCCCATGGGCCCAAGGTGACTGTGAACAGGTAACTGAGACAAGCTGGCCCACAGTAGTGTCTGCAGTTAAAGGTGAGAATGGGGATGGAAAGGAGTTAAAAACCCACTGTCCCTAATACGGCCTGGGGCCCCATTTCCCCCTTCGGTGTCATGGGGAGAAACCCTAGACACAGTCAGAAAACTGCTTTGGAAAGTTCTCCACAGCTGCCTCAAAGCTTCTCCCCGCCTCCATGTGGCCAAGCTGCACACGATACTTCTGTGGAAGTACGACCCCATCATACGTACTGCAGTTTTCTTTCCCACCTGGCTGTCTTCACCCACTCAACAGGGGATGACTTGGGATGAGAATCTCATCTTATTTGTGACCCCACTGCCCAGTTAGTACCTGGCATGCAATAGCAAACGCTCCATAAAGCTTTGTTGGCTGAGTGACTAAGTGACGGACTAAAATAGAGGAGTGGGAGTGGGGTGGTGCTCTCAGTCTTTCCCCCAGGACGCCATGTGACCTTGGGCAAAGAAGTTCTCTGAACCTTGGTTCCTGGCTTGTCACCTGAGGAGCTGCACTGGAAGATCTCCAAGACCTCTTCTCATTCTGACATTCGGTGATTCTTAACTCGCACCACAGACGAAGGAACACCTCTGGACTTATTTCTTTGGATCGACACATTAGCTGTCTAGATATCTCCCATCAAAATGCAAAGACACCACAGGTGGAGGTTATCATAATAAAAAGCCCACTGGCATTACTGAGGAAAATTCTCTGGTGTTTACGATTAGCCACCCTCAGAAAAAAGTGTCTGGGGAAGGGGCACACAGGAGAGGTAAGTTTTGACATGGATAGGAAAGAAAGTCTGAAACCAAGTATACTGTCCAGGTCCTCTGGGACAGTTGAGATTCTGTGAGAAATAGCGAGGGGGCAAGGAGCCTGGATAACTGGAATAGAGGGGACATAGAGACAGTGGGGAATTGTGGGGACACAGAAAGCCACCAGAGAAATCATCAGTTGTTCCTCTGTGTCTAGCAGAATAGTTGAGCACAAGGAGCCAGGCTGTGGATCACAGAGGGACAGAGGGGCAGGGATGGGGCCAACATCCTGGCTAGCGGCCTGATGGGAGGTCCCTCTGGGCAGCAGCTTGTCAAGATGCTGCCCAGAGCCATTGGCCTTCTGCTGTGACACTCCAGGGGGTGGTCCTCAGGGTCCTTGCAAGGCTGAAGCTGAACAGAAGAGGAAAGACCCTGTCCTCCATGCTTTCCAGATCCCCCCCTCCACTAGGACTGTGCACAGAGTCAGAGCTGAGGCAAGTGGCATTCTTCCCAGGGCACCTACTTTTGTCTTTTTGCATCACCTGTCATGTTCTCTCCCCCTCACAGATATTTTTGCTCTAAGTACAATGGCATTACTTTATTATTAGTCACTCACCCTAAGTGATTCACTTTTTCTTTCTTTTTTTTAACCCCAGGTACATTGGATTAATCTCAGTCCTTGGTCTATAGCCCTCTCTCTTCTTTGATCCAGGCATGGCCCACCTTTGTGGTTATTTGTGTTTAGTTAATTATTTATTTCAAAACAATATAAAAAGCACCCATGAACACCCAGGGCTAGAACTAAAATATGGACAGACTCATATCTACCTATGAGTTCCTCCTATGTCCTATCCCTCTCCCTGCCATCCCACTACCCACCCTTGATTTTCTAAAATTTGATCTCCAAGGCTTATAAAGTATCACAACCACTACCAGAGTTTATTCTCTGGGAGCACATCCAGTCCTTCTGATTTCTAACTGGCTGGATACGTTCACGCTCAGAGAGGCCTGAGCTTCAGGCAATGACATGTGTTCATGGCAATGTGGCCAGGGTCACCCACTTGCAGTGAAGTCACACGGCACACACATATATTTCACATTGTTTTAAAATTTTATCTAAGCCAGTGTTTCTCAACCCTGGCACTACTGACCCTTTGGGCTGGATCCTTCCTTGTCGTGAGTGGCTGTCCTGTCTGCCGTAGGATGTCTAACAGTGTACCTCTAACCACCAGATGCCAGGAGCAGCCCTGTCCCTGCCCCCCCCCCCCAGTTGTGACAGTCAAAAATGTCTCCTGGGGAGGAGACAAAAACCACTCCCGCTTGAAAGCCACCAATCTGAGCAAATATTTGGCAATATCCAGTCGAACCAATTCTGCAGTTCAAATGACCTAAAGGAACACCCATGCATGTACATCTGTGCCGTCCGCCTCACGAGACACAGTGTGGTCCTGAAGCAGCAACCTGCACACCTGGGAGCTCATCAGAAATGCAGAATCTCAGGCCCCACCCCAGTCCTGCTGAATCGGGATCTGCATTTCAAAAAGATCCCCAGGCGATTCATGAAGTTTGAGAAGCTCTGCTGCAGAGATTACACAAATTCTGCTTCTCTGAATAAAGTGGGCCCAGACACAGCGTTCCTCAGTGGGGGAAGTTACTGCCATTTTGGGTGGGACAATCCCACTGTTGTGTGGGGTTGTCCTTCGCTTTGCAGGACATACCTGTCCCATCCCTATTAAATGCCCACAGCGGGGCGCCTGGGTGGCTCAGTTGGTTAAGTGACTGCCTTTGGCTCGGGTCATGATCCTGGAGTCCCTGGATTGAGTCCCGCATCGGGCTCCCTGCTCAGCAGGGAGTCTGCTTCTCCCTCTGACCCTTCCCCTCTCATGCTCTCTGTCTCTCATTCTCTCTCTCTCTCTCTCTCTCAAAAAAAAAAAAAAAATGCCCACAGCGCTCGCTCCCCAGTCCCCAAGAGAGAGCACTTTGTCTGACAGTAGGGCTGCCTCAGTCTGCAGACACGTCCAGGAGGCAAGGAAAGATGCAGAAGTGAAAACAGCCTCGTGCCCTTCATCACATCCTCCAGGTGGGAGGGCTATGGTGCCAAGGGATGAGCACTGGTCCCCCGGGGCCAACGGGAATGCGTCAGAGCTGGGCACAGCAAGGGGAGCAGGGAGCCCTCTGGGAGAGACAGGAGCTGTGACCTGCCGCCCAACCAGTTAGACCAGCTGGGGTAGTTCCCCCTGGTCCTGGCAGCCTTGATGGATGGCCTCATCAGGATAAAGCAAATGAGTGAAAACAGCTTGGCATCTGAGAGGTGTGTCTGAGGTGTGGAAGGGAACGCATCCAGGTGGGACAGGGGAGGTACCCATTCTGTGCCCTGTCCCCTTCTCACCTGGGACAATCTTCAGGCTTTCCCCCAGCCAAGAAGATAGGTGGCTCCATGCATAGCTGGGAAACTTGAGAACCCGCGGGGGAGAGACCCAGCTTCCAGGCTGCAGCTGGACACCACCCTACACTGGGAGCAGAAGGAGCTGAGCTTGCCCTCCAACCTTTCTGTTGGCCAGGCACAGCAAGTCTGGGGCCTCCCTGGCCAGATCCCCCCACACCGACCCCAAGCTTCCACCATTATGATTCCCTGCAGCCCCACAGGCCCCCAGAACACTTACTCTCTTGCCAACCTGTGTTAGACGTGTGGTTTCTTCTGGCTAGAAAGCCTTTCCTTTCCTTCGAATAACTCCTAGGCATTTTCCAAGACCCCTTTTGGGAGCAACAGTGTCACGCATTCACTATTCTCTTTTCTTCATTTCTGTCAGTCACTCAGTGAACTGGTGCTTATTGAGCACCTGCCTCGGGCCAGGTCCTGAGGATCTGATGAGCAGTGAGAGCTGCCACATCCCCCCTTGTGGCTCTTACCCATTCTTGGCGGGGGCGCTCAGGAGAGCGGTGGGGGGCAGAGCCTTTGGCTGCTGCGAGGAGCCAGCAGATCCAATCTCTTCATTTGTAGTTGTGGAGGAAACGGCAGCCCATAGATTGGAGGGATAAACCTCTCTCAGACCTGTCTGGGTGGTGGGGTCTGCCCCACGACAGCCCCGTGGCTAATGCTGTCCACTGCCTGTCTGGCCCTGGCAAACATTCCCCGCCCCCCTCCGCCGGCAGAAGCCAGCCTCTCAAATGCCACCGCTCCCCTGGTGAAAACACAGGGACTGCAGCTAGCCTGGCTCCCTGTCCCTGCTTTCAGGATGCCCACTGCCTTCCCTAACTCCTCCCAGGGGGCCTGGATGGAAACTCAGAAACAGGATCAGGTCAATCCACTTCTGTCTTTCGGCTCTTAGGGGAAGATGTTTTTCTCACTTTGCCTGTCTCTGGACTCTCTTCTCCCTGCTTCAGTTTGGGAGCCTGTGTTGGAAGAAAGGCATTCAAACTTCCTAGAGGCAATGCGTCCCGAAGACCTCTGTGGGAGAAGGGAAGCTTGTGTGGTTCTGTCCTGGCTCAAGAGACTGGGGTTCACATCACTGGCAAGTTCAAGCCCAGCAGTGAGCCTCAGATTCTGAAATGAGAAGAATTCCTCTAATGTTGCTCGAGAAGGTTCCCAAATTTAGGTCTCCTATTGGCCCTCAGACTCAGAATTGTTTTAAGAAAGGAAGACTGTTGGCCAATCCTGGGGAGGACCCACACCTTCAGACAGGGGGAAAAAAAAAGCTGGAAGGGAGGAGGGTAGAGTTGGAACAGAGGCCAAATAGCTTCTCACCTCACTTAACTCTTCTCTGAATCATCCCACTTTAGCCACGGTCAACTTCTCACGGTGCGATCCAAACAGCTCCATGTTGGCTCCCACATCCAGCCAAACTAAGTTGTTTCCCAACATCCCATCCTCTTCCAGCCTGTGGTCCCCTGACCTCTGGCCTTTCCTTGGAAGAGCCATGCAGAGCCCAAGAATGCCTCCCATGGCTGGGCCTCTCAGAATGTCAGAAGTGAACTTTCTACAGTCTGCACCAGGCCCCGGGAGACAACATCTGGGAGGGGTAACAAGGAAGCCTGAGTGGCAGAGAAGCATTGGGAGCACCAACGTACCCACCCCCAGCCACGCCATCCTCCTGCCAGCTTCCCCACATTGCGTGGCTCTGCCAAGAACCATCCCAACTGTTGTTCACCTATCATGGGATCACCACCCCCTCACATAAGGATAGACAGGCCTCACTGCTGTGGAGCTACATGAACACAAGTGAGGAAGACTCCACTAGCTCCTCCATAAAATCCGCTAGGCCCAGGGCCACAGGGGGCAGACACGGTGCTTTCCGTGACTTAGAAAAAGGAGGCCCCTCTGAGCAGAAGAACTTTTAGAAGTGCCTCCTCTGAGTGAGCAAAGCAGGAAAAAGTGTCCCATCTGTGCCTCTGGATGGGTGCTCTTGGGCATGGCATAATTTGTACACCTAAGTATGTGGTCCGGATTCAGCCCCCCTTTCACAGCCTCCCCTAGGTGGTCTGGTTATCTTCCGGAGCTCTTGGGCTCATCAACGAGTCATCCCCGCAGTTACTGCCCAGCATCTGCCACGCTCTTCCTTTCCTGCTTCAGTTCCCTGGTTGATGGCTCTACCTCTGAGGCCACTGGAGGATATTTCACCTCTGCTGGAGCCTGCTGGGAGGGTGCTGATGTCCAGACACGGAGTAGCCCCTCAGTGCTCTCCCAGGCCTTCCTGGAGCACAAAACTCTGATCAGGATAATGGCAGGGCAAAACAGCCCAAACGTGTACTTCCTATTAGCTACATAGTTTATTGAGCACCGCATCTTACCCCATTTCTCAACAGCCCTGCCGTATGATTGCTCCAGTTCTCAGCTTGTGGTCCATTCCGACCTTTTGTTGTTGTTGTTGTTGTTGTTGTTTTCTGCCAGTTGAAGAAAAGTTGATACCTGGTATTGCCTTGTTCAGCATGTATATTTTTTGCATATATCAGTATGGAAACTCTGGGTCAGGCAATTTCCAATGGTTTGAGAAGACCCATGAAAAGTAGGGTAGGTCTGCAGAAAAGCAGAAACATAGTTCAGAAAAGAGTTTCCATGGAATCGAAGAGAGAGAAGCCCAGCTCCTTGGAGCATTCCCTAATCCCCTGTCAGCAACAGCTACTGTGAGATGCAACTGGGTAGCTGCCAGTAGTCCCCAGCCCTGGGCTAACGCATCTTTTCACCCTTCACCTCCCTTCCTCCTGCAAACACAAGATGGTTTGGATTATTATGCTTCCTTCTCATTGGTTCTTCTACCTCAAGACACCTCATCACTGGTAAAGACAAGATGCAGCTCCTGCCCTGATTGGCTGATCTGTTGCTGGGGTAAAGGCCAGCAGGGTGATTCTGCTTTCCCAGATGTGGTCTCCTTCAGGACCTAAAGATACACACCCCCATTCAGTCTCTCTTGACCTTCCTCCCACCCCCAGACAGTCCCTCCTTCCTCTTATGGTTACACAGTAAACAATCAGGCCATCCAAGGGTTCCCTGGGGAGACCCAGAGGTTTTCATCTTTGCAGTGGTTAGCCTGCTAAAGTAGGATTTCATATAATCCACGAAGGCAAAATTGGGGGAAATCAACCCTTGATAATCAAGAACACACACATCTCCACAAGACCAAGCGAGAGGTCATAGATTTTCTGACAACTAAATCCCTCTAACAGCCACTAATGCAGATTAAGTATGGCTTTGCATGTAAAGCAAATGTGTAAAAACGCAGGGTTTGCTAGTCCCCAACTGCTACCAGTCGCCACTGTGCCTGAAATTCCACCATTAAGGTTTATTCCTTTATGAATTTTCTTCTCCTGGGGCTGACTGTTAAAATACAAAGAGCCCTGGGCGCCTGGGTGGCTCAGTTGGTTAAGCAACTGCCTTCGGCTCAGGTCATGATCCTGGAGTCCCTGGATCGAGTCCCGCATCGGGCTCCCTGCTCGGCAGGGAGTCTGCTTCTCCCTCTGATCCTCCCCCTCTCATGTTCTCTGTCTCCCATTCTCTCTCTCAGATAAAAAAAAAAAAAAAAAATCTTTAAAAAAAAAATACAAAGAGCCCAAAGTCTGTTCTGAAAGATGTGCGAAAAGCTTGGCCAAATGAGTTCAGAGACACCAAGATGTTTTAGCACCCCCCACGATAGGTGGAATCGTGGCCCCTAAAGATGTCCATGTCCTAATCCATGGAACCTGTGGCAAAAGGGACTTGGCAGATGTGATTAACATTCAGGACTTTGAGATAGAAAGGTTAGCCTCGATTATCTGGATGGGTCCAATATAATTACATGAGCCCTTAAAAGCAGAGAGATTTTCCTGACTATGGTCAGAGAAAGAGACATGGTAATACAGAAGCCAAATCAGACAGATGCGTGTTGCTGGCTTTGAAGATGTCGGAAGGAATACGTGTGAATGCCTCTAAAAATTGGAAAAAAGGAAACAAATTCTCCGAAAGGGCTTCCAGAAACACAGTCCTATCAGCACCTTGTTTAACCCAGTGAGGCTCGAGGCAAACTTCTGACATGTCAAATTATAAGATTATAAATCTGTGTTGTTTTAAGCTACTAAGTTTATGGTATTTTGTTGCAGCAGCAATAGAAAACTAAAAGGGAAGGGGTACCTTCCCTTAGAGATTCAAAGTGCACGTTGGCATATTAAAGGCTCGAGGGAGCCTTTCAGTAAAGATACCCATGTAAGTCAGCATTTCAGAAACTTATTTGAAAACCACACCTTTTATTCCCCTGTAACATCTGCTAACATCTTAGAACATGATATGGAAAATACTGCAGTAAAGCATTAACTGCTATTAACATCTCAGTGTGACTTAGTTCCTGTTTTCAATGTGATAGCTAGGTGAGAGAGAACAGCACACAGGACAGGCAAGTTTTAGTGGGCCGACACGGAGGTCTAAAGGGCTGAGCTCTGGGTACAGGAAGTCAGTGGAGAGAGTGGGGAATGAAGAGGAAGTGGACACATACTAGAGAGAAACTTCAGCTGCGACTCAGCCTGTGTTGCTCAATAGTTTGTGCCAAACCTCCCCTACCTTTCAGGTTGGCCATCTTCTCTACAAAATTTGCCCTGACCTCCTCCTCTCCCCCACGCCTGGGCTGGAAGGTCCTCCATGTGCCTCCATGGCCTCTTGTGTTTATTTACCTCTGGTTGTGGCAGCAATGTAGTGAAATTACCTGTTTATTTGTCTGTCTCTCCCACTAGCCTGAAGTTGCTAGAGGACAAGAGCTGTGTCTGGTTCACTGTTCACATCTTCTGTGTCCCACCATGCCCGGCACATTGAAGGACTCAGGCTGAGCCTCTGTCTTACCCTCCTTGGACCAGAAATGTGTATGAGCTTAATCCTGACTTTCTTCACGATCAGTGAGTGCTGTTGAGGGACATATCAACACTCAGCCACAGTCCAGCCCAACAAGAACTCGCCTTCCCAGTAAGACCATACAGCACATTCTGTCATACCTTTTTTTAAAAAAAACCTGTCTCCCTTCTCTGGTGAAACAAGCAGAGTTTAGCCTGAAAGTGTTCCATGTTGTACCACAATTTATGGAGCTTCTGACTAGGTTATGAGCAAGACAGATCAAAAGAGCAAACGTTACATCTTCCAAGATGGTTTATAGGAAGCAAACGGAATTAAGGAGTTGTGGAAGTGAACAGGACACTCTGGGAAAAGGAAATGAGGGGCTAGGTCAGTACTGGTGTGAGGTGAGAGATAAAATGAGCCAAAGAGAGAATCCCATATATCACCTCTCCCATAATCCAGGAAGTCTTTTTGGATGTAAAACACTTAGAAGTAAAGAGAAACCAAAATTTCCTGTAGGGAACCACCCCTTCCCCTCTCTCCTCCCAAGATGAAACACATGATCTGGGCTTGAACAATTAGAGCCCTGAATCTGCTAGTTCCAAAGATGGGGGTGGGGGGTGGGGGGGGTAGGGGGGCATGGCAAATGAGATTGACTTCTGAGTCTGAACTTGAACCTGGAAAGACAAAGTCCTATAGCTGTTATTCAATGGAGAATGACAATAAACTAACATAAAGAAGAGCACAGGTGAGAAATGGAGAGGGTCCCAGTCCTGGTGACACCACATGAGTCCTGGGTTAAGTGTCATCTGAAGTCTTTCATATATGAGCCAATAAACTCCCTTTTCTGAGGAAGTCAGTTTGAGTTGGATTCCCATTCCATTGCAATCAAGAGTCCTGATGATGTGGAAGAAAGAAGAGCTTACATAGTATGAGAAAATGGTGGAGGGGCACCCAGCTGGTTCAGTCAGTAGAGCCTGCAACTCTTGATATCGGGGTTGTAAGTTCGAGCCCCATGTTGGGTGTAGAGATTACTTAAAAATAAAATCTTTAAAAAAATGGTGGAGAAATCTGAGAACCAAGAGGCAAGGAGCAGTGAACACCTACTCCCAGCTCCCCTCTCTGGGAACTGCCACCTCTCACCACCCTCAAGTTCACAGGAGGATGACTCCCTCGTACCTGGGTTTGTTCAAAAGCCCCTGCTCCCCTGGCCACAACTGAGCCCACCATATTTTCTTCCTCAGGAAACTGGAACGGGGACTAAGAGTCCAGTGCCAGTGGAGGCTGCTGCCCTGAAGAGGGAAAGACGCCAAACCTTGGGAGATGAGACATAGCTGTATTTTCTGCCTGTGGACTGTGCAGTAGAGATGAGAAATTTGAAGGTCAGAGAGACTATATGGCTTTGCCTAAGGATGCACACTTGTTACGATTTTCACAGAACTAGAGTCCAGCTTTTCTGAATTCAAAATTAGACAGGAAACAGCTGGGTCAGGGTGCCCTAAGAACTCTAGACGTGGGAGCAACTTGAATCAGACAGCAAGGGGTGATCTCAGCCTGGCCAGCCACCCAAGAAGTTTCAAGCCAAGGGCAAGCACTCAAAGGTATCTCTCTATGCTCAAAACATCAAAGAAATTCTGGTGCTTGAAATATCCCTCGATGGGCTCAGAGACTTGCTTTAGAGCACTTGCAGAGAATTTACACTGCCTCAACCTGCGCCTACTGAGCGGCCACGGACTCCCCGGAAACTACAACTCCCATTATGCATCGCGACTGCGTGGACTAAACCTGGGATAAACTACAAGCCCCAGAATTCCTTGGCGGAGAGAGGGAGATACGCGAGTACGAAGGGGCGGAGGGGCGTATTCACGTCGGGCGCGCGGGACCGTTAAATTTGAAATTTGGAGGGTTCGAGGTGGCTGGTTTGCCGAGGAGGCAGGGGCAAACTTTTGTCCCTCTGGTCGCTTCGTTACCTCGAAGGGCAAGTTGCAGAAGGAAGCCCAGGCGGTCTGCGGCCCTGAAGAAAGGCCTGCGGCAGGACGAGGGCCTGAACCGGGAATGCAGGATGGCGGCGATGAAGAAGGAAGGGGGTGCCCTGAGGTAGGTACCCGAGAAAGGTTGCCGGGAGCTCTGCCTGCGAGACCCGATGGTGTAGCCGGTGACAGAGGCTCCGCTCAGAGCTGTCCAGAGGAACACGGTCGGGAGAAGAGCGGCCCGGCTGGAGCCTCCTTCCTGCTGGAGTTGGGCGCAAGGGTCGGAGGTGAAGACGGGGTTAGTTAGCATCGACCTCGGTGGGGTGAGGGCACGTGAGAACCCTGCTGCACCCAGCTTCAAAGCAAAGGAGTCTGTGCGACCCCAATGGCACAAAGAATTTGGAATTTATAGTGTGGTCTGTGTATCTCCGCTCAGCCATTTGCTGGCTCTTTGACCTTGGACTCATCTTAGTACGGAAAATGCTGGTGGGGGGTGGGCGGCGTAACTGGGTGACGGGCTTTAAGGAGAGCACTTGATTTAATGAGCACTGACTGGGTGTTACATGCAACTGATGAGTCAGTGAATTCTACCTCTAAAACTAATAATACAGTATATGTTAATTAAATTGAATTTAAATAAAAAAGGATAGAGATATAATAAATTGCTACTTAAATTGAAATCATACTGTAATCTTGTAAATAAAATCACAGTTGTCTTTTTTTTTAAAATACTGAAAATGCTGATGAATTCAAAGTATGTGTAAAGTAACTGCTTCCAAATAAGTGCCAAACAAATGGTAGGTGCTTCCATGTCAATGGCATACTTAGAAATATAAAAAGCCCTTCTCTGCATGCTTGCTGCTTTTCCTTATATAAATACATATCAGTTCTCCAAGTTGGAATTCTGAATGCATTTTATTTTTTTTTAAGATTTTATTTATTTATTTGAGAGAGAATGTGAAAGAGAGAGAGCATGAGCAGGGGTAGGGGTAGAGGGACAAGCAGACTCCCTGCTGAGTGGGGAGCCCTTGGGGGGGGGGCGGCCCCATCCCAAGACCCTGAGATCATGACCTGAGCCAAGTCAGATGCTTAACCTGCTGAGCTACCCAGGCACCCCAAGCTACGCATTTTCATTATGGGGTGCACAATACTTAGATAAATGCCGTGTGGAGAACTCTTTAACTCGTGCAACAAATATTTATTGACTACCTCCTAAGCACTAAATATGGCAAATAAACAAAAGACACAAAAATCCCTGCCCTTGTGCAATTTAGTTTCTGGGGTGGGATGAGGGTGGGGGCAGCAGACAATAAACAAGAAAAATAAACTAAAAGCTAGATGGTCAGTATGAAAAGAACTAAAACGATGGGGAGCAGGGGCACTGGTGCAATTTTAGACAGTTTTGAACAGGGGTACTCACTGAGAAGGTGTCATCTGGGTCAAGACTTGAAGGAAACTGCCCCGCGTTGGGTTCCCTGCTCAGCATAGAGTCTGCTTCTCCCTCTCCCTCTGCCACTTCCCCTGCTTCTGCTCTCTCTCTCAAATAAATAAATAAATAAAATCTTAAAAAAAAAAAAAAAAGACTTGAAGGAAACTTAAGAGCTAGTCAAGCACGTATCTGGGGGAAGTACAGAAATTTGGAGGGTTAGGGTTGGGGGAGGGAGCTGCACCTGGCAAGTAGCTGGAGCCAAGTGAACCAGAAGAGTAAAAGGAAATGAAGGATGAGGTAAAGGCAAGGATGTGGAGATTGTAAAGACTTGGTTTTTACTCTGGTTCAAAAGTCAGTGGAAGGTTTTGAGCAGAGGAAAGACAGGATCTGGTATGAGTTTCAATAGGATCATTGGCTGCAGTGTTGAAAAGACTAAGGCAGAAAAGGATGAAAGCAGGGAGACCAGTTATGAGGTTATTAAAATAATCCAGGCAAGAGAAGATATTAGCTTGAGCCAGGCTAGAAACAGTGGAGAAGATAAGAGGTTGATTTCTGAATCTATTTCGAAGGTAGAGCTAGTAGGATTTGCCAGGTAACTGGAGGTGGGGGATAATGAGAGGGGTGTCAGGGTTGGCACTGTGATTTGGGCTTGAGCAACTGGAAACTAAACGAGATGATGCATTTAGTGGTAAGCAACTGGAAAAATGAAAGTGCCATTTATTTGAGATGAAGGAAGACTGTGGGAGGAGCAGGTCTGGAAGGAAGCAAGGGGAGCAAGGAGGGAGGGGAGCAGTCCCAGCTCAGTTTGGGACATTAGCTGAGGTAGTTTAATTGCTATTTCAAGATCAAGAGAAGACATTCAGATGAACTCCGCAAACATTTATTCAGTGCTTACTAGAGTCAGATCCTATATTAGACCATCAGGGTTGTGAAAATAAATGATAAGGCCCTTACAATTATAAGATTCACACAATATGGTTAAAAAGATGTGAGTAGTTACAACCTAAATTATTAATCACTTACAGTTTACCTTCTTGAGTGTTTTCAGCTCTCATCTAGACTGAGGTCACATGTAACTTTCACTTTATTTCTAAGATTAGTGCCTGTTTCTCTGTTTTAAGCCCAGAGATGGTGTCTCTCAGACAGAAGTAGGCTTCTATCTGTCAGTTGCAGAGCTCTGAAGTTCAGAGCACATACCCCATATGGTGATTGCCTCCAAAAAACTTGTGGGAATTTCCCCATCAGTAGGCTTGATGGAATGGGGGGGCAGAGGCAGTTGTGACCAGTAAATTGTATTTTTGTCTGCTTCTGCTCTGGGCTACCTGTATATACATATACACTTCAGTTTTAAGTCACCAGTTGAAACATGGGGTATTAGTCTGACAAACTGCTTATTTTTTTAAAAAGATTTTATTTATTTATTTATTTGAGAGTGAGAGAGAGCGAGCACACAAGCAAGGGGAGGGGCAGAGGGAGAGGGACAAGCAGACTCCATGCTGAGCAGAGCCCAACGTGGGGCTCAGTCCCAAAACCCTGAGATCATGACCTGAGCCTCAATCAAGAGTAAGATGCTTAACCGGCTGAGCCACCCCGGCACCCCGGTTTGCTAATTTTAAACTAAACGAGATGATGCATTTAGTGGTAAGCATAGAACTGCTTTTTGTCTACCTTGCCAAATTTATAATTTTTTCCCCTTCTTTTCTTCCTGCCTTAAACTTTATTCTTATAACTGTCCACAGTACCCTAGTTAGATTCTCTCTTCTGTTAGGCAATACTACAGCCATAAACTTGGAATCCAGGTCACAGAAAGGCTCAGACACTTAGGAGTGTAAGAACACTACTCATGTGCCAGCCCACCATATTCAGCCCAAAGATCATGAATAATCACTTATTTGAAAACATTTACAATAATCTAGTGATATAATAATACTTATACATATATATGTTTATATATATACTTACATATACGTGTAAGTATGAAGTTTACTTTTATTTCTCTCTTTACAGTGAAGCCATGTCCTTGGAGGGAGATGAGTGGGAGCTGAGTAAAGAAAATGTCCAACCGCTAAGGCAGGGGCGGATCATGTCCACACTTCAGGGCGCGTTGGCGCAGCAAGAATCTGCCTCTAACGCTACTCTTCAGCAGCAGAAACGGTGTGTAGAACGGTGGGGGATCACCCTGTCATCATTCATCCTCAAGGCGGGATGGTAATGGAGATGTGGATCCATGCAGATTGGCATAGGAAATACTTTTCAAAAATTGATAGTGTGAGAATCTGTTCGCCACCTGCTTTTTCATCACACAACAGCTACCTAAAGATCTCCTTGAGTATGATTAAGAACAAGAGCTATAGGATTTCATTTCATTATGGAGCAGCCAAACTCTTGTATCAATAGAAATAGATCTTATACAGGGGACAATGAGAAGCAAAGTAAAACAAGTATCATATTAAACAGTATTTATGAAAAGTATAATGTCATGCTGGATCTCTAAATGGAATTAACTCTTTAATAGTAATCAGTTAAAGAAATTGCTTCCTTGGATTCCGAGTAGTGAGGGAGAGGGGAATCTGCTATCTTGCATGTGTACTCAATTTTTAACTTTCTAGGAAAGCATTTTTGAGAGTATGCCAAAAAGAAATAGTGATCTCCAAAGAAAATACAAACCTGAGAGAAATTAAATTTATACTAGAATGTTTCTCATGAATGATTTAATGAAGTCTGAAAAAAGAGAAGCTGAAAAATACTACAGTTGGCCCTTGAACAATACAGGGATTAGGGGTGCCGACCCTCCGTGCAGTAGAAAATCCACGTGTAAATTTTGACTCCCAAAACTTAACTATTAAAAGCCTCTTGACTGGAAACCTTACCAATAACATAAACAGTTAACACGTATTTTGTATGTTATATATATCATATACTGTATTCTTATAATAAAGTAAGCTAGAGAAAAGAAAATGTTAAGAAAATCATAAAGAGAAAATATGCTTACGGTACTGTACACTATTTACTTGAAAAAAATCCACATATGAGTAGACCCGTGTAGTTGAAACCCATGTTGTTCAAGGGTCAACTGTACTACGTTATTCAAATGGACCCACAGAACTTGCTTTCCTTTGACTAATACCTGTTTTGATAAATACACTTTTTTCAAAAAAGTGAACTAAAGCATCAGTTTCTACCTTTAATCTCTGACAAAAAAATTTCACCGTCATAGGCAATTTCAAAACTTCGGGTTATAATGTAATGAATATCCTCACTCATCTCATTGGATCTTTAAAAGCATTGAGTTTTATTTCAGAGATGGTGGTATTCTATTCTTAACTCTTCTTCCTGGTTTCTGTGACATTTTACTAGTGTTTCCACTTCTCTAACCTTCCTTTTTTCTTATTGGCTTCCTACTGCATTTTACCTAAGTCTTTTGTTCATTGCTCTATGTGTCCTTACAAATTCACGTTTTTCAGGATTGTTTAACTACTGTTTACGTCTCTTATTTGCCTTCTAAATGTCTTTTTATCTACCTGTAATATATAATCACTAGTGTATTAAATACTGAATCTCTTCTCTCATAAATGACCTTTCCATTTTGGTTAATGGTACCAAAACTCACTTGAATGATTTTACTCGTCGCCCTCTCATCCTAATTTTATTTAGTCCGTTACTAAGGTCTGGGATTTTTTTCTTAAAGTATAATTTACATGCTATGAAATGCTCAGATTTTTAAGTTTACGATTTAATCAATTTTGACATGCATTTCAAGACAGAGAACATTTTTATTACCTCCAAAAGTTCTCTCAATGCCCATTCCCAATCAACGTTCTTCCGCTCCTCATGAAGCAACCAGTGATCGGATATCTATCATCATAGGTTATTTTTGCTTATTCTAGAAGATTATATGAATGGGGTCATAGGTTCTTTCACTCAGCATGTTTTATTAGGCCTTTCGTGTTGCATGATCAGTAGATTATTCCTTTTTATTACTGAGCTGTATTCCATTTGTTTATCCATTTATCAATTGATGGACATTAGATGCTTTACAGTTTTGTGCTTCATGAATAAAGCTGCTGTAGACATTCTTGTACAAGGATTTTTGTGAACATTTTCATTTCTCTTAGAATAGAACTGATGGGTCAAAGAATAAACGTGTGTTTAACTTTTAAGAAACTGGCAGTTTTCCAAAGAGATTATAACATTTTACACTTCTGTCAGCAATGTATGAGAGTTCGCTTGCTCCAAATCCACTTCAGTATATGGTGGTGTCAGTCTTTTTTCGTTTTAGCCATTTCGGTGGATATGTAATAGTATCTCATTATGGTTTTATTTGTCATTTCCCTGGTGACTAATGATGTGAGCACTTTTTCACATGGTTATTGGCCTTTTATATATCTTCTTTTGTGGTATATTTGTTCAGACATTTTGCCCAGTTTTAAAATTGGGTTACAAGAGACCTTTATATAGTCTGTATATAAGACCTTTATTAAATAATGTGTTACAAACATTTTCTTCCAGTTCATGGCTACCTATTTTCATGGGAGTGTTTTCTGATAAGCAGTTTTTCATTAGTGTTTTTTCTGTCTTTAGATCTTTGCAGAGATCCAAATTTGCAAAGATATTCTCCTGTGTTTTCTTCTAGTAGCTTTATTGTTTTAGCTTTTATGTTTCAGTCTATGATTCATCTTAAATTTATCCTTGTGTATAGTGTAAGGCTGGGGTAAAAGTTCTTCCCCCACCCCCCATAAGGATTTCTAGTTGTTCTGCCTCCATTTGTTGGAAGAGATTATTTTCTTTTCCCCCACTGAATTAATTGCTCTATGAAAATTCCCTTGTGAAAAAAGAAATCATTTGATTGTATATGTGTGGATTATTTCTGGCCTGTCTGTTCTCTTCCATTGATCTAATTGCTTATCCTTTCACCAATTACACATTTTCTTGATTAGCTTTATATAATAAATCTTGACTTTGGGCAGAGTGAATTCTCCAACTTTTGTTGTTCTTTTTCAAAATTATTTTGGCTATTTTTGGTCCTTTGCTTTTCCAAACAAATTTTAAAATCATCTTGTCAGTTTCTAGAAAAGAGTCTTGTGAGATTTTGGTTGGATTGCATTGCATCTGTAGATACATTGGGAGGATTGCTGATTTTATTTTGTCTTAGATTTTATTTTTTCACCATTTCTGTAGGTAATCGCCTCATTATCTCATACTGAAATCACCATATTAGCTTCATAATTATGGTTCCTTTTCTAATTTCTTCTATTCTTAAAATATTAATTGATCTTTTTGAAATCTTTACTTAACATATTCAAGATACTCTCCAATTAAAGAACCAGTAGTGGCTTGAGCAGGTGGAATCCAAAGTCCTTATTTTTAATTTAGTTTTATTTTTTTGAAGTAATCTTTATGCCCAACGTGGAGCTTGAACTCACAGCCCTGAGCTGCATGCTCCGCAGACTGAGCCAGCCAGGTGCCCAAAGTCTTTAAATTTACACTTAAAACATGCCCTTCTTGGGGTGCCTGGGTGGCTCAGTCAGTTAAGCATCTGCCTTTGGCTCAGGTCATGATCCCAAGGTTCTGGGATTGAGCCCCACATCAAGCTCCTTGCTCAGCAGGGAGTCTGTTTCTCCCTCTCCCTCTGACTGCTGCTCCCCCTGCTTGTGTTCTCTCTGTCAAATAAATAAATACAATCTTAAAAAAAACAAACATGCCCTTCTTACTTCTCCAGTAGGCATTCTAATGTAGTGTTAGACTACTACTGACCTCCTGACAATATGTCAGAAGGAAGATCATCTGCTCCTGGAGCACGGTTATATGTATATATGTACATCATTGTAAGGTTAATCCCTTACTATTCCTATCTCCATTTATTCCTAATACTAACTGTATCTTATAGCTCAGTTTCCTCTGGGTAAACTCTCCCACTTTTACAACTATCTCCATTTATTCCTAATACTAACTGTATCTTATAGCTCAGTTTCCTATGGATAAACTCTCCCACTTTTACAACTTTATTCAATACTGATTTCTTGGAAATCTTGGAAAACTCCATTTTTCTTTCAAATTTTATGGTTCCTTCAGAGTCCCACCTTCTGATGCTGCTTCTGTGATACCTCCTTTTGACTTATCAAAGCTTTTACTATCCATTCTTGGCAATTATAATATACTATCCTGCTTTGTATTGTTAGTTAATTTTCCCTTTGTGTACTTTGTCTTTCTTATTAGAGTATAAATTCCTTTGTGTCAGGAACTATTTTATAGTTCTTTGTATCAAATGTAACCCTTTCTACAGTTTTTATTGATGAAACATTTATCTAAATTGTGGTTTATTACTCAGTACTTCCTATCATTTACTGAGTGCTTATTATGTCTAAACACTTTATACTAAGCGTAATCAACCTAATAAGATAGGTGCTACAGTAGTCCTGCCTGACCTGTGATTTCACTTTCCTCAGTTTCACTTACCTGCTGTCAACTGTGGCCCAGGAGCAGATGATCGATCCTCCTTATGACATTTTGTCAGGAAGTCAGTAGTAGTCTAACACTACATTAGAATGCCTACAACATTCACCTCACTTCATCTCATTGTGTAGGCATTTTATCATCTCACATCATCACAAGAAGAAGATGAAAGATGAGTACAGTACAAGATAGTTTGAGAGAGAGAGACCACATTCACATAACTCTTATTA
The DNA here is from genome assembly GCF_011800145.1 of Mirounga leonina. Classification (NCBI taxonomy): domain Eukaryota; kingdom Metazoa; phylum Chordata; class Mammalia; order Carnivora; family Phocidae; genus Mirounga; species Mirounga leonina. The sequence continues at coordinate 17,341,482 of NW_023270839.1, forward strand.
TAGTATATTGTTACAGTTGTTCTATTTTGTTATTGTTGTTAATCCCTTACTCTGACTAATATATAAGTTGAAGTTTCTCATAGATATGTATGTACAGGAATAAAACATAGTATATGTAAGTTTCAGAAGTATCCTCAATTTCAGGCATCCATTGGAGGTCTTGGAAACTATCCCCCTGCAGATAAAGGGAGGATTTCTTTATTATTATCTCCATTTTACAGATGAGAAGACTGAAAATAGAATTTAAACTACTTGTCTAATGTCACTCTGCTAGTGATTAGTAGAGCTGCTAATTTGAACCTAGGGAGTCTTGTTCTAGAGCCTTAAACTGCTGTGTAATTCTGTTTTTCTATATGTTATTTTGGAATTTGTTTATCTAATTTCCCCATGTTTTGTCCTTCCTGTTATATTATCAGGCAGTATCTTGATTATTTCTATGTTTCTTCCTGTTTAATAAATCCTCAAACTCCAGTGCAGTTATTTGGATCAATATTAAACACTTAAAAAATGAATAAAAATGAAGGTGACACTTGTTTATTTGGCTATTATCCCCATTGCTAATGCTAACATTTTCTGTTTAAATTTCAGGGCATTTGAATCTGAAATTCGATTTTACACTGGAAATGACCCTCTGGATGTTTGGGATAGGTGGGTCTTTTTTCATTTAACAAGGGCACTAGAAACTTAACAGATGAGTCCTTATGGCCATGCTTCTCAAATTAGGGTGTACAGAGCAATGTCAGAGTACAAAGTGGTATCTTGGGGACACAGAGAGACAGATTAATCACAGTGTTTCTTTCTGAGGTGTTCACGACTGAAGAAATTTCAAATTTGTGGCATGCACCTGAGAACTACACCCTTTTATCTCCAAACCCATTATTTCCCAGAGGCACATGTTAGCAATATTTGGAAAAGTTTGAGGGATATAGGTTTAGGACATGAGGGCCTCTCTAAATAAACATACTTTCAAATTAGATATTTCTGCTTAAGAAAGTCAAGAATGGGTCTTGGTGCAAGAATAAAAGTACACATTAAACTTTAAAATTATTCTTTTGTGGCACCTGTGTGGCTCAGTTGGCTAAGAATCTGCCTTCGGCTCAGGTCATGATCCCAGGGAGTCCTAGGATCGAGTCCCGCAGCGGGCTCCCTGCTCAGGGGGAAGTCTGCTTCTCCCTCTCCCCCTGCTCCTTCTCTTGCTCCCTCTCTCTCTCAAGTAAAATCTTTAAAAGTAAATAAGTGAGTAAATAAATAAATAAAATTATTCTTTCCCTTTCCATTCAGGTATATTAATTGGACAGAGCAGAACTATCCTCAGGGGGGGAAAGAGAGTAATATGTCAACATTATTAGAAAGAGCTGTTGAAGCACTACAAGGAGAAAAACGATACTATAATGATCCCCGATTTCTTAGTCTCTGGCTTAAATTGGTAAGTCTTTCTTAAGTGCTGTTTGAATGTAAAATATTAAGCCAGGAGATTTTCTCTAGAGCTTTCTGGTACACACCAAAAAAATGGCAAAACCTGAGCCATTTAGTAGGTACTAAACATTTAATACATGCTCGATATTTGTTAAATTAGTTCTACTTAAAGATGGATTTTAATGTAAAGGTTTTTTTTAACCCCTTTAAAAGTGATCATAAGGCCTGTATACCTCCTCATGGGAGTGGAGTATTTATTTCAAATATAATTGGGCCATGCAACTGTACTGGGGGAGGCCGTGTAGGAGCCAACACATGGCAGTAGTATGATTGTGAAAAAGTTTTTGTAGGTGATTCTGGTATCCCTTTGGCCCCTTTCTGAGAATCAACACCATGAAAAGGTAATGTTTTTTATGTAGTATATTGCTACATCCAAAAATATCTGCCTGACCACTTTATACTGTCTCATTTGACATGTAGTTCTTTTATTTCTAGAACACTCTTGAGGATTTTTTTATGAAAACATCTTCAAATAAGATAATGACCAGAATTTCTTAGATACTAATTTCATTGCCTTTATCCTAAAAGAGATTAGAAAAAGTAAGTGATAAATATTTAGAATAGAATGTTAGATAATAGAAAATTAGATAATGGATAACTAGATACTTATAAAAATAAATTATTTTTCTTAAAAATAAAAAATGAACTATAAAAATAGATAATTATATAATAGAATTCTAAATAATAGAATATTTACAACAACCATTGTAATATGATAAAATATTGACATTTGAAATTGATAAAATTTCTGGCTAAAATATATCTCTTGAGGAGAGCTTATCTTAAACCTCAAATATCACTAAAAAAGGAAATTAGGTGAGTCCTGAAGGCATAAGCTATCTTGGTTTCCATAGGACATTTGACATATGTTGGCATCATTATTAACAAGTTGGAGAAATTATCTGTAGGGTATTAGTGACAGGAGTCTATGACAAAGGATGGTACCCAAAGCATGTTGTTAGCATGGAGACTATGGTCCCTGGTAGCTTACTAATGGATTTTGTTCTTCATTCCATCCTACATAATATTCTTATCCTAAATAACATTCTTATATGTGATTTACTAAAAGTTTGGACTAGATAAACCTCTAAAGTAATTCTTTATCCCAGAATTCTATGATTATATTTAGTTGGAGCTATTAAAAGTAACAGTTGGAATAATTTTTCTGTTCATAAATGCTAACCTGGTGCTGGTACTGAAGAGTAATGATATTATCATAAAATAAAAAGCATAGTCTAGACCAGAGCTACTGAAGAATGGTCTGCAGACTGTTCAAGATAAGTATAAAAGTTCAGAGCAAGCATTTAGAAGTTTTGCTAAGTTTTGTTAACAAATTTGACATTGCCACAACATCCAAACACATCATCATTTTTCTAGTAACTTCTATTTTTGTTGTATTTTTTAAAAATACTAGTCAACAATGGGGAAAAAGAATACCAGTCAATAGTGGAATGGAAACTTGAAACACACACCAAAACTAGCCCCTTTCCCACAGGCAATCTGAGAATTGCTGGTCTAGACAACCCTCAGATTCAAATGATCAGCCCTAGTATGATCAGCAATAATCTGAACTTTGTAGATGGTTAACAGGGTGCATATTGAACTATTTTGCTGAGGTTTTTCTCTTTATGGAATGGTCAAGAGGAGTAACAGTTGGGTTCCTCACACTACTTTCTTTGCTTTGCAGAAAAATTTCTCCAGTCTAAGAGTTATTTTTGTAAGGGATAACTACAATCTAGCTAAGGAAAAAATTGTTTTTAGGAAATATCCAGGATTTTTAGTCAAAAGTGTAAAATTGTTTTAGTTGGCTTGTTAGAGGTTACCAAAAAGATTTGTTTAACTTTTGGATATATTAATCTAACCATGTGGTCCTTTTATTTATGTTATTTCTTAAGTAATCTCATTCAGACTCTAGAATAACCTGATATTTATTGGCTGTTTCATGCTGAACCAGAGCTATTTAGAAAGCCATTAACAAGTGCAGTCAATGTTAACCTTTATTTATGTAGTAACAGATATCAAGGACTGGATCTGATACCGATAACATATTCAGAATTAGAACTTCGCTTGAATTGCCATCACATATGGGAAAACATCACTCATTTGGATAAGTGAAAAACTAGTTACTGAATTACTACAGAATTAAACTATAAAATACTAATTGTTTTGTCAAAGATGTAAATGGAGCATTTCATTTATTCAATTTTCTACCAGACCCTGGCTAGGGATTAGGATATAGTGGATAGTAATGTTTTGTGCTTTTGTGGAGCTTACTTTATTGGAAAAGACAGATGTTAAGCATTTAATTGTCACAAAAGAGAAAGCAGGAAAGTATTGAGTTGCATAGGAGGGAATATATACAAGGAGGACTTAACCTAGGCTAGACAATCAGGAACAGATAGAGATGAGAGAAAATATATCTAGTAAATAAACAGGAGAAAATGTTAGCCTCCTTAGTAGTATAAGAACTCCTAATTAGAACACTGAAATGCAATTTTTATATGAAATTAGAAACTTAAAAATAGGTATTTTCTGTGAAATTAGTATTTGGGAATAACTACTAGCATTTTAAATTTGTACAACCCTCTTAGAAAGCAAGTTGTTACTTTTTAGGGTGCCTGGGTGGCTCAGTTGGTTAGGCGGCTGCCTTCGGCTCAGGTCATGATCCTGGAGTCCTGGGATCAAGTCCCACATCGGGCTCCCTGCTCCTCAGGGAGTCTGCTTCCCCCTCTGCTGCTCCCCCTGCTCGTGCTCTCTCTCTCTCTGTGTCAAATAAATAAATAGATAAAAATCTTTAAAAAAAAAAAGCAATTTGTGACTTTTTAACATAGTTCTAGTTCTGAAAATTTATCTTAAGGCAGTAATATGAACATGAAAGGTTGTGTGCATGACAATATTTGTTATAGAATTATATGTAATTGGGCAAAGTAGAAACTGCATATCCAAAAAATAGGGGAGTGGCTAAATGATGGAAGATTATTGGATGGAACATTATTTATCTAAAAATAATAAAGAATAAGCAGCAGCATGGAAAAATGAATGATGGATGGTTCGATGGATGGTTAAGTAGAATAAAAGCAAATTTTCTTATGATTAAAACTTTATAAAATGATAAAAAACCCTTTTGTGCTATATAAAATGATATATGTTCTTTTTTTCCTCAAGGAAAAAATATATATCAAACTGTTAATAATGTGGGATTTTTATTGACTCATTACCCTATCTTCTTACTACTAGAATTATCTACATTTTATCTGGTCTTATAAGATCCTTCTAAAATACAGATTTGACCATGTCATTCCTTTGCTTATAGCTCTCCCACCCCAACACACATACATTCACTATCAGGTGGGTTTAAAATTAATTGTCTTGACATTTAAGACCTGTCACACCCTTTTTTCCAAGCTCCTGTCTTGTCTGCATCTCTATAAACTTTTAGTTTCTGTCTTTGCTTATACCATTTTCTCTGTGTAGAATGCCTTCCTTTCCCATTCTCTACCAGATGTAAGTCTATTCCTCCCTCAAGGCCACACGCAAAAATGTCATACCTTCTTGAAGTCTTTCCTTCTCATCCCTTTTTCTTACAAATTAATCTCTTTTGTCTACTTTTTAACTCTTCCCAGTGTAGTCTTTATAACATTGCATTATAATAGATAAATATTTTTTCAATGCAGAAACTACATATAGTAACTCCAGTGATTACTTGGCACATAAAAGACAGTAAGTGAATAGAAATTGGTTGACTGTTAATGCTTTTAATTTGTTACAGGGACGTTTATGCAATGAGCCTTTGGATATGTACAGTTATTTACACAGCCAAGGGATCGGTGTTTCACTTGCTCAGTTCTATATCTCATGGGCTGAAGAATATGAAGCTAGAGAAAACTTTAAGAAAGCAGATAAGATATTTCAGGAAGGGATTCAACAGAAGGCCGAACCACTGGAACGACTGCAGTCACAGCACCGGTAAACTTCTCGAGCTTGTCTTCACTCTTTAAAACTAATAGATAAAAATAGTTGGTTTTGCATCTGAATAAAATGCTCTCATGGATTGGCAAATTTACTTAGTTACTATTTAATTTTTTAAAAGACCAATTTTTATTTAACATTTAGTAAAATCTACTCTTTGGTGTACAATTCTGTAAGTTTTCACAAATGAATAGAGACATGTAACCATTACCATGATCAAGTTTCACCACTCCATAGAATTTCCTTATGCTCTCTCCCTTAGTAGTTTAACACTTACTCTCATTCCCAAACCCTGGCAACCACTGATCTAGTCTCTAGCCCTGTAGTTTTGCCTTTTCCATGATATCACATAAATGGCATCATACAATGTAGCCTTTTGAGTCTGACTGCTTTCATTTAGCATAATGCATTTCAGTTGTTAAATTGGTTCTACTGTAAAGATGGATTTTATATGTATATTCTGAATACAAGTCTTTTGTCAGGTATGTGACTTGTAAATCTTCTCCCAGTTTAACTGTGATCTGTTTGTTCTCTTAGCAGTGTGTTTTATAGAACAAAATTTTTAATTTTGAAGAAGTCTAACTTATTTATTTTTTGTGTGAATCATGCTCTTGGTATATCTGAGAACTCTGTTTAGCGAAAGATTGCAAACATTTTGTTTTCATCTTGAAATTTTAAAAAAAAATTTTTGAGTATAGTTGATACACAACCGTTGCATTAGCTTCAGGTGTATAAGATAGTGATTCTACAAGTTGATACATTATGCTGTACTCATTGCAAGTATAGCTATTATCTGTCACCATACAAAGCCCTTATAATATCACTGACTATATTTCTTTCTTTTTTTTTTTTTTAAAGATTTTATTTATTTATTTGACAGAGAGAGACACAGCGAGAGAGGGAACACAAGCAGGGGATGCAGGAGAGGGAGAAGCAGGCTTCCCACTGAGCAGGGAGCCCGATGCAGGGCTCGATCCCAGGACCCTGGGATCATGACCTGAGCCGAAGGCAGACGCTTAACCGACTGAGCCACCCAGGCGCCCCCACTGACTATATTTCTTATGCTATACCTTTTATTCCCATGACTTACTCATTCTATAACTGGAAGCCTGTGTCTCCCTCTCCTTTTCACTCATTTTGCCCAGCCCACGCACCCCCGTCCCCTCTGGCAACCATCAGTTTGTTCTCTGTATTTATAGGTCTTAGTCTGCTTTTTGTTTGTTTATTCCTTTTTTTTTCCTTTTAGATTCCACATGAATGAAATCATACGGTATTTTTCTTTCTCAGTCTGACTTATTTCACTTAGCATAATGTGCTGTAGGTACATCCATGTTGTCACCAGTGGCACCATCTCATGCTTTTTTATGGCTCCCTAATATTCCATTATATATACATATCTTCCTTATCTATTTGACTATTGATAGACACTTAGGTTGCTTCTATATCTTAGCTATTGTAAATACTGCAATAAACATAGGTGTGCATATATCTTTTTGAATTAGTGTTTTTGTTTTCTTTGGGTAAATACCCAGTAGTAGAATTACTGTATTATATGGTATTTCTATGTTTAATTTTTTCTTAAAGATTTATTTATTTATTTGAGAGAGAGAGAGCACACTAGTAGGGGTAGGGGCAGAGGTAGAGAAATCTTCACTCCCCCCTGAGGGTGGAGCCCGACATGGGCTTAATCCCATGACCTGTGAGATCATGACCTGAAACCAAGAGCTGGACGCCCAACAGATTGAACCACCCAGGTGCCCCAGTCTTGAAGTTTTTATAGTTTTATTTTTTATATTTAGCTCTCTGATCCATTTTCAGTTAATTTTTGTAGAAAGTATTGATCAAAAAAAAAAAAAAGTATTGATCAAGGTTCTTTTTTTTTGCATACGAACCCCCATTTGTTTTTGTACCACTTGTTGAAAAGATTTTCTCCATTGAATTGACTTTGCACCTTTGTCAAAAATCATATTTGACATAAAAAAAAAAGTATTGTGTAGGTTTATTTCTGTTATTCTGTTCTTTTGATCTGTGTATCTGTTAATTAGTGTACCATGGTATCTAGGTTGCTGTACCTTTATAGTAAGTCTAGAAATCGGGTAAATATGAGACCTCCACCTTCGTTCTTCTTTTTAGCCCTTCTGGTTCTTTGACTTTCTGTATAAGTGTTAGAATTAGCTTCCAGAAATTGGATAGCCACATGCAGAAGAATGAAACTGGACCATTTCCTTACACCACACACAGAAATAGACTCCAAATGGTTGAAAGACCTCAATGTGAGACAGGAGTCCATCAAAATCCTAAAGGAGAACACAGGCAGCAACCTCTTCGACCTCAGCCACAGCAACTTCTTAGAAACATCACCAAAGGCAAGGGAAGGAAGGGCAAAAATGAACCATTGCGACTTCATCAAGATAAAAAGCTTTTGCAAAGCAAAGGAAACAGTCAAGAAAACCAAAAGACAACCAACAGAATGGGAGAAGATATTTGCAAATGACATATCAGATAAAGGGCTAGTATCCAAAATCTATAAAGAACTTATCAAACTCAACACCCAAAGAACAAAGAATCCAATCAAGAAATGGGCAGAAGACATGAACAGACATTTTTCCAAAGAAGACATCCAAATGGCCAACAGACACATGAAAAAGTGCTCAATATCACTCGGCATCAGGGAAATCCAAATCAAAACCTCAATGAGATACCACCTCACACCAGTCAGAATGGCTAAAATTAACAAGTCAGGAAACGACAGATGTTGGCGGGGATGCGGAGAAAGGGGAACCCTCCTACACTGTTGGTAGGAATGCAAGCTGGTGCAGCCACTCTGGAAAACAGTATGGAGGTTACTCAAAAAGTTGAAAATAGAGCTACCATATGATCCAGCAATTGCACTACTGGGTATTTACCCCAAAGATACAAAAGTAGGGATCCAAAAGGGTACGTGCACCCCGATATTTATAGCAGCAATGTCCACAATAGCCAAACTGTGGAAAGAGCCAAGATGTCCATCGACAGATGAATGGAAAAAGAAGATGTGGTATATTTATACAATGGAATATTATGCAGCCATCAAAAGGAATGAGATCTTGCCATTTGCAACGACATGGATGGAACTGGAGGGTATTATGCTGAGCGAAATAAGTCAGAGAAAGACATGTATCATATGACCTCACTGATATGAGGAATTCTTAATCTCAGGAAACAAACTGAGGGTTGCTGGAGTGGGGGGTGGGTGGAAGGGATAGAGTGACTGGGTGATAGACACTGGGGAGGGTGGAGGGTATGTGCTCTGATAAGTGCTGTGAATTGTGCAAGACTGTTGAATCTCATATCTGTACCTCTGAAACAAATAATGCAATATATGTTAAGGAAAAAAAAAAAGAAGAAGATAGCAGGAGGGGAAGAATGAAGGGGGTGAAATCGGAGGGGTAGACGAACCATGAGAGACGATGGACTCTGAAAAACAAACTGAGGGTTCTAGAGGGGAGGGTGGTGGGAGGATGGGTTAGCCTGGTGATGGGTATTGAGGAGGGCACGTTCTGCATGGAGCACTGGGTGTTATGCACAAACAATGAATCATGAAACACTACATCTAAAACTAATGATGTAATGTATGGGGATTAACATAACAATAAAAAAATTTAAAAAAAAAGAATTAGCTTCCAGGATTTTGACTAGTATTTTGCATAAACTTGGTATATTTCTCCATTTATTTAGATCTTTGATTTCTTTGAGTAAGCTTTGGTAGTATTTGTCTTTTGAGGAATTGACTCATTTCATCTATGAGGTTATGAGCATAGAGTTGTTTATAGTATTTATTTTCCTATTGATGTTTGTAGGTTATATAGTGATCTCCCCTCTTTCATTCCTGATATTGGTAATTTGTGTCTTCTCTTTTTACCTCAGTCTGGCTAGAAGTTTATCGATTTTATTGATCTTTTTAGGGAACCAGCTTTTGGTTTCATTGCTTTTTCTTGATTGATTTTTTTCTTCTTATTTTTATTAATTTCTGCTTTTTATTATTTCCTTCTTTGTGCTTGCTTTGAGTTTAACTTGCTCTTTTTCTGGTTTAAGATGATAGCCTATTTCACTAATTCTAGATCTTCTTATCTAATATAAAACTTTCTTTCTAAACACTGCTTTAGCTATCTTCCACAAATTCTGACATAATACTGTATTTTTCATTTTCATTCAGAACAACATTTTTTAATTTCCCATATGTTGTCCCTTTGACTCATGGGTTATTTAGAAGTATATTAATTTAAAAAAAATTTTTTTTAAGATTTTTTTTATTTATTTATTTGAGACAGAGAGAATGAGAGAGAGAGAGCACATGAGAGGGGGGAGGGTCAGAGGCAGAAGCAGGCTCCCTGCTGAGCAGGGAGCCCGATGCGGACTCGATCCAGGGACTCCAGGATCATGACCTGGGCCGAAGGCAGTCACTTAACCAACTGAGCCACCCAGGCGCCCTAGAAGTATATTAATTTAATTGGGAAATGTTTAGAGATTTTTCAGATGTCTCTCTGTTACTGATTTCTAGTTTAATTCCATTATGGTCAGAGAACATAATTTGTATGGTTTCAGTTTTTTTTAATTTGTTAAGTTTTGTTTTATGGCCCAGAATATGGTCTGTCGTTGGTGAATATTCCATGGACACTTGAAAAATATGTGTTTTCTGCTGTTTAGGGATGGAATGTTTTTTATATGTCACGTAGGTCAAGTTGATAGGTCGTCTGTTCTGGTCTTCTGTTTCCTTGCTGATTTTCTATCTACTTGTTCTATCAGTTACTGAGAGAGGAATTTTGAAGTCCCTTTTATTATGACTTTGTCTATTTTTCCCTAAGTCCCATTTGTTTTGCTTTATATATTTTGAAGTTCTGAAGCATGCACATTTAGAATTGACCCCTTTGTCAGTATATAATGTCTCTCTTTATCCCTGGTCATACACGTTCTGAAGTCTCCTTGGTCTGCTACTAGCACAGCCACTCTGGCGTCCTTTTGTTTATATGCTATATCTTTTTCCTTCCCTTTTTTTTTTTTTAACAGTTTTAGAGTTGTGTGACCATCACCACTGTCTAATTTTAGAACATATTTAACACCCCAAAATGAAGCCCATACTCATTAGCACTCACTCCCCATTCCCTCTCACCCACTTCCAGGCAACCAGTTATCTGCTTTCTCTCTCTAGATTTGCCTATTCTGGGCTTTGCACATAGATGGAATCCTATGTTATGTGGTCTGTTGTGACTGGCTTCTTTCACTTAGCATACTGTTTGGAAGGTTCATCATAGTATATTCATCACTGATGAACATAGTTGTGTCGTATATTAGTATTTCATTCCCTTCTATTGCTCAGTAATAACCCATTCAGTGACTATGCCACATTTTGCTTATCCATTCATGCAATAATGAACATTTAGGTTGTTTCCATTTTTTGGCTCTTGTGAAATAATGCTGCTGCAAACATTCATGATGCAGGCTTTTGTATGGATTTTCTTTCATTGTTATTCCATGTCTTCATGTTTAAAGTGGGTTTTTCATCACAGCAAATAGTTGGGTCTTGTTTTTTCCTCAGCTCTCACAATATCTTTTTAAATGGTGTATTTAGAACATTTACTTTAATTATTAATTGGATTGGATTTAGATCTATTATTTTCTTATTTGTTCTCAATTTGTTCTCTATCTTTTGTTCCTCTGTTGCCTCTTTCCTGCCTTCTTTTGGATTGTGTGAATATTTTTTTTTTTTTTAAGATTTTATTTATTTATTTGCGAGAGAGAATGAGAGACCGAGAGCATGAGAGGGAGGAGGGTCAGAGGGAGAAGCAGACTCCCCGCTGAGCAGGGAGCCCGATGCGGGACTCGATCCCGGGACTCCAGGATCATGACCTGAGCCGAAGGCAGTCGCTTAACCGACTGAGCCACCCAGGCGCCCAGTGAATATTTTTTAATATTTCATTTTAATTTATTTTATTGGCTTTTTTTTTGTCTGTTACTATTTTTTTTAGTGGTTGTCTAGGGTATATTATAAACAGACCTGATCTTTCATGGTCTACTTAGGGTTGATATTTTACCACTTCAAGTAAAAAAATAAAGAAGCTTTATAACCATATAGGTCCCTTGATCTTCCCTACTTTTTTGGTATACTTGTCATATGTATTACATCTACATACATTGAAAACCCCACCAGACAATGTTATAATTTTTGTTTTCAACAGCCTTAACATATTTAAAGAACTTTGGAGGAAAATGGTCTTTTGTATTTATCATTTTGTTCTTCCTTCATTCCTGAAGTCCCAAGTTCTCCTCTAGTATAATTTCCCTTTAGCCTGAAGAGGTTTGTTTAGACATTCATTTAGAGTGAGCCTATGGCTAATAAATTTCCTTAGTTTTCTTCATCTGAGAATGATTTCATTTCATCCTCATTCCTGAAGGATATTTTCACTGGATGTAGAATTCTGGGTCAACAGTTCTTTTCTTTTTTCTCTTTTTAAATTTAATTTATTTATATGAGAGAGAGAGAGCATGAGCAGTGGGGAGGGGCAGAGGGCAAGGGAGAAGAGCAGACTCCCCACTGAGCAGAGAGCCAGAAGCGGGGCTCCATCCCAGGACCCTGGGATCATGACCTGAGATGAAGGCAGACGCTTAATGACTGAGCCACCCAGACACCCCTCAATAGTTCTTTAATTTCAATGCTTTAAAAATGTTGTTGCACTGTCTTCTGGACTCCATGATTTCTGATGAGAATGGTTCCTTCTCTATATGTAATATGTTGATTTTCTCTGGGTGCATTTAAGATTTTTCTCTTTTCTTTTTTTAAGATGTTATTTATTTGACAGAGAAAGAGAGCGTGCGCACAAGCCAGGGGTGGGGGTTGTAGAGAGAGAAGCAGACTTCCCGCTGAGCAGGGAGCCTGATGTGGGACTCGATCCCAGGACCCTGGGATCATGACCTGAGCCGAAGGTAGACACTTTGGTTTTTTTTAAGATTTTATTTATTTATTTGACAGAGAGAGAGAGAAAGTGAGAGAGCACAAGCAAGGGGAGAGGGAGAGGGAGAAGCAGGCTTCCCGCTGAGCAAGGAGCCCAATGCAAGACTCGATCCCAGGACCCTGGGATCATGACCTGAGCTGAGGCAGACGCTTAACCGACTGAGCCACCCAGGCGCCCCTGTTTTTGTTTTTAATTTTTTAACCTTTCTTTTTTCTGTTCTTCAGAATGGCTAATTTTTGTTGATTGGTCCTCAAGTTCATTTACTCTTTCCTTAGCCATCTCCATTCTGATATTGAGTTCATCCAGTGAATTTTTTATTTCAGATAATGTGTTTTTCAGGTCTAAATTTTCCATTTGATTCTTTTTTATAGTGTTTGTGTCTCTGCTGAGAACTTCTGTCTTTCTATTTATTTCAGATATTTTTACCTTTATCTCTCAGAACGTCGTTATAATAGCTGCTTTTAAATTTCTGTCTGGAAATTCCCAACACCTAGGTCATCTTGATTTTGATTGATTGCCTTTTTCTTTGAGAATTGATCACATTTTCCTGGTTCTTTGTCTGTCAGGTCATTTTGGATTATATCCTGGACATTTATCCTGTTACTATGTTATTAGACTCTGAGTCCTATTGGTTGATTTTCTCTGGGGAATGTTGATATTTTTGTCTTAGTAGGCAACCAACCCTCAGATATCGCAAGTTCTTTCTCTGATGGATAGTGGTTCCATTGACAGTTCAATTTTCAAGACATTTGGGTCTATCCCACATGTAGGCTGCTCAGGGGTTAGTCTAGGACTTGCGCAATGGTTTATATCATAGTTCACTTCTCAAAGCCTTTTTTGTGCTACTTTGGGCCTGCCTTCTGCATGCATAGCTCAGGAGTGAGTCCAGGGCTTGTGCCAATTCATGTAGAGAATTAGGAGATCCCCTTCTTCAGCTCGTCCTCTCTAGTACCTCTCCCACATTCGTTGGCCCTCAGAGTCCCCTTTTCCCAGTACTCTGGACAGAAAGATGAGGTTTTAGCTTCCCACACCATCGTTGCAACAATTTTAAACCACAAGAGAAAAGAGAAGAAGAAAAAAAAAAAAACAGGAAACAACCCTGTGTGGTTTGTTTCTTCAAGTTTGACTCCTCTCTACAGTCCACTTGCTTTTGTTTACTTTTCAGAGGCCTCAGTTGCTTTTTTTGTATTTTGTTTAGAATTTTTAATTCTACCCAGTGAGAGAGAGGCTATCACGGGCTTATTCCGTCTTGGCCAGCACTTGCAGTTTATTCTGGTTTTTTACCCTTTTGATAATACGGAAAGCTTTGACAGCAGCACAGGAAGTTAAATCTTCAAACTTCTGCCAGCTGTGCTAAAGTAAAATGACATGTGGGATACAACTTCGTTTCATATGGTTTGGGAAAAAATGGTATGGAGCTGAGCAATGTGCCTAGTGAGAGCAAGAGACATGGACAGTGATAAAAGAGATGTGGCAAGACATTGACAGTTGTGAATCTAGGTGAAGAGTATATGGGTGCTCATTTACTCTTCCAACTATTTTGTAAGTTTAAAAAGTTGATGGGAAACTCCGGCCTTAATAAATTATTTAATCTTAGTCACCCTGATCTGATCCTCAGATCAGCCTAATGGTGCTCTTCAGAGTATGCTAATTGGTTGAACGTGGACATTTAAAGGGGAAGTTAAATCATCCTATTCCAAACTTTCTCTGATTTCAAGGTAGCTTTCTTTATTCCTGAGAGAATAAACACTTTCTTTGGGCTGTTTCTCTATATTTCTTCTCCCTTGTTTAATAAATTAGAAATTTTGATTCTGGTGAGTAGTGTTCATCTCCCCCAAAAGTTAATTGTCCATTCTCTTACTTTTAGACAATTCCAAGCTCGAGTGTCTCGGCAAACTGTTTTGGCACTTGAGAAAGAAGAGGAGGAGGAAGTTTTTGGATCTTCTGTACCACAACGAAGCACACTGGCTGAACTAAAAAGCAAAGGAAAAAAGACAGCAAGAGCTCCAATCAGCCGTGTAGGAGGTGCTCTTAAGCGTAAGTTTGTTAAGTGTTATTATGGGAAGCTCTTAGTCTCGGGTGGTAGGCAAATTATGTAAAGAGATAATGTATAAATATATATGTGGACGCTGTCCTAGTTTTCTGAATACTAGGTAGCAAAAAGAAGGAAGTCTTCAGAGAGCTGAGATTACAGTATGCAGTAAAAGCAAAACATGTCAGCAATTTTGTGTCTTAATTAAGAAAAACCTAATATATAGGAAGCATCAGGAGTTTCTGAGTTTGAATTGTTAGTAGAAAGAAGAATGCAATAATATAGCCAGTATTGTCAAAGTGAAGCTTACATGTACCAGAGCCTCAGAAAATGTATTAACGTGGTCTTCAGGTTTTTGGGGCCAGAAATTGGACTCTCTTTGTATACCTAAAGATGATCACTAATAAGCTTTCTTTCTTTCTTTTTTTTTTTTTTAAATTAACTATGTTTAGGGAAGTTTTAGATTCACAGCAAAATTGAGTAGAAAGTACAGAGAGCAGTAAGCTTTTACTAACTACATTTATAGCAGTTAGATGGATAGACCAGAATTTAAAAAACTCTCTTATTCCTTTTACGGTATCAACTTACCAGTATTCAAAATATTACTTGTAGATCCTAGAATTAGGGTATAGGGAGTATATAGACCTAAAGAATATTTCATCCAGGGGCGCCTGGGTGGCTCAGTCTAAGCGTCTGCCTTCAGCTCAGGTCATGATCCCAGGGTCCTGGGATCAAGCCCCGCATCAGGCTCCCTTCTCAGCGGGAAGCCTGCTTCTCCCTCTCCCACTACCCCCTGCTTGTGTTCCTCTCTCGCTGTGTCTCTCTGTGTCAAATAAATAAATAAAATCTTTAAAAAAAAAAAAAAAGAGTATTTTATCCAGATCATAATGAAGCTTGATTGTAATAAGGAGCCCCACAACAGAGACCCCTAATAAATGGGCTAATTTGTCTTCTCTAGATTCAGCACATTTCAGCTGATTTCCATTGAGAGAAAAATTTTAAATTGACAAATGAGGATTTAGGTTAGGGTAGTCTCTGAGAAAACTAGGTAGTGTTAGAATGATGATTGAAGGAAGATGTAGAATTTTTTTTTTTAAGATTTTATTTATTTATTTGTCAGAGAGAGAGAGAGTGATCAGCTTCCTGCTGAGCAAGGAGCCCAATGTGGGACTCAAACCCAGGACCCTGGGATCATGACCTGAGCCGAAGGCAGACGTTTAACCATCTGAACCACCCAGGCATCCCAAGTTTTTTTTTTAACATATCTTTAAATAAAAGACTGGAGGTGAGGTAAAGGAGGGAGAGTATAAGTAACAAACAGAATGGATTAAAAAGTTAATTTAATTCATGTAAAGTTTTAAAAAAATTGTTTAAAAAAATCTCTTTGTTTCTATGGTGGTAGAGGTAATCTCCTTGATTTTAGGAAGGATTAGGTATTCCTTATCTGGCATCTGAGTTGATAATTAAAGATTTTACATAAAATTTTAATATTTTTCTCCTAGCTCCAAACCAGAACAGAGGACTCCAAAATCCAGTTCCTCAACAGATGCAAAGTAATTCCAGAATTACTATTTTTGATGAAAATGCTGATGAGGCTTCTAGAGCAGAGTTGTCTAAGCCTACAGTTCAGCCATGGATAGCACCCCCTGTGTCCAGGGCCAAAGAGAACGAGCTGCAGCCAGGCCCTTGGAACACAGGCAGGCCTTTGGAATACAGGGTAAGGACTCTTAGATCCAGTGTACTTGCCAACATAACAAAAAATTCAGATTTAGAGTAGAGGAGTGTTTTTAGCATCTCTTTTGATTCCTCCTGAATGATTAGGCCTGACCTGCATATACTTTGTCAGAATGTATAACTGTGGTAATTGTCATCTTCTTCTTCGTCGCCAGCCTCATGGTGGTACAGCTTCTGTGACCACTATACCCTCTCTGCTTCCCAGTTTTACTCCATATGTTGAAGAAACTGCACAACAGCCAGTGATGTGAGTTTGATTTCCTGATATTTTGAGGTGGGAATTATTAAGAGTGAGCAGGAGCACCTATTCTGGTTCCCAAAAGCATTTCCTTCTTTGTGGGGATGAAAGTAACCAGACAAATTGTGTTTTTTAAATGTCTATGTTCTCTAGAGTATGTTAGGGCCAAAAGACCATTTGATAATATTCTTATTAAGGAATAAACTTCATAGGCTTATATTTACATTGTTTTAGTCAAAGATAATCACTTTGACTTAAGTGAGATGTTCTACCTTTGTTATTGACAGTAATTAGAAAATATGATAGTTTTTCCTTTTACCCTGCTCTTTCCTTCTGGATGTCTTTTTCTTTTTCTTCCTAACCCTTAGTATTTCTGTTATAAGAAAAAGAATGATGGGTGATACTTAGATCATCAGGCAGTGTGAGATCTACTCTAATACACACTGCAGAGCATATAATACTAGGGTCAGAGTCTGTGTCCCAGTGCAAGAGTTTTCTCATAACTAATCTATAACCCCTCATCACTATATGCTAGGTACTATAGGAATGCAAAAATAGATAAGATTTATAGCAAAAAATTCTGCCTGATATGAGTTCAACACAAGGGAGGATATTCTTTTTTTTTTTTTTTAAAGATTTATTTATTTATTTATTTGACAGAGATACAGCGAGAGAAGGAACACAAGCAGGGGGAGTGGGAGAGGGAGAAGCAGGCTTCCTGCTGAGCAGGGAGCCCAACACGGGGCTCGATCCCAGGACCCTGGGATCATGACCCGAGCCGAAGGCAGATGCCCAACGACTGAGCCACCCAGGCGCCCCAAGGGAGGATATTCTTAAGAAATTTCTATGAGGGGCATCTGGGTGGTACACTTGGTTGGGTGTCTGACTCTTGGTTTTGGGTCAGGTTGTGATCTCAGGGTCTTGGGATCGTCTGATGGAGACTGCTTGAGACTTTCCCCTGCTCCTCCCCACTGCATTTGCTCTCTCAAGCAGATGAATAAATCTTTTAAAAAAAGAAGAAAAGAAAAAAATCCTATGAGCCTTTACAAAGGATTACTGGAAGAAATTGATAGCACACATTTGTGGATATTTAATTTTTCGAATGTTTCAAATCACCTATAGATAGAATTATGGCAAAATAAATATGGTATAGAAAATGTTGAACTTTATTTTTATTTGAACTCTTCTTCATGGCTGTCTTATTTGACCTGTCTGCAACATTTTCTTTAGTTTGTGTTTTTCTTAATGGTATGTTCCAGGGGCTCTTTATAAATTATATATACATGTTATTATAGATTAAGCTAATCAGCTAAAATCTTTAATAGGAGTTGTGAATATTTCCCCCTAATTTGTCACTTGTTTTTTGATATTGTTTAGCAGTAACCACTAAAAATATATTTCTAATTCCTATATAGATTTAACAGTCTTTTTTATGGTTTCTGTGTCTCCATCATTCTTTGCTGGGATACTGCAAGCTACCTAATCTGTCTACTTCTAGTGTTACTCATCCCATTCATTCTTTAGGCTGTGACAGGTCTGCATTGCAAATCTGATTGTTTCAGTTTCCTGATCAGAATCCCTTGCTAGGTCCCCATAACCTTTGGGATGAACCCAAAACTCCTTAAGATTAATTATAAGACTGTTCTTGATTTGGCCTCTGCTAACATCTCCAGTTTCCTTGTTTGTTTGTTTTTTAAGATTTTATTTCTTTATTTGAGAGAGAGAAAGCAAGAGACAGAGCATGAGCAGAGAGGGAAAGGCAGAGGGAGAGGGAGAAGCAGACTCCCCACTGAGCAGGGAGCCCGATGTGGGGCTCCATCCCGGGACCCCAGGATCATGACCTGAGCTGAAGGCAGATGCTTAACTGACTGAGCCACCCAGGCGCCCCTTAACATCTCCAGTTTCCTCCCCCTAATATAGTCAAACCAGACTGTTTGCAAGTTCCTGAACTTGTCTAGAGCAGCTACCCTTTGGACGTTTGGGTTGTTTTTACTTTTTGGCTAATTATGAATAATGCTTCTGTGAACATTTGTGTAAATGGTTTTTTTGTGGACATATGTTTTCATTTCCTATGAGTATATACCTTGGAAGGGAATCGCTGAGTCATATAGTAACTCCATGTTTAACATTTTCAGGAACTGTCAAACTGTTTTCCAAAGAGGTGGCACCATTTTCTGTTCCCAAATTGCCATAATGAATGAGGGTTCCAATTTCTCCACATCCTCACCAACACTTGTTCTTATTCACTTTCTTTTGGTTTTGTTTTTTTGGTTATTGCCATCCTATTGGGTGTGAAGTGGTATCTCATTGTGGTTTTGATTTGTATTTTTCTAATGATTAATGATGTTGAACATCTTTTCATGGGCTTATTAGCCATTTGTATTTCTTTGGAGAAGTGCCTATTCAAATCCTTTGCCTATTTTTCAACTGGGTTATTTGTCTTTTATTTATTTTTTTATCGATTTTATTTGAGAGAGAGAGAGAGTGAGTATGAGTGGGGGAGAGGGGCAGAGAGAGAGGGAGAAAATCCCAAGTGGACTCCACACTGATGTCTGAGCCTGATGCAGGGCTTGATCCCATGACCCTGAGATCATGCCCTGAGGTGAAATCAAGAGTTGGTCGCCCAACCCACTGAGCCACCCAGGTGCCCCTGTCTTTTTGAATTGTAAGAATTTATATATTCTGAGTACAAGTCCCTTAGCAGATACACGGTTTGCAAATATTTTTTCCCATTCTGTCAGTTGTCTTTTCACTTTCTTTGTTTTTCTTTTCACTTTCTTGATGTTATCTTTTGAATCCCGAAAGGTTTAAAAATTTTAATGAAGTGTAATTTATTTTTTCTTTTGTTTCTTACATTTTTGGTGTTGTATCCAAGAAGGCTTTGCCTAATTCAAGGTCATGAAGATTTACTCCTGTGTTTTCTTCTGAAAGTTCTATAGTTCTAGCTCTTACATTTAGGTCTGTGATCCATTCTTAGCTAATGTTTGTGTGTGATATAAGGAAGGAGTCCTACTTCATTCTTCTGCATGTGGATATACAGTTGTTGCTTGAAAAAACTTCTTTCATCATTAGATGGTCTTGGTACTCTTCTTCTTCTTTTTTTTTTTTTCAGAGAGGGGGTGGGGAGGGACAGAGGGAGAGAGAGAGAATCTCAAGCAGGCTCCACACCCAGTGCAGAGCCCGCTGCAGGGCTCAATCTCACAACCCTGAGATCGTGACCTGAGCCGAAATCAAGAGTCGGACGCTTAACTGACTGAGACACCCAGGTGCCACAAATGGTCTTGGTACTCTTGTTGAAAATCAGCTGACCATAATGTATGGGTTTATTTTTGAGACTTTTCTCTTCCATTGATCTACATGTGTCCTTATGCCATAGCCTTGATTACTGTGGATTTGTTGTAACTTTTGAAATCTAGAAGTTTGAGTCTCCCAACTTAGTTCTTTTTAAAGATTGTTTTGACCATTCTGGTCCCCTTGCAATTCCATCTGAATTTTAGGATTGTTTTGGTAATTTCTGCAAAATAACTGCTGGGATTGTGTTACAGATTGTGCTCTGAATTTGTTGATCAATGTAATGAATATTGCCATCTTGATACTATTAAATCTTCTGATCCATGGACATGAAATATCTTTTATTTATATCTTCTTTCATTTCTTACAACAGTGTTTCATAGTTTTCAGAATACAAGTTTTGCACTTTTTAAAAAAATGAATAGATGTTATTTTTTGAGCTATTTTAGGTATATAGAACACTTGTACAGAAAGTACAGAGAGTTCCCATATACTTCCTCCTCCCCAACCCCATACACAGTTCTCCCTATTAATATCTTGCATCAGTGTGGTTCATTTGTTGTAATTGATACATTATTAACCAATGTTCATAGTTTACATTAAGGTTCACTCCAATGTGTTTTACAGTTTTCATGTGTCCATCATTACAGTGTCACATAAAATAGTTTCAGTGCCTTAAAACTTTCCTCTACTCCGCCTGTTCATTTATCCTTCCCTCAAATCCCTGGCAATCATTGATCTTTATATTGTCTTTACAATTCTGCCTTTTCCAGAATTCGTATAGTTGGAAATAAACAGTATGGAAGCTTTTCAGACTGGCTTTTCTCAATAATATGCATTTAAGGTTTCTTCATGTCTTTTTTGAGGCTAAGAGCTCATTTATTTTTAGTACTGAATGATATTCCATTGTGTGGATGTTTATCCATTTATGGGAGGACATCTTGGTTGCTTCCAATTTTGGCAATTATGAATAAAGTTGCTATAAACCCTTGTGTGCAGGGTTTTATGTGGACATAAGTTTTCAACTCATATAGCTGGATTCTATCATAAGACTCAGTTTTGTAAGAAAGTGCCAAACTCTTCCAAAGTGGCTGTACCATTTTGCATTCATTCATATCTCCACATCCTTGGCAATACTTGGTGTTGTCAATAGTTTAGATTTAAACCATTCTAATAGTTGTGTAGTGGTATCTCATTATTTTAATTGTAATTTCTTGATAACATGATATTGAATATCTTTTATATGTTTATTTGCCTTCTGTATATCTTCTTTGGTGTCTGTCTATTCACACTTCTTTTTAAAAAATTTATTCTGAAGTACTTCATTCTTTTTGGTGCTTCTGTAAATAGTAATGTTTTCTTAATTTCCTTTTCCGTTCATTGCAAGTGTATAAAATACAGTTGATTTTCATATATTGATTTTATATCCTACTTCTTTGGTGAACTCATTATTAGCCCTAGTAGTTTTTATAGATTCTTAGGATTTTCTATATATAAGATCATGTCATCTGCAAGTAGAGATCATTTTACTTCTTTTCCCACTTGGATGTCTTGTTTCTTTTTTTATGCTTTGTTTCTTTTTTTTTTTTCTGATTGCCCTGGCTAGAAATTCCAGGACACTTTTGAATAGAAGTGGCAAGAATGGACATTCTTATCTTGTTCCTGATCTTAGAGGAGAGGCATTCAGTCTTTTATCATTAAGTATGATGTTTGTGTGGGTTTTTTGTAGATGTCCTTTATCAGGTTGAACAAGTTGAGGAAGCGTTTTAGGTATGTAGATGTTTAGACCCTATCATTAAAGGTTCTGATTTAGTGATCTGGGGTAAGGACGAGATGTCTGGTTTTTTTGTTTTGTTTTCTTTTTTAAGATTTTATTTATTTGTTTATTTAAAGAAAGCATGAGCAGGGGGAGAGGCAAAGGGAGGGGGGAGAGAGAGAGAATCTCAAGCAGAGTCTAACGGGCTCCATCTCAGGACCCTGAGATCATGACCTGAGCCATAATCAAGAGTCGGATGCTTAACTGACTTAACTAGGTACCCCGGGACCAGATATCTTTAGTTGTAAAAAGGCACATATAAATAAAATAAAAGGTATATAAGTAATTCTGTCCATAGCCAGGATTGAGAATATCTGCCCTATTTTCATTGAAGTACTTCATGCTTCATTCTTTTCAAACCTGTATTATCACTTCCATTCTTCCCCCTCAGCTGAGAACCTTGAACTTGTCACATTGTCAATTCCCTAAATGTTGTATTCCTAACTCAAATTATTTTTGGTGATAAACAGTAGCAAATAGGCTATATTGCATGGGTTAATTTTCTTTCATACACTGGGTTTGATTAAGATATGATATTCAGATTTATTTTACCTATAAGGAATATAAGCTATCTGTTGACCCTAACTTATGGCTAATTTCATTCTTCATCATACGGAGTAGTACTCAGAACATAATTGTTGATAATCCATGTAAATTATTTTTTAGCGTCTTTTCTCAATCTTATTTTTTGAAATCAATTATACATAGTCTTGCTACTGACATTGTCCCTATGTTCTGTCAAAACATGTAAGAAATAACTCATTTGACCTGTATGGTGAATAATAATTATTTTGCTTCTTTAGGACACCATGTAAAATTGAACCTAGTATAAACCACATTCTAAGCACAAGGAAGCCTGGAAAGGAAGAAGGAGATCCTCTGCAGAGAGTTCAAAGCCATCAGCAAGAGTCTCAGGAGAAGAAAGAAAAGATGATGTATTGTAAGGAAAAGATTTATGCCGGAGTCGGGGAGTTCTCCTTTGAAGAGATCCGGGCTGAAGTTTTCCGGAAGAAATTAAAAGAGCGAAGGGAAGGTATGTATATTGATCTAGTTCACAGCAAAATTTCTTGGGAATTGTAATCTTTGTCACTGCCCATTATTTTCTCAAGCATTCCCTCTATTCCAGTGAAGCAGCTCTGATCATGGTCACCAGAAACCTCCTTTTCGCCAAATCCAGTGGCCATTTATCAGTCTTGATCTTTTTTGACCTCTTGGCTTCATTTGACACAATTGATGAAATGCTTGTTTATGAAATGCTTCTCTTGGCTTTTTCCTTGGTGCATATTATCCCTCTCAATTTCCTTCACTGCTATTCCTGAGGCCCAGGATAGAGTATTGGAATATTCCAGTCACAACTATCACTAGGTAATGGATTAAATACTCTTTACAAGCTGGGGACTCTCAAATTTATATCTCTATCCCTGACATTTCACCTGAACTCCAGACTCCTATTTAGTTACCTATATCTATTGGCTATTCCGACAGACATTTTAAACTCAACATAGCCAGAACAGAATTACTGATTTCTGCCAAAAACGACACCCCAACACATACCACAGGCTTACCCATTTCAGTAAAAGGGAACACCATGCACCCAGTTGGTTCAAGCCAAAAAAACCCATAAGTCATCTCTGATCCCTCTTTCTGTACCATTCTCCCACATCTAAATGAATAAGCCTATCAACTGTACCACCAAAAAATTTCCCAGATCTTTCATTTATCACCATTCTCATTATTAATCCAAACTGCCATCTTTTAGGTAGACTACTGCAGCTAGACTTTCTGCAAACTTCAGTCTGGCCTTACTACAGTCCATTTTGCTCATAGCAGATGATCTTTATAAAAAGTCCAGGTCCTATCATTACTTTACTTAAAATTCTTCAGTGTTTTCTCATTGTCTTACCATGCAGTACGAACTCTACCCACCCGTGACTTGGCTCCTGCCTACCTCTCCAACCTCATCTTTTACTTTTCTCCCTCTTACTTTGCTACAGTCATACTGGCCTTCTCTGGAACTCACTCTTGAGCACAGTGACCTTGTTCCTGCATTAAAGCCTTTGTGCCAGCTCTGGCCTAGAATCTTTCCCCAGATCTTTATATCACTAGCTCCTTGTCATTCGGGTTACAACCTTATGAATGTCCCTCTCTTAAAATGATCTTCCCTGCTCACCTGTCTTAAGTAGCTCTTGACCTCCATCCTCCTACTCAGTCACACATTCTCACATCACCTATTTTATTTTATTTATTTATTTGAGATAGAGAGTGAGAACAAGAGCTGGGAGACAGAGGGGGAGGGAGAAGCGGCTCCCCGCGGAGCAGGGAGCCCGATGCGGGGCTCCATCCCAGGATGCTGGGACCATGACCTGAGCCGACGGCAGATGCTCAATCGACTGAGCCACCCAGGCACCCCACCTATTTTATTTTTAACACTGATTTTCTTATTAATTTGTGTGTGTGTCTTCCCCAAATTGAATGTTAGTGTCACATGACTAAGGACTTTGTATTATGCACCACTGACATGTAAATGCTCCGAATTGTTCTTGGCACATCATAGACATTCTGGTTCTTATTGATTAAATAAATGAAAGAATAGAAACCCAGACCTCAAGTAGAGGGCTTTGCTCCATTTATATTATTCTCATCTGTAATATTAGCATGTATGTTGAAGCCATGAGCTCCAAAGACAGTTTTTGACAGAATAAGTTGCTATAAGGAGTAATGCATTAGCCAACCTTACTGTTTCTAGCTGAGCTACTGACCAGTGCAGAGAAGAGAGCAGAAATGCAGAAACAGATTGAAGAGATGGAGAAGAAGCTGAAAGAAATTCAAACTACTCAGCGAGAAAGAATGGGTGATCAGGTCGTTTCTCTCTCTTGTTTTGTTTTTTTTAAGATTTATTTATTTATTTTAGAGGGAGAGTGTGTGTAAGCAGGGAGAAGGGCAGAGGGTGTCATGCAGGGCTCCATCTCACACCCTGAGATCATGACCTGAGCTGAAACCAAGAGTCACATGCTTAACCGTGCCACCCAGATGCCCCCATTTCTCTTTTTTTAATACAGAAAACTATACTTATTGAAACAAATTTAAACAATATAAAAGCATAGAAGATAAAAATCCTCCCAACCCCCATTCAGAGTTTCTGGTAGTTTCATAGCTATTAGTGGCAACAAAGTCCAGCAGGAAAGTAATTTAACAAGTGACCTCAAATGGAACTTGTGTCACTAGAAGTGATGCAATTTATTGACTTCTTAGTTAGACTCTAAAGCATTGTTTTATAACTTCTGGACTTTAGCTTTTTATTCTAGTCATGTTGCATTGAAATGGGGTCACCCAAAGAAATTTGGTATATGCTTGGCACTGCTCAGTTGAGTACAACAGAAACGGTTTATCCTAGGAATGTAAATTATTAGAAAGAACTTTTATAGCATAGATATTTTATATGGTTAGTGGGTATCTAGGCGAAGAGTATAGTGAACCTAATTTTGGAACTAAAGCTTGAAAATAGGTAGGATTTTTTAGATAGGAGGGACACATTGATTTTGTTTCTTTAATGCAAATAGCAAGAAGAGAAGATGCCTACAAAGGAGACAGCTGAACTGCAAATTGCTTCAGAGTCTCAGGAAATACCAGGAATGGCTCTATCCAATTCTGTTTGTCCAGTAAACTCTTGTGCCAGGTAGGACTGCATTGGTGGGAGGGATGATTCTTATAGGAGGGCACTTAAAACCAACCTTTGACTCTAATGACTTGAAGTCTTTTATAATATTAAGACAATGTTTGCAAGTCTCTGTCACAACATAAGCTCTGATACTGATGAGGTAAGACAGGGTACTGACATTTTTCTGTTAAAAAAAATACATGTTTCTTACAGAAACAATCAAATATAATTTTTAAATTAAAAACAAATTTTTTTAAAGTAGTCTTCACGCCCAGCATGGAGCCCAACATGGGGCTTGAACTCATGACCCTGAGATTAAGACCAGAACCGAGATCAAGAGTCAGAGGCTTAACCGACTGAGCCACCCAGTCACTCCTCAAATATAATTTTTTAAAGATAAAACCACCCATTTTTACCACCAAGTGATTACTGTTATTAACATATGTATATCCTTATGTGTTCTGTTTTTTGTTTTATTTGATAAAAATGAGAGTTTGCCATTGCTTATACTGTTAATGTTATAACATCTATTATCAAATATACTTATATAACAATTATAATGACTGAAGGTTCGATCTTCTTAAAGAATTTGGATTGACTACTAGAATTTTTTTTATCTAGAGTGAAGAAGATTATATTTAATGAAAAAGCCTCTTGGACTTATAAGAGTTAAATAATTCTTTTTGTGGGTACTTCGGACATATTTTAAAACAAGTTTCTTTACAGGGAGACTTCACTTGCAGAAAACTTTTGGCAAGAACCTCATTCTAAAGGTGAGTTATATTTGACAATGTCATGAAAAACTTACCAGTAACAAACACATTATGTAATATGTGGTAAATATTTTTCTTAATTATGGTAAAGGGAGTTGTAAGAAGACAGAGGGGAACTAAGATCTTATCGTATCTTTGAATCATGGAATTCAGTTAAGCATATGATTTGAGATAGGATAGGCATTTAAAAGAGTGTGTTTGTAAGATTCCTCAGTGCTTTGAAATGTTTCAATGTAGATTTAAATTTATGTTAACTACCAAATACTATCTTCCACCTTAGCAGCGTATACTGAGCTAAACCTATCAGTAGTATCCAGCAGCCAAGAAAGTAGTTTTTCAGAAGAAAGAAAAAATGTCTAAAACTAAAGCTATTTAGGGGTGCCTGGGTGGCTCAGACTGTTAAGCGTCTGCCTTCAGCTCAGGTCCTGATCCCAGGGTCCTGGGATCGAGCCCCGCATCGGGCTCCCTGCTCAGCGGGGAGCCTGCTTCTCCCACTGCCGCTCCCCCTGCTTGTGCCCTCTCTCTCTCTCTCTCAAATAAAATAAGTAAAATAAAATAAAATCTTAAAAAAAGAACAAAACTAGAGGTATTTATACTCAAATTTATTTTTTTTTTTTTAAGATTTTATTTATTTGACAGAGAGAGCAAGCAGAGGGAGTGGCAGGCAGAGGGAGAGGGAGAAGCAGGCTCCCCAGCTCCCCATGGAGCAGGGAGCCCAATGCAGGGCTCGATCCTAGGATCCTGGGATCATGACCTGAGCCGAAGGCAGACGCCTAACCAGCTGAGCCACCCAGGCGCCCCAAATTTATTCTCTTCATTTAAAAATACGTTAAAAATGGTAAAGACATGAATATCTACCTAGTAGTAGTTGAAAACAAATTAAATAGAATCTGATTAAACCTCTAACTCTAACCACCAATTTATAGGAAATACAAAGCATAGAGGAACATGTTAAACAACATAGGAAGATGTAATTGGCAAAAAATCCAGCATTATGGGGCAAACAACCTAGTTTCTTCAACAGAAAATTACTAAAACAACAACAAACCCTATAGTATCAAAGTGATTTAGGAGGTATTTCAACCAGTCACAGTATATGAATCTGCATTCCCAATTCAAACTTTCTAAATAATTTTGGTTAAATGTGAGTCTTCTGATTAGATATATGATACTCAGAAATTATTAATCCTATAGGTATGGTTATGTTTTGAGATTATGCTTTTTTGAACGAGTCTCTCTCTTTTAGAATTACATCCTGAAATATTTACAAATGAAATGATATGATGTCTTAGATTTGCTTTAAGATAATTCAGAGTTGGGTTGGGTTTGGAAAGTAGTGGTAGTGGTGGGGAATAAAGAAAGATAAGACACAATCATCCATGTTTAGATAACTTATTAAATGATGTCTACTTTTATATGTTTGAAATTGTTCATTATAAAGAACAGGTTACCTTTCTGCTTCCAAACAGCACAAAATATTAATTGACCTAGATGTCTTGAAAAATGGGCATTTACTCTTAAGAGCATAAATCTATTCTCTTTTTCTATAGGTCCCAGTATACCTTTCTCCATTTTTGATGAGTTTCTTCTTTCAGACAAAAAAAATACCAGGTTTGAAGTTTTTTGTTTTGTTTTGATACTTAAAAGTCTTCTATTATTATAAATGAGGATGCAATAAGGGTTACTGTTATCTATGTGAACAGAAAAATAAGTGGGGTATGTTTTTTTCCAGTCATCCTGCAGATCCCCCACGGGTTTTAGCCCAACGAAGACCCTTTGCAATTCTCAAAACTTCAGAAAGCATCAACTCAAATGAGGATGTGTCTCCAGATGTTTGTGTAAGGAACAGTATTCCTAAGTTAATATAAGCAGACTGATGAATTGTTTCATTCAATTCTCATAAAGTTAGGGTTAAAATTAAAATCACTGGCTTGGGGCACCTGGGTGGTTCAGTCAGTTAAGCGTCTGCCTTTGGCTCGGGTCATGATCCCAGAGTCCTGGGATCGAGTCCCGCTTTGGCCTCTCTGCTCGGCGGGGAGTCTGCTTCTCCCTCTGCCTGTCACTCTGCCTACTTGTGCGCGCACTCTCTCTGTCAAATAAATAAATAAAATCTTTAAATAAATAAATAAAAATAAAAACACTGGCTTAAAATTTAAGCACATTAACATCATTATTCATTAGAGAATGTAGATCCACAACCACAGTGAGATACTACTTCACATGCACTGTGATGGCTATAATCAAAGAAAATAACAAGTGTTGGTGAGGATGTGGAGAAATTAGAACCCTCATACAGTGCTGGTAGGATTATAAAATGGTGCAGCCACTTTGGAAAACAGTTTGGTAGTCTCTCAAAATGTTAAAAATAGAGTTACCATATGTATGACCTAGCAATTCTCTCCTAGGTATATATCCAAGACAATTAAAAACATGTTTACATTTTTAAAAATACTG
Organism: Mirounga leonina; assembly: GCF_011800145.1. NCBI lineage: Eukaryota > Metazoa > Chordata > Mammalia > Carnivora > Phocidae > Mirounga > Mirounga leonina. The sequence goes on from NW_023270839.1 coordinate 17,369,912, forward strand.
TACATGAATGATCACAGCAACATTATTTATAATAGCCAAAATATACTAGCATATATGCTATAATTTTACTTGTTATAAAACCCATTTATTTATTATTATTATTTTTTTTTAAGTAGGTTCCACATGCAACACGGAGCTTGAACTCATGACCCCAAGACCAAGAGTCACGTGCTCCACCAACTGAGCCAGCCAAATGGCCCTAAAACCCCTTTTTTAAGTATATGCGCTTAAATGTATGCATGTAACCTACCAGATATGTATGGTAACAACCGTTGCCTCTGGGGAATAGTAATTGGAGGGGAGATGAGGGTCAAGTGCCAGAGGGAGACTTTTTCACTATATATCCTTTTCAACTAGTTGACTTTTTAAACCATATACATGTATTACTTTGTTTTTTGTTTTTTGGTTTTTTTTTTCAGATTTTATTTTATTTTATTTTATTTTGACAGAGAGAGACCCAGCGAGAGAGGGAACACAAGCAGGGAGAGTGGGAGAAGGAGAAGTAGGCTCCCCGCAGAGCAGGGAGCCCAATGCGGGATTTGATCCCAGGACTCTGGGATCATGACCTGAGCCGAAGGCAGACACTTAATGACTGAGCCACCCAGGCGCCCCAACATGTATTACTTTGAAAGACGAAGGGGTGGCTGATTCAGTTAAGTGTCTGACTCCTGATTTCAGCTGAGGTCATGATCTCGGGATCCTGGGATGGAGCCTCCTGTGTCAGGCTCCACGTTCATCCAGGGAGTGTGCTTGAGATTCTCTCTCTCCTTTTGCCCCTTCCCCTGCTTGCACATACACGGTCTCTAAAATAAATAAATAAATCTTTGAAAGACAAAGGAATATTTTAAAAATTTTCCTTTTTTTTATACTTTGTATTCCATATTTTCTTTTCTTTTTTTTTTTTTAAAGATTTTATTTATTTATTTGACAGAGAGAGACACAGCGAGAGAGGGAACACAAGCAGGGGGAGTGGGAGAGGGAGAAGCAGGCTCCCCGCAGAGCAGGGAGCCTGATGTGGGACTCGATCCCAGGACCCTGGGATCATGACCTGAGCTGAAGGCAGTCACTTAACCAACTGAGCCACCCAGGCACCCATCTATTCAATATTTTCTACTGTGACTGTGAATTATCTTTAAGAAATAAAATAAAAATTCAATATTTGGTGTAGAAGAAAAAAGCTAGGAGGATAGCAGATTATCAGAACATTTTCTAGGTCAAAGCCAGAAGAAAAATATTATTCCTCTAGTTCTTAGGTGAAATTGGTTGGGCAAAAAATCATTATCCAGTATTTTTCCTTTGGAGAATCCTCACAGTATATTTTTTTGATAATACATAGTTTGCTATTTTCATGATATAAAACTTTTTCCCTCAGATATTATGATGTGCTTTTTAAAATTATCTTTCCTAGAGATTCTAATATGCTACTTCTGTACCCTATGTTGAAAATCACTTATCTAATGTTTGTCTCTCTGAGTAAAAAAGGTAGGTCCTCCATATTCTCACTGAAATATTTCAGCTAAACTTTATGTGTTTTTTATTTCAGGATGAATTTACAGGAATTGAGCCCTTGAGTGAGGATGCTATTATCACAGGTTTCAGGAATGTAACTATATGTCCTAACCCAGAAGACACTTGTGACTTCGCCAGAGCAGCTCGTTTTGTATCCACTCCTTTTCATGAGATAGTGTCCTTGAAGGATCTCCCTTCTGATCCTGAGAGACTGCTGCAGGAGGAGGATCTAGATGTGAAGATCTCTGAGGACCAGCAGACTGCTTGTGGCACCATCTACAATCCAACTCTCAGCGTCAAGAAGCTCAGGTGATTGTAGGTTGCACAAACCAGATTGTTTGAGTGATCTCTTATTCTGTGTGTGCTTGTCAGAGCGATCATTTATCAGGTTCTCACTACCTGCCAGGTACCGTGCTAAGTGCTTTACATGACAGTAGGACTCCCCCTGATAAAGTGGTGGTGGGATTTGGTAATTGATTTGAGTATGAGAGTTAGAAGAAGTAAATTTGGATGGTTATGAGACTGAGAGCCCCCAGAGGATTCTGGTGTCTTTGAGAAAACTTGGCAAAGTATACCTGATGGGGAGACAGGGGGCATTTTATTTTTCCTTTAATACTAAATTTTAAATAATGGTAAAATAGCTTGATACTAATTTCAGATAGGCAACTAGAAGTGTCCTTTTTTTTTTTTTAAAGATTTTATTTATTTGAGAGAGAGAGAGAGAACATTAGCTTGGGGCGGAGGGGCAGGGTGGGGCAGAGGGAGAAGCAGAGTCCCTGCTAAGCAAGGAGCCGGATGTGGATTCGATCCCACGACTCTGGGATCATGACCTGAGCTGAAGGCAGAAGCTTAACCCACTGAGCCACCCAGGTGCCCAGAAGTGTACTTTTTTAAAGTATCTTTTAGGGGCGCTTGGGTGGTTCAGTCAGTTAAGTATCTGACTCTTGATTTCAGCTCAGGTTATGATCTCAGGATCATGAGATCAGGCCCCGGGTCAGGCTCCATGCTTAGCGTGGAGTCTGCTGAGATTATCCCTCTGCCTGTGCCCCTCCCCCTGCTCTCTCTCGCTCACTCTGTCTCTCTCAAAAATAAATAAATAAATAGATGGATAAAATCTTTATTTTTTTTAAAGAGTTTACTTATTTATTTGACAGAGAGAGAGACAATGAGAGAGGGAACACAAGCAAGGGGAGTGAGAGAGGGAGAAGCAGGCTTCCCGCTGAGCAGGGAGCCCAATGTAGGGCTCGATACCAGGACCCTGAGATCATGACCTGAGCTGAAGGCAGACGCTTAATGGCTGAGCCACCCAGGTGCCCCTAAATAAAATCTTTAAAAAAAAATAAAGTCTCTTTTAATGGAGAGGTGGAAATGAATAAAGAATGGTATGAAGGAATCGCATAGAATCTGTATATTTAAAAGTTGGCTAAATGAATGTTGGTTTTAGGAATATTCTTTAATTTGCCAATTTGTGCTTTTAAAACTGCATTTTCAAATTTTTGTCCAGTAAACTTTTTATCACATTTGCTTAGCATGTATTCACCTTGAGTGATTTGGGTTTCCCTTTTTCTTTCTTGATCTTTTCTTATTAAAGAGTAAAATGTCTAGAGAAAGGATAAACAAGAAAAAAGTATCTTAGTCAATGTTTCTCAGTAGTTTAGAATAGATGTAGATTAGGCATTTGCTATAGATTAGGTAAATAAAGCATAAATTTAGAAAATCTAATGCTGAGCATTGCCTGTCAACCAGAGTAGATAAATTCTGATTATGAATCTGTATCTGTTTCAGGAAGATATAGACTTTGAAAATTAGACTAATGAGGGCACCTGGGTGGCTCAGTTGGTTAAGCGACTGCTTTCGGCTCAGGTCATGATCCTGGAGTCCCTGGATCGAGTCCCGCATCGGGCTCCCTGCTCGGCAGGGAGCCTGCTTCTCCCTCTGACCCTCCCCCCTCTCATGTGCTCTCTCTCTCTCATTCTCTGTCTCAAATAAATAAAATCTAAAAAAAAAAAAGAAAATTAGACTAATGAATATCAAATAAAATAAAATAACAAAGATAAAGTGATATCTGTTATCCCTATGAGGACTGACTGATTTGTGGTTCTTTCAGCCCAATTATTGAAGACAGCCGCGAAGCCACACACTCCTCTGGGCTCTCAGGGTCTTCTGCCTCAGTTACAAGTTCCTCTTCCATCAGATGTCTTCAAATTCCTGAGAAACTGGAACTTACTAATGAGACTGCAGGTAGCTTCATACATACCACCTGTAAGCAAACCTCTACCTCCATGTCTACTGAACACTTATTTATCTCAGCAAACTGAGCTATGTGGTTTTTTTCTCTAGAAAAGTTCCCATAAATTGTGCAATTTCTAGAATGAATCAGTATTAACTGAACACCATAAAGACCTGAAGTAGATGAGTTTTGTTAGGTTAGCCGTGTTGATTGTGCAGTCTTGTGTTTTTTCCTCTCCTCTGTTTATAACACCCATTTTAGGTTTGGGGGGTGATGGGGTTTTTTAACTTTTTTTTCCCCCCAGACAACCCTACTCAGTCACCCTGGTGTCCACAGTATCGCAGACAACTACTAAAATCTCTAATGGAGCTGAGGGCCTCTGCAGAGTTTTTTATAGAAGATAGACCAATGCCTAAGTTGGAAATAGAAAAGGAAATTGAATTGGGTAAGTATCATTGAACAAATGGGGTTTTTTTTTGTATGACACTATACGAGTAAGTGATTATTTGTACTTGAGCTTGTTGCTTGAGCAACTCTTGATCTCAGGGTCGTAAGTTCGAGCCCCACATTGGGGGTAGAGTTTACTTAATTAAAACAAAACAAAAAAACTCATGTAAAAAGACAAATGAAAAAGAAACAGATTATAGAGGTTGACACATTGATAAGTTCATGTCCCGGTAACAATATGGAGTCTGTCTTCCCCTCTTTCAACTTTTAACAAATGATTTTGAAAAGTGTTCTAACTGACTGCTCACTGGCAGATATAAAGTACCTTTAGCCCTTAAACCAGGAGGTAAAAGCTAAGGGGCTGTACATATTCACAGTGATTTTTAAATGGAATCAAACCTTCTCAACAGGTAATGAAGATTATTGCATTAAACAAGAATACCTAATATGTGAAGATTACAGATTATTCTGGGTGACACCAAGAAACTCTGCAGAGTTAACCATAATAAAGGTGGGACTGATTCTTTGTCATTTGCGTTACTTTTTAAAAAAATAATGTGGGTTGAAGCAGTAACTATGGTCCCATGGTACCATCAAATCCTTTGAATAGTCCATAAGTTTCTTGATAGAAAAGTCGGTGAGACATCAAAAAATCACTCAGCATTATGTGCCAGGATCAGATATCAAAAAGGAGAGGCAATCATGTAAATCTCTTAGTATGTCCAAACATACTAAATATTCTATTAATTCTATCTTTTTGAGGAAATATGCTGAAATTTTCTGGCCTGCTCCAATCTGGACAGATTACATTCTGGGACACACACACACACACACACACACACACACACACACCCCTTTTGACATTTCCATTCACCATTATCCTAGGGAATCACATTACCTCTTTCTTATGTTAGACGCCCAGTAATATTGGCTCCCATTTTTATTTCTTTTTGGTTTAAGCCCTCATATTTTAGTAGCCTCCCGGGAAAGGATGCATGGGATATACATTTTTTTGAAACCTTTCATGTCAGAAAATTTTTTATTCCACATCTTTACTTGATTGGTAGTTTGGCTGGATATTAGAATTCTAGGTTCAAAACTTTTTTTCCTTGGAATTTTGAAGATAAGGTTGATTATCTTTTGGCTTGTGGCCTTTCTTTTTAAAGTCTTTTGCCATTTTTTGTGTAAGACTATTTTTCCCTCTCCCTGAATCCTTGTAGAGTCTTCTTCTGTTTATCCCCAGAATTGTCCCCAGTATTCTGAAATTCCACAAATACATGTTTTGGTAAAAATCTATTATTGCCCATATGCTAGACACTGGATGGCCATTTCAATGTGGAAACTCCTTGAGTTTTGAGAAATTTTCTTCAAAGAATAAATTATTTCTTCTTTTCAGTCTTCTGTTCTCTCCTTCTAGAATTCCTTTTATTAGGATATGGGGTATCTTAGAGATCCTTTAAAAATCTTATCTTTTTTTCTCCTTTTCTCTTTGTCTTTTTGCTTTACTTTCTGGAATGTTTTGTCAGCTTTATTTCCAGACTTGTTATTGGGTTTTTCATTTCTTTTGTCATGCATTTGATTTGCCAGAGCTCTTTTTTATTCTCAGAATTTTCTTCTTTAAAACATTCTGCACTTCATTTCAAAGATGGAATATTCTTTCTCTGCGTGCATTTACGATGCTTTAAACTTTTTTCTCCCTGCATCATCTGTTTCCTTTTGTCTGTTTTGAGCTCTGTCTTTCATATTAGAGGCTTTCTTCAAGTCTTGGACTCTCTATTCATATTTAAGTGTGGGACTCTAAAAGCTAATTGAAAGCTCTGTATATACAGGACCTGGACAGCTGTTGGGCCTCACTGTAAGAAGATCTTGCTTAGCCATTCAATAAAAGGCCTCAATCTTTCAGGTCTTTTCTTTTGAGCTGATCAGATCCTTCAGAGAAAACTTCTAATATCCTTTCTGGAGCAAATAATCCTGGTTGCTAGCTTCTTGGAAGCTAAGTGGGAAAATTAGTCGGGAGGGGCGGACAGGTGCATCTTAACATTTGATATATAAACTCCCCCCAACCCCCGTTAACAGTGCCTGGTGACCTCTAGCCCAGAGCCCTTCGGCTTTATACTTTCTAGGGGTAGACTTCTGGTCTTCTAGAATGGAGGAGAGGCAGGGGAATCTGGGGTTTAACTTCCTCCTAATACAGTTCAACCACTTCTGTGGTAGCCCCACCTCCACCCTTCTCTAGGTAATTGGTGCCATCAGTTTTATACTGTGGGAAGATGGTCCTGTAGTGTAAAGTTGGTTGCCCTCAGCTTTCTCTACTGCTAGAATCAGCTTTCCTTGGGTCAGCTAAGTGGATTGTTACCTCTTAGTGTTCCCTTTCCAGCTTCCAGAATTTGCTGCTGCTGTGTTTTTTATTATAGATTTATGACTTTTAAAACATTCCTTTACTATTATTTCTGTTGGGGTATCATAAAGGCTGGAGGAAATGTTTTCAACCTGCCAGCCATAACCAGAGATTCTCATAGCTCTTATTTTTAAAATTTCTTACAGGTATCAGCTCACCCTGTCCCATGGGACTTTTATATCAACCTCAAGTTAAAGGAACGTTTAAATGAGGAGTATGATCATCTGTGCAGCTGTTACCAGTACCAAGATGGTTGTATTGTTTGGCACCAGTATATAAACTGCTTCACCCTTCAGGTTTGAATAATATGAATAGAGTCCTTAAATAGAGAGATTTGTGCTCCATTTACCAAGGGAGTTTAGTGCGAGATTCCTGTTAACCTTCTAGAAATAGACCAACTAAATTATAAACTAGAAGCATTGATCATTTTCCTTTCCCAAGTTGTTTTGGCCAAAAACTTCTTTGGCACTTTTTTTTAACTTTTTATTATGTCAATTTTCTTTTTCTTTTCTTTTTTTAAAAGAACATAATCTCTATACCCAAGAAAGATGGGGCTCAAACTCACGACCCTGAGGCCAAGAGTCACGCGCTCCACTGACTGAGCCAGGCAGGCACCCCTAGTATGTCAGTTTTCAAATATGGACAAAAATAGACAGAATTGTGCAATGACCCAGTCATCTAACTGTGTTCATCATCGGCTCATGGCCACTCTTATGTTAAATTCCTGGTATGATAATTCCAATATTCTTTCCATGTCTGGTTTTGATATTTGCTTTGTCTGTTCGAATTGTGTTTTTGGACTTTTAGTGTATCATAAAATTTTTCTTTTTCTTTTTTAAAGATTTACTTATTTGAGAGAGAGCACATGCACGTGTGTGAGTGGGAGGAGGGGCAGAGGGAGAGAATCTCAAGCAGACTCCCCGCTGAGCCCAGAGCCTGAGGCGGGGCTCCATCTCACCACCCCTGAGATCATGACCTGAGCCAAAACCAAGAGGCAACACTTAACTGACCGAGCCACCCAGGCGCCCCTAACTTTTCCTGATAGCCAGACATGAAGTACTGGGTAAAAGGAATTGCTATAGATAGCCCTTTAATAATGTGGTGATAAGGTGTGAAGGGAAGGAAAGCATTGCATAATTCTGTGCTTTATGTTCTTTTATAGTGAGCCTATGCCTCTGGACTGTGCACCTCACAAGTATTTCCCCTCCCTTAGGTGGGACATGATGACTAGAGTGGGCTGAAGTTGGGTATTTCCCTTCCCCAGGTCAAGTAGGCTCAGATAATACTCTAGCAGGTTAGGCTCCAGTTAACTAGTTTCTCCTGACGACAGAGCTTTTTAAGAACAGAGTGCTCTGGCCTCTTTCAAAATGGTTCCTCTCTCCCTCCACCTCTGGAAGCATAAGGAGAATTTTTCTCCAACATTTGCTGTGAGAACCTGATCTAGCTCCTAGACATAAAACTCACAGAAGTGTGAGGAACCCCCTCCACCACCACCACCATGCTTACAGATCCTAGAAGAGTTGATTTTTCAGTCTGTTCAGCTTTTTATTTGTTAGGACAGAGTGGCAACTTTCAAACTCTTTACATAAGGAATGGTCTATTTTTGCTACTCTTGTTTTATCTATGCTGTCCCTCAGTAGATTATTTTTAGAACCCAAACACAGTATATCATTTTATTCTTAGGAATGTTCTTTTTTTTTTTTTTTAAGATTTTATTTATTTGAGAGAGAGAGAGCGTGCATGCATGTGCATGCCAAGGAAGGGGGAGGAGCCGAGGGGGAGGGAGGGGGACAGACTCTGTGCTGAGTGCGGAGTCTAATGCAGGGCTTGATCCCAGAACCCTGAGATCATGACCTGAGTCAAAACCAAGAGTTGGCCGCTCAACTGACTGAGCCACCCAGGTGCCCCTGGAATGTTCTTAAGAGGTGTTGTTGCATATTTTGATGGTAATATGAATTTTCTAAAAAGGTTGGAATGAGGGTATTTTGAAACTACCATTTATAGAGCACCTATTATGGGCCTGGCTAATCCTCGATGCTCTTCATCCCTTATTTCAATAAATCCTTATAGTCTTAGAGGAGAGCAGTGTTGTTAGAACTGGGACAAAGACCCAGCCTGTGAAAGAGCCAGATCCTAGTAGAGAGCAACAAGGAGTACAAAGCAGCAGGTGGCAAGGTATTGAGTGTAAGTACAGTCACTGCAACTTAAGAAGTAGTGAATTTTCTGTCCTTTGTTTCTAGGATCTTCTTGAACACAGTGAACTTATTACCCATGAAATAATAATGTTGGTTATTTATAACCTTTTGACAATAGTGGAGAAATTACACAGAGCAGAAATAATCCATGGTGACTTGAGTCCAAGGAGTCTGATTCTTAGAAACAGGTTGGTCCTTTTCATTCTCTTAAAATTCTGTCAACTTTCTCTTAAAATATGGACAGTTTCCATTTCCTTTTGCCTCTCGATAAATGCCATATTGAGGAACACAGTATGTTAAAGTATTTGCTATCTAAAAGTCAATAATCAAGGGGAATAGTTTAAAAGAGTTCAAAGAAAAAAATACATTGAGGAAATACATTAATTCAGAAAAAAAAATTGACCACTCTTGAGTATTGTGATGATTCCTGGCAAGAAGAGATATAAAATATGAAGATTTGGAGGACTGTGAAATAGATTGTGTAGTCTTTCTTTGAGTGGGGCCAGTGCGGATTGAGGGAGGATGCTAGCAAAACCAGGGCACTTCTCAGTTTCAAAACCAAAGCTTAAGTCAGGCCAAATTGAGGTAATTGCCAAGAGAAGTGGCTAAACCAGAGTGCAAATGCAAACTATGCCAAGAAAAAGGGCTTAGTGGTCAAATTAAACCCCATTTAGCCATCAAATGCAAGGGGTGAACACAGAGCAGCAAATAAATAGTTTTATGATGGCCAAAAAATCTTGTATCTTGTGCTATGGAAAAATGGGAGCAATTGTACTTTTTTTTTTTTTTTTTAAGATTTTATTTATTTATTTGACAGAGAGACGTAGCGAGAGAGGGAACACAAGCAGGGGGGAGAAGCAGGCTTCCGGCTGAGCAGGGAGCCCGATGTGGGGCTCGATCCCAGAACTCTGGGATTGTGACCTGAGCCGAAGGCAGACACTTAACAACTGAGCCACTCAGGTGCCCCGCAATTGTAAATTTTAAAGTAAAATATATCATTCTGTGCTGTGGAGGTATGTGATGGGATTAGTCAAAGCCTGTATTTAAAAATATAGCATCTATCACTGATACTAATCAGGGATTTGAGGGAACTGAGGAAAGCAGAGACAAGGAACACAAAAATAATTCGTTCTTTTCTCTCACATAAATAGTTATATGTCTCCTTGGAGAGTAGCTTTATTGCATGGGATAGATAAACCCAAGGAAAATATAATTAGTAGTGAGTTATTGTTATTAGGTTTTCTTTTGTTTGTTTGTTTTGGGAGTTATAAATAACGGTTGGCATTACAGATAAGAGTAAGAGAGGTGTTAGTTTAATAAAAACAGGATAGTTTACAGTATAGGTGGCATCTTACACAAAAACAGCCTTATTGTTATTTCAGTTAAACTCTGAGAAGGAGGAATCTGAATGACACTTGGAAAGCCTAATCTATAGTAGTGAACAAGAAAGGCTATGACATCTATAAAAGCTTAATTTCTTTCATAATTCTCATCAGTGTGTAAATCATTGCTGCTGTTCATATTAATGTGTCTAGTATAAGACAGAGGCTTGTACTCTACTTCCAGTACTTGTTTTATGTAATAAATATAATATGATAAATGTTTTGTGGTGGCTGTACATTATGGTTTAGATATCCTTGTGTCACTAGGCTAATCTCAACATTCCCCCCTTAGCTGGACACCGCCACTGCTCTTACAGTTGCATTTTCATAGCTAACCACTGGAGGGAGCTGTTGGCATAGCTAAGACGCACCTGCAATACCTTTTTTTTTTTCTTTTTTTTTTCTCTTTTTTTTAAAGAGCAGCTCTGCAGCTTCTTTCATGGCCTATTTTTATTATCTCTTTCTCTTAAATCTGGGCTTAGAATCCACGATCCCTATGATTATAATAAGAACGATCAAGCTTTGAAGATAGTGGACTTTTCCTACAGTGTTGACCTCAGGGTACAGCCTGATGTTTTTATCCTCAGTGGCTTTCGGACTGTACACATCCTAGAAGGACAAAAGATCCTGGCTAACTGTTCTTCTCCCTACCAGGTAAGTGTAAAACAAGCCTGAGCAAATATGGAGAGGGTTTCTTAATCTCTTCCTTCCATAGATAAACCATGAAAGCTAGTGTTTACTGATATTGTCTCCCCTGGAATAGATGACCTAGTTTTCAAATTTCACCAAGTCAAGCAAAATATACCATTTTTCTGTCACAGCATTGAAGACGGTACACATACACGTGCAGACACATGACTAACTCAGTAACCTAAGTGTCAGGGCCATTTCCATCACTCATCTGTGTGATCTTTTGTAAGTAATTTTCTGTAATCTTTGTAAAATAAGGATAACAATCTGCTCTGTGTGTATCAGAATTGTTGCGAGGATTAAATGAAATAATGTATATAAAAAGAACATTACAAGTGTAAAGTGCTTTGTATGGTAGCGTTATATACAAAACCCCTTCTGACTCATCTCTGGACGTTTGGCATTTGCTGATTGAAAATGTATCATGAACTTGAACTAGTCATGTGGACCATGTTTAGATCACAGCTAGAGTCCATGCACATTCAGTAGGTCTACAAATTTGAATTTGACAGTCCGTATATTTTTGTTCTTCAGGATAATTTTGTTCTCACCTTTTGTTCTTAAGGATAATTCCTAGAGTTAGCTCTATTGATCACTTCTTTGAGGAGCTTCTCCCTTTATGGTAAGGGTAGGGAACAGTCTACTAAAATGTATGTCATAAGATAAACTTAAACACTATAATAACTTTCAACTTTCTACATAAATAGAGTGCCATGATAGTAGCAGAGAATTATTTTAGCTGATGGTGCTTTTTGTGATTTCAGGTAGATCTGTTTGGTATAGCAGATTTAGCACATTTACTGTTGTTCAAGGAACACCTACAGGTCTTCTGGGATGGGTCCCTCTGGAAACTTAGCCAAAATATTTCTGAGTAAGTATTGGCGATTTCAGGGTCTTTGCCTATCCAAATAATTTTCTCTCCCTCTTGGGTGCCCTCTGCTTGGGCAGCCTTAGTTTTCTTAGTCCAAATGCCATGATTCTATTAATTTCAACCAGTTTTCACTAGAGTGTCAGTGGAGCATCTAGTGCAGAACAAAGGAATTGCTAATTAAAAATAAGAATCAAATCATTCAGACTTCAGGACATCATTCTGGACCTAGATGTATCCTATAGATTGTGACTGTGGTGCGGAAGCCTCTCATTCTAGAAGTGTTAATAGAAACATTTCGTGAGAATAATTTTATAATTAATTGACATTAGTCTTATACCCCTTTTTAATAGCTATTGTTATCAAAGTTAATAAGCATCTCTTGAAGAGAATTAAATTTCTAAATTATATACTAATTTTAGACTGTTATTTATTTAATGAATGGGAACCAAAGCAGAGAACTGAGTCTCCTTGGAGAAGTAAATGCTCCCTTCATAAGAGCTGCTTGGTCTCAGAACCATAGTATTCCCTCAAGCCTACTTATAAAACTTATTAAATATCCCATGTTCCACTTTAGCTTATCATAGCTAATAACTTCCCAGAATAAGCTCCCCATATATCAACTTATTTGTATATTCTTTGGCTAAAAAAAAAAAAAAAAAACAGTATTGGGAATTTAATACCCCTTCTCCATTCCCCCTACTCCCAACAAGTGAATTGTATTTTTTTATTTATTTAATTCAGAATTTGGCCAGTCTTATTTGTCTCTGAAACATACTTTATTAAAAATAGGCTTTAAGTATAATGTAAGACCTGTAGATAAATTCGGGTATCTCCAGTGGGCTGTGGTCCTAGGGGGGTTGAACACAAACAAACAGGTAGGGTCAGCTGGCGTTTCCTAACAACCCTGCCTTGTACGATAATAGAAGCTTCTCTTATTTAAAAAACCAAGGAAGTTAAACACCATAGCAGTAGTTACTTCAGTCAAGCTTAGGATTCTCGGAGGACTGTGAAGATAATAAAACTCTGGGCAGGGGGAAAAGGAGAACTGCAGTCTGTCTAATGACCTAGACTTTAGGAAAGTTAGAGGAGAGGAGCAAAATTCGCTTGTCTTCTTTTTGTAGAGCAGTACTGCATCTTAGCACACAGAGGCAATGTGTGGATTCAGATCAGAGACTTTCTCTTTACGTGCATTGTATTACGGCTCTCCTCTCTTTTTCATAGTTCCACCCTGGGCTTTGAAAGGATTACTTGAATGAGTTCTAACCCTAGACTTCTAGCTATTACCTTAAATCATTTAGTGCATATATGTACCACTGATTTAAATACAGAATTCTTTTATGTCTAATCTTGATGGAAATGGTTTTATATATTTTTAGGCTAAAAGATGGTGAATGGTGGAGTAAATTCTTTGTACGGATTCTGAATGCCAGTGATGAGTCCACAGTGTCTGTTCTGAGGGAACTAGGAGCAGCAATGAGTGGGGTGTTTGACACCACGTTCCAAAATCTCCTGAACAAAGCTTTGTGGAAGGTGGGGAAGTTAACCAGTCCCGGGGCTTTGCTCTTTCAGCAGGATAGGCAGCCAAATCTCTCACAGATTCCTGCCTAAAACCAATGGTTGTATTGTGGAACACTGGACCTGTGTATGCTATAATTCAGTTTAGGACATGTTTAGATACACTACCAGCACACTGCTACTTTTTAGTAAAGATACAGTTCTAGGTAACTGGCATTTTCTGCATAGCGCTGTATCTATCCTTGGCCTTGTCTAACTAACAAAGAAGTGTTTTATTCTTCATGGACTCCATATGAATGGGTACCTTATTGTCATTTAACACATTTGTCTCTACCTTTCCCTGTACATTTTTCTTTTGTAATTTGTGACATGTGCCCTTACGATCACTATGTATTTTTTTTTGATCACTATGTATTTTTAAGTAATAAAATAGTATTTGTTAAATTTGTGCTTCTAACATCTCATCCACTTTTTGCCAACTAAGATAATAAATGGCTTGATTTCACAGACAGGAGCTGTTGTACCATGGAATGGTACATATGGTACATACACAATGGTATATATCCTAGACATGGAACTGCCATGATAGAATCATAACAAGACAGAATAGCCAACCATTCCTTTGGGTGTTCTTGACCTTCCACTAAGTGGTCTAGATTTAAAAGTAGATAAAATGGGGCACCTGGGTGGCTCAGTCGTTAAGCGTGTGCCTTCGGCTCAGGTCATGATCCCAGGGTTCTGGGATCGAGTCCCACATCGGGCTCCCTGCTCGGCAGGAAGCCTGCTTCTCGCTCTCCCACTCCCCCTGCTTGTGTTCCTGCTCTCGCTGTGTCTCTCTGTCAAATAAATGAATAAAATCTTTAAAAAAAAAAATAAAAGGTAAAATGATTTAATACAAGGCCAAATTTTCTTAAATTTCAAGTGGCGAAGTTGTTTGTTCTGATTCTATTTTAATATTTTCATTTTTTTATCCACCAAACCCTTTCATCTATTTATATAATCTCGTGGTGCTGCGGCTACTGGGTCTCTTGATTAGAACTGTGGCTGTTAGAAAGGAAGAGAAAAGGTTTTGAATGGGGTGTAGCAACCTTTCAGAAATAGGACAATCACCCTTCTACTACCTGCAGAATGACTTGGTGGGGCCAGAGTTAATAAAGGAATGGAACGAAGTTTTGTTGATTGGAAGATTTGAAGAGATAGAGGCCAGGATAAAAAGATAACTTGGAAGCATGTAATAATTCGGGAGAGACTAGATCTAGAAGAAGTATTAGATCCCCAAACAGAAGCATGGATTATACCTGGCTTTGGGTAGAGGGAGGAAAATTGGAAGAAAGGGGCAATGAAAATCATCTATTTCATATCCAAATATCAAAATTCTCAACTGTGCCTCCCTCCATTGCTGGTGCCTGATTTTTTTTTTTTTTTCTTTACTCTAGTTGTCACTGTTACTGCTCTAAGATTGCTGGAAAGCAGAAAATTCTAAGTATATCTCAACTAAAAATATTTAAGCATATATAGTTGATGCACTGAAATATGACTTGAGTCTGAAAGATAATCAACTTAGAAATTTTTGCTCTTAACCAAAATACAACTTTTCAAACATTTTTATGTTTGCTTCTTGTACAACTGATGATGTAAAATTATATATCTGTATCTTTGCTGTAATTGAGCCCTTCTACCGCTCTGCTCTCCTCATTTCTCAGTCCACCGTTTCGACACATAAAACCCTTTGTCTGAGGATGGACAGTAAATTTAGATTCTTTCTTAACATAGGCTTAGCTATCAATTAGTGACTTCTTCAAGAACCTTGGCAGCAAGGCTGAAAAACCAGAGCTTTGTCTCTGAAAGGAGAGGGAAGAGAATCTGGGGAAGTTCCTTTATCAGAGAACTTGCAACTCTCCCTCCATTCCCCATCTCCTCCAACCCTGACCCTTCTCTGTAGGGGGAAGAAAACAGTTAGGACCTGTGATGTCTTAGTTTCCTCTTTGCCTGGGCATAAAACCACAAAGTGGGCGCGCTTCCATTTCCCTTGTATTTTATGCTTGTTTGTCTTGGAAGAAGGAAGCCTCTGTTTTTTGGCAGAAGCTTCAAATGGTTCTTGTTTCTTGTCTCACTAAGGCAGAAGTAGCACAACAATGGACCTGGCAGGGGAAACAGCTGAAAAGGCAGGCTTTTTACTTTTGTCTGAAAAGAGACCATGGGATATATAGTGCCCCACCATTCACGAAGGCTGCACCCACTAATCTTCTACCACTGTGAGAGCCCTCATCTTTCTGTGCCGTTTGAATAAGAAACCTTCCATCCAAGTCAAAGTGCTCTAACTGATGCCAAACCTGAATCTGGAAATAAAAAGGTTTTCCTATAGGAGTAGGACTTTAGACTATTAGTTGAGCTATTATCTCAAAGTAGATAAGGAAGCCTTCCAGATGGTTAGCCCAGGGCTCTTTGAAATGACGCTTGATGTGTTTAAGCTGAAGTCTTTAAGCAAAGACACCAAAGAAAGGCTTCTTTTCTGTTGCATTGGAAAATGTGGGATTCTTCCTCCAACTGCACCAACTCCTTCTAACATGCCAAAATTGCTGCCAGTCTCCAAAATTAAGACTTCCCTAGTGAGGAAGATGTATTTTAAAAACTTTTTTAATATAGCAAACTTTGACCTTAATGAGGTCCTTGGTTCCACCAAAGACAGAAGAAGCTATGAATACTTAATAGGACAAAGATGGCATTTCCTATCAGTGTGGGAAAAGATAGGGTATTCAATAACTGGTGTTCAAACAATGGGTTAGAGTTTGAACTCCGTCACCAGTGCCACCACGAGTCATACCTTTGTGCAAATTAGACAAGGGCCCCTTCCTCTAGTGGATTCTGTACCTCCCAGTGTGCCGTAGCCTTCCTGGATTTCAGCCCCCACTTAGCCCATCAGCCTGCTGCCCTTGTTTGCATAGCCGTATGTAGTGGGCTTGCCTGTTTCACTGCTAATCTGCAAAACCATCTTAGATCAAAAACGTTAATGGAAGAAAATGAAAATGTAAAATATTGGGGACGCCTGGGTGGCACAGTCGGTCAAGCATCCGACTCTTGGTTTGGGCTCAGGTCGTGATCTCAGTGTCATGAGATTGAGCCCTGCATTGGGCTCCGCACACACATGCTCAGTGCAGAGTCTGCTTGAGATTCTCTCTCCGTCTCCCTCTGCCCCACCTACTCGTGCTCTCTCTCTAAAATAAATAAGTCTTTGAAAAATAAATAAATAAATAAAATCTTTGGGAAAAAAAAGAAAATATAAAATACTAGATGACTTTGTAATCTTTTGTCACTGTGACGTAAAACCAAGATATAGGGAAGAATATTGCTATTTATTACTATAGTAGATAAAAACCAAAATCTAATGGCTACCTATCTCTCCCCTCCAAAAAAAAAACGCCATAAACTGAAACTAGGAAAAATAACTTGCAACATATATTTGCATCATCTTTCAATTGCATTATTTCAAGGTCTCATAACTGATCTCTATGCTTCCCTCCCCACCCACAGTCATAACAGAACCCTTATCACAGCCTGTGAGACCCTACCGGTCTGCCCCACTATCCCCTGACTTCTTCCCTGACTCTCCTTTTCCTCACTCACTCCTCCCCAGCCTGTCCACCTCCTCCTAGTTTCTCTCTTTAGGGCCTTTTAGCCTCCCATTTCTTCTGCCTGTATCTTCACTTGGATTACTCCCTTCAGAGAGTAGTCGCCACCTTATCAGAGAGGTCTTCCCTGGCCATTCTATACACAGCAGCATCCCCCCACACACACACTGCTGCTACTTTCTGTCCCCTTTTACCTGCTTTGTTTTTTCCAAAGCACCTATCACAACCTCGTGTGTGTGTAAATTTTTTTTCTGTATCCCACTACTAGAATTTAACTTCCTTAAAGGTGGGGATTTACCTCGTTTCCTGTTTTAACCCAAGTGTCTGAATGAATAAAATATTGGCAAAGCACTATTTAACCCTAAAGTACAAAGAACTCCTTAAAAATTTTTGAAAACCAATAGAAATAGACTAAGGACATAATCCATTAAAAACATTTTAATGGCCCACTTACCTGAGATAGTCACCCTTCATTCCTAACTAAATAAGATGCAAAATAAACCTGAAATTTTTATCATTCACATAGGAAATAGTTGAAAATTGTATTTGTGACAGTGAAGGGAAGCAGGTACCCATATATTATTTGTATTATTAACTGGAGTGCAAATTGTACATTATCAGAAGGTGATTTGGCAATATTTATTAAATTTGAATATTCCCTCCAGCTGAGAAAGTTTTCTAAGAACTTATCTAAAGACACATTGACACAGGTTGGCACACTCAAAGAAAAGCACCATTTGTATTGTTGTCTTCCTGCTTGCAAGGCTCCTTAGTCCCAAAGGGATGATCAGTAGGACAGACCCCAGGAAAACAGGAGCCCCGCCAGTGCAGAGGTGACATGCGACCATTTGCGTAGACCGCAGGGGTGCTCTGGCACTGGTGCTGACAACCAGTCTTCCCGGTTGGCATAGAGATGGCAGAACTTGCCTTAGGCTTGGAGGGGGAAACTGCAGACGTTTCAGCCTTGGTTAAAAACAAAAAAGCTGACGAGGAAACGTGATTACCTTTGGGGAGAGCCACAGGAGTGGGGAGAGAAAAGAACGAAGGCTTTTACTTTTCATTTTGTGCATTTCTGCACCTTTTGAATTTTCTGACCATACCCGTGGATTACTTTTTTCTTTCTTTTTTGTCTATTGTCTAAGAAATAATGGGCCATAGTTTTGTGATCTTTTCTTTATATTAAGAAATAAAAAGCCTAATAACTATTAGTTTTGTTTTGTTTTGTTTTTAATGGGAAATTTGGGAAGCTTTATCATCTAAATATCAAAGCAAGATTAATTTGGAATTAAAATGAGGGACTGAGGGGTGCCTGGGTGGCTCAGTGTGTTAAGCGTCTGCCTTTGGCTCAGGTCATGATCTCAGGGTCCTGGGACCAAGCCCCACATCAGGCTCCCTTATGAGTGGGGAGTCTGCTTCTCCTTCTCCCTCTGCCCCTCCCGCCTGCTCATGCTCTCTCTCGCTCTCTCTCAAATAAATAAAATCTCTTAAGAAAATAAGAGAAAGGGGACGCCTGGGTGGCTCAGTCGGTTAAGCGTCTGCCTTCAGCTCAGGTCATGATCCCAGGGTCCTGGGATTGAGTCCTGCATTGGGCTCCCTGCTCCGCGGGGAGCCTGCTTCTCCCTCTGCCTCTGCCTCTCTCTCTCTCTCATGAATAATAAATAAAATCTTAAAAAAAAAAAAAGAAAAGAAGAGAAAGTATTTTAAATAATTAAAGATAATATATCTAAACTTACATTTTTAGTATGCTAAAAATTCATATATATTCAAATATCTTATAATTTTTCTATTTGAGACGTGCTTTCCAAAATTACCATCTTCCTTATATTATAATTTCCTATGTCTGTGAACAAGGGAGTGAATTACATAAAACTTGACTTTTTTCAAAACAAAGTGCATTTTATGGCTTTCATATAGAAACTTGAGTTTCTACAAACTGACTTAAGAAAGGAACAGACAGACCATGATGAACTTAGGCTAAACTTCTACAAACATATACCTTTTCTCTTTTTTTTTTTTTTAAGATTTTATTTATTTATTTGACAGAGAGAGACATAGCGAGAGAGGGAACACAAGCAGGAGGAGCGGGAGAGGGAGAAGCAGGCTTCCCGCAGAGCAGGAAGCCCGATGCGGGGCTCAATCCTAGGACCCTGGGATCATGACCTGAGCTGAAGGCAGACACTTAACGACTGAGCCACCCAGGCGCCGCAAACATATGCCTTTTTTCTTTTCTTTTTTTTCTTTTTTTAATTTATTTGCGAGAGAGCGAATGAGAGACAGAGAGCACGAGGGGGAGGAGGGTCAGAGGGAGAAGCAGACTCCCCGCCGAGCAGGGAGCCCAATGCGGGACTCGATCCCGGGACTCCTGGATCATGACCTGAGCCGAAGGCAGTCGTTTAACCGACTGAGCCACCCAGGCGCCCCATATGCCTTTTTTCTATCAAAGCATACCACTGTCAAGAATCCTGCTCCTCAGAGGCTCCAGTGGCAGATTTTCGGCTGCTGAGCAGTATTGTCCCATAAGTTCAGATTGGTTTCTCCATGGGAATGGAGTGGCTGCCCAAACTGCTGTTTCTCAAATCCCCTGTGAACAAAGGACTATGCATCTATTAATTTTATATACTCCCAGAAATTAGCACATAGTTTTCAAAAATAAGTCGTGAATTAAAATGTTGGAAAAGAGCAGCTATGAGTTCAAAAACTAGTCGCACTGGAGCCTTGGGGAGGGGGGGTAAAATCTATCCTCGGCTCTAGATGAGCATGGCACCTTCTCACTTTTCTGTGTCACTTTATGTTCCATAACCTTTTGTTGTTATTGACTGCTGACCTTACGTTGTGATTCATCTCGTTGTCCTGTTTACTCCTTTTAAAATTAAATGTTATTTCCACAGGTGTATTTATTCCACTGGAATGTGTACTTTATTTCCCACATGTGTTTAATTCAGCCTCACATTCATTTGAAAGTTATGTGAATCCGCGTATGCTGCGATTTCAAGCTTACTGGCCTGGTCACGTGATGTGTTTCTAGTTAATTGCTTCACTCCTGCAATTAGCCAAGTGAGAATGGCATGTCATAAAACCAAATACCCATTAAAATCTGTGAACAAAAAGATGAATATATACATTTACTTGTTTGCTTTTGCATTTTTTTCCAAACAAAATTGAAAAATCTGGTAATGTTAGAATCAGGTGATAAAAACATTGAAAAGGGGACATGTGAACCTTCAATGAGATTGGCTCATTCAAGGAAATGAGCTGGTACAGTGGAGTCTAGGAGTCCCAGCAAATCGAGGGGGTTAGGCGGGCAGGAATAGGAGCTAGGAGGCAAAGTACATGAAAGTTAACTAGTGTTGCTGGGAGATACCTTCCCCGTCTACTGGACTCCATCATTGAATAGATAGGGAAGCCACTCCCCTTGCTCAGGACTCACCCAGACAGGCACATCCAGCATCCTAGCATGTGGGGACCCGTGGTTGAGGTTCCACGGTAGAGGCCACTAGGGGCCGCCCCATAGCTCCTACCTGTACCATTTCCCGGCTGCATTACAGGCGCAGGTACATGCCTTACCTCTCTCACTCAGATGAGCTCTTGGGGACAAGATCTGTGGGGTTTTTTTATACCTTAGTTATAACTTGTATGTAGTGCTCATATTATAGGGGGTCAATTGCACAGGCCCAGGGCTTGCTAGAACATCCTCAGTATTGAGGTGGCTCCTGCCTATGGTGCCGAATCAAATACTAGCATGGTGGTTAGAAATGCATCGAGAGCCAGAATACCTACGCTTGAGTCCTGGCTGTGTGGCATTGAACAATTACTTACCCGTTCTGAGCTAGTGTCCTCTGTGAAATGAGGATAGCATGAGTGCCTACCTTATAGAAAATTGGGAATGAAAGTTTTTAGTACAGATAACTTGTAGATAGCTGTACTGATTTAGTTCTAATGTTGCTTGAATGGTCTAAAGTTCTCTGAAGTCCTCTCAAGTACATTGGGATCCCAGCTAATTGATTCTACCTTTACTGTCTTTTGAGTTCATTTATAGTATAGCCAAATCTGTAATATGATAAAGGTAGGCGAAAGAAGCATGGTGGTCTGTAATCTAAAGATAAGGGGAAAGGAGTTGTTTCTGTTGGAGATGGCCTTCAGGAAACCAAATCTTTGTCCTTAAGACAAGTCTCAAGATCAGCCAAGTAACCAAGCTATCAGGAAGCTCCGTCTGGTCCCCAGTCTTCAGTCCACAAGGGCATTTCAGTCTGTAGGGTCTCCTCTGGCTTATGGCTCTCTGCTGCTTCTATGCTGTGTTCAAAACACAGGAATCCTTAAAGGGCTGCCCCTGGTCAGTTTGTTCTGACGCATCAGGCAGGGTCTTGCTGCCCTTGGGTGGTGGGCAGCAGGATGCAGATTTCCTTCCCTCTAGCCACTGACAGATCTGGCTCACTCCCCTCCCCCACCAGGGGAAAGACTGTCCAGCTTAGGGAGCAGGGCCTACTCACCCCACTTAAGGCCAAGACATTTAGTCTCTTTCTGAGGCTGACATTCTTCCTGCTAGAGCTTAGGCTTTTGGAAACGATTTGTTTTACCCTCTGCTATCTCCCTCTCCTGAGCTAATGAGTAAAAGATAGACTGCTTGCTTAATAGGAAAAAGAAAAAGGGGAACAGAGGGAGCCCTATAAACTCAATTCAGGAACTAGAAAACTTGGACTCAAACCCTAGGTCTGCTCCTTACCCGCTACTTGAGCTGGGCAGGTCAGTCTGTCATCTAGAAACTACTGCATGGCTCCTACCCCAAAGGGCCATCGTGAGAATTAAAAATAAGATGTGGTTGCTCCGCATGAAAGTTCCTGGGCTCATAGCAAGCAGCAGATTCCTCTGTCTCCGCAGCGGCCCCCAGAGCTGAGTGCATAGGAGGAAGTTGGAGCTGGTGTCACCCACTGGGGAGTCTAAGCCAAGATGGAGACGCCTGACATTCTTACTCACTCAGGCCTCCAGCAGCAACCTGTTGACGCCTGTTTTATTCTTTGTTGAAATGTGTTCATTTACCCCTCTAGGGCAGCAAATAATCTCTCAGAATGTGTCAAAGAAGATGAGCCAAGAAATATTTATTAAGCTCTACTGGGGTTCCATATTAATGACAAGCACCACGAAGGGCCGATAGAACTGTAAGGATGCTCACTCCCTTCAGGGAGTTTATGATTTAGTTAGAGAAACAGGATATTACAGGTTAAAACCAATAGATGTAGAGAGAAAAAAGTCAAAGGACATCTCAAGGTAAGCAACCAAAGGTCAAAGGAGTGGAGCAGATGTGTTTGAAGACACTCAGGAACTGTGAGGGCCAGACGAGGTTGGGGTGTCATTGCGTGGCAGGGATTGGAGCTGGTTGGTGTTAGGAAGTTTTCAGCTACAAAAGTCGGAAAAACAATCCAAAATTTCATAAGGGGTAAGAATATCTGTTATCTCATAACAAGCCTGCAGCTCAGCAAATGCGGAGGGCCCAAGTTTCTAGTCTGCCATCTTCAGCATTGTTGGCTTTAGTCCTCAGGCTGGTCACCTTATGGAACCCAGCTGGTGACCACAGTTCCCAGAGCCACAACTTGGAACAGCACAAGAAAACTTTGCCCAGAAACCCTCCCAGCAAACTTCCCCCCTTGTCATCCACATGGGGGATCCCTGGGGCCTAAACTAACCCGTGGCAACAGGAAGGGAATTATGAAGATTAGTTCAAACTAATCACCATTCGATCGTGGGGCTGAGGCTGGGAAGGGGCCCTTCCCCGAGGACACAGGTATGAAAGGGTACATCCAAATAAACCGGGTTTCTCCCAGCAAGTAAGAAGGGAGACGGATTCAGAGAGGTAACCAATAGTGTCTGCCACACGGGTGGTGTTGGGAAGAAAAGAAGGAAGCATTTGGTAGCAAATAGCATGCTGGATTCTAAAACAGATTGCTTGGATTCAATGCCCTGCCCTGTCACTTAGTGACCTGAGCAAGTAAGTTAAATTCAGGAGGGCTTAGTTTTCTCATCTCTGGAATGGGATAATAGGTCCTACTAGATTGTAAACTTCATGAGGACAGCGACTTGTCTTGTTCACTGAGTTATCCTCAGCACCTAGCACAGAGCTTGGCACCTAGCAGGTACTCAATAGATATTTGTTGAATGGATTCATAAATTAGATTGTTGTGAGGATTAATTGAGTTAATATATGGCAAGGGTTTAGCACAATGCATAGCCTATACATTGTGCCCAAGGAAATGAGCTTTTAGTCACGTTATAGAGACCGTGGGAACCCTCCACAATTGTCCTCTTGCTGCTTTGTTTCACCTGGGCTGCCACATTGTTCACGAAAGCCGTTGCTCATGCAGAAGCTGAGATGTGTTGAGAAGGCTCTGCTCCTGGTGAACTGGGGCTGGGACAGCAAAGGCCCATCACATCCTCGGCTGGAAAGAGGATAACACTTGTGAGTCCAATACTTGGGACTCTGCAGTTCGTAGCTCTGACCAGTTTCTGAGCTGGCCTTCACATTGTTGTTAACTCCTCAGGGTCAATCCCCTGAACCGCCTCTCTTCTTGCTCCCCCTGGATGGCCCAGAGGCAGAGGCACTGTGGGGATGGAGGCATGGGGGGCTGCTAAACCAGTTTCTCAGGGAAGAATCCCTGTCTTCCCTCCAACTGCACTATGGTCCCTTGACCTCCTCCCGGCTTCCCGTGCCCATTGGTATCCAGACAGGTTCTGCGACCCAAACTGGGCCCCTGGAAGGCCTCGGCATTCCCTCTTCACTTTCAGGCAGCACTGGGCCTTCTGATCAAGGCCAGAGGGTCAGCGGCCAGGCAGCAAGCCTGCTAGCCAGCAGCAGTAGTAACTCTGCCTGGGCTTTCCCAATTTGCTTTCGTTGAGGAGAAATCCCTTAATGGGCAGCCCGCAGGCATGCCTACCCCCATGGAGTCCCGGCAGAGAAAATTCCCTGCCACCAGCTGTCTTCCACGCACCTTGCGCAACCCCCAGGTCACCTCACTACCTGGGCTCCCTGCCCCCCACCCCCAGGATGGACGGAGGAGCAGGGCCAGAGAGGGCACCAAAGGGACCCAGCGCATCCCTATCTGACAGGGCCCTTAAGCTGCCTTCCCACTGAGGACCCCCTCAGGACTTGACCTTTACTTGACCATCTTCCCCTTTACTACCAACACCTTGGAGGGTGGGCAGAGATCCTGGAAACCTCCGCTTCCCAGGCAGCCCACCTGCCATGAAGAAAGCCATTTGGGAAAATCTCTTGAAGGTGGGCCTCTCCCTTGGTCTGGTTCTCCTGGAGGCCCAAGGTTTAGGGGCACCTCTGAGGTGAGGCCGCCCCAGAGTGCAGGACACACGCACTCATTAATCCAAGCCCTTCCTTTCCCGGTAGGGGATGAAGGTGGAACGGATCTGTCCCTCCCTTCCTGGCCCTGCAGTAGTGCGGTTGACAAGTGTAGGCAGGTGGAGACAGGCCCACACAGCCATTAGGAAGGTCTTCGTAAGGCTTCCTAGATACACGGCACAAGGGCAAGTGTGGGGAAGATCCGAAATGTCTGGAAAAAGGAATTCTTGCCATGGACTAGAACCCTCGATTTTGTTTCTGGAAGTTTTCATCCTCTGGGAAAACCTGGGAAGCATTCGTTTATCAAACATTCGGATGTCACTGCTGCATGGCCTTTCTGAGCACGTCCCCACTGGTTTCCTTAAACCACGTAGCAGGACACTTGATGTCAGCAATCATCCCAGCTGCACCCGACTGAACCAAAACGAGGCACGTTACCTTTGAGGCTCTAAGTACATCTCCATTGTCAAGAATAAAAGAATAAAGTGGAAAACTGCTACGAAGGGATCGTAAGGCCACCGTCTTGGCAGATTCGCCATGACTGCCACTCCCAGGGAGCCGAGACAGAAAGGCGGAAAGGCCTCCAGTGTGACACCACCACCTCTGCCTTTCACTGAATGACAGAGATGTCACACAATCAGGGCCGGGCCGGAGTGGGCCTGTGCGGGCAGCAAAGGGAACCATCCGAGCCTGCGAGGAGGGAAAGAGAGTTCCAGTCATGACTCTGCCTCTCATTTCCTCTGCAGCTTTGCTGAGTCACTTAATCTCTCGGGGCTGCAGTTTTCACACCTGTTGAACCTGGGCGGGGTGGGGGGGCGGGTAGGTGCTGGTGATTCTAGAGTCCCTTTCAGCTCCGTGATTCACCGTATTCTAAGTAAGGCTGGCCAGAGCACAGAACCTCTTCAGACGTTCATTCATTCCACCACGTTTCCAGGAGCGTTTACTATGTGCCAAGCCCCATGCTGGCTTTCCTGCCCTGGGGAGCTCGGAGCCTGCTGGAACTAGCAGAGACGTGACTCGCCTGGGATAAAGGAGGGCAACAGGGTGCAGCCACTGGCCCAGGAACATCTGGGCATCTGCCCACCCAAGTCAAGCTTCTTAGGGGGTCTTCCAATGGCTGGCAGGTCCCTCTGCCCCTTGTACAACCTCTGAAAGAAATGGATCTCGGGGGGCAGGTTTTCTCACCAAATCAGTAAGTCATGCCACATGATGGAGCAGAGGAGTAGGTCTCCGTTTGGGCAGGCCATCAGTTGTCAGAAGCTCAGGAAGATAAGAAGAAGAAAAGAATCAGCAATTACTGATTATCATGCTCAGGAATTGAAAATGAATAGAAAAAGAGAGCAAAGGGGCGCCTGGGTGGCTCAGTCATTAAGCGTCTGCCTTCTGCTCAGGTCATGGTCTCAGGGTCCTGGGATCGAGCCCCGCATCGGGCTCCCTGCTCCTCGAGGAGTCTGCTTCTCCCTCTCCCTCTGCCTGCCACTGCCCCTGCTCTTATGCACACTTGTGCGCACTCTCTCTCTCTCTCTCTCTCTGACAAATAAAATCTTTTTAAAAAAATAGCAAAGATGCTGTTTTGAGCATCAGCTGGTTTTTGGCCCCCGGCACCCGTTCCCCTTTCCTTCAATAATAGCACCCTACTTTTCTTCCCCACCTCATGTGTGGGAACAGGAGCACCGTGCCCAGGGTGCCGCCCCCCGCACGTGACCTGAGCCTCTGCACGTGACCACTCCCTTGCTCTTGCAGTAGATGCAAAGGTGCCCTCGGTGGGGCACATGGTAGGGGCACCTTCTGGCCAGGTGCGGTCAATCCTGATGCCTGGAGCACTGGCTTCTGCCTTGGACTTACTTGATTCTCCAGACTTCTCATCAGTGCTAGGATTTAGTTACCTGACAGCCATCAAAAAATTCCTTTCCTGCTCAGGATGGAGCTGGAGTAGGTTTCCACCGCTGGTAGTTGGGGGACCTGACTCATCGAAATTTTTATGCTTAATGCCATGAGGTCCAGTATTGTGCAGTTCGGTCAAAGTGTCTATGTGTGCAGCTTGAGACCTTAGCTCAGGAGGTGACTGAGGGGGTCATGGTTTTGGAAGGTGAACCTGCCACCATTCGGTGGGTGGCTAAGGATGAGCAACACTCATCATAAGATTAATGTTTATTTAAGCTCTCAGAATGAGCAGTCCCTGTGCCAGGAGCTTTGTTCACTTAATTCCCACAGCCCTCTGAGGCAGGTGAAATTATCCCCATTTTGTGGATGAGGAAATTGAGTTCAGCTGGTTAAATCACAGGCCAAAGGTCACTCGGCTGAGGACCAGCAGAGCTGGGATGTGAACTCGGGACTGGGAAAACTCAGAACCTGGGCTTTTAATCAGACGCCACAGCACTTCACTATGAAAGATTTATGAGAGAGTTCTCAAAAATAATACGAGCAGCCCAGTGCCACCTTGGATATAGGGCCTAGGGCTGGGAAGAGCCCAGGAGGACAGCGGCCTCCGTCCGGCTGTCAGCAACAGTGGGTGCTCGGAGCAGAGGCTGCCTCATCAGGGGTGGTGTCTGCTGCGGGGCAGCCAGACACGGGTTCTGCGGGAGCCTGTCCAGGTTGACAGTCAAAGTCAAGATGGGGTCTCGGCGAGTGTGGTGAGAGAGGAGCAGGCGGCCAATGCCGGGGCCCCCACACTTGGACGCTGGCAGGAGGAAAGGAGCTAGGGAAGGAGCCCGAGGGGCTCAGAAACCAGGAGGGCATTTTGGAAGGCCAGGCTCCACCTGGTGTATTCAGGGGAGCTGGCCTGTGGGCGCCCAGAGGGGCTCAGGCCGCTGACCCGCACATGCCCCTGGTTCTGAAGGGTCCGTCCGAGTGGCTGGCTTCTGGCCCCTGCCAACCCAGGAAGCTGGCGCCCATGCTGCCCAGCACCCACCGTGTGCCGCCCTCCCCATGCCCTTCACGGCAACACCAGCTGAGACCCTGCAAGGGGAGTTCGGCCCAGCTGCGGCCAGGGCCAGCCAGTTCTGCGCTGTGGGGAGCCTGGGGGCTCGGGGGGTGGGTCTGGCTTCTGCGGGCTGGGGGAGGCTTCCACTGAGCCTGGCAGGCAGCCCTTCCTTTCCCTCCCCCTCAGTCAAGGAAGGCAGGGAAAAACGTGTTTTTATAAATAGCTCCAGCCCCAGCTGATTTGTAAATTCAGTGGGTTTTTTGTGTCAATGACATCACCCTCCTCCCCATAGCAACCCCCGACGATATCAAAATTGCCAAGCAACGTTGGAGCAGCTCAGCGCCCCAAACGAGCAGGTCGTTGCCTGAGGATTTAATGGAGAAATCCCAAAGTGAGCCTGGGTGCGTGGTGGAGGAGGGGCGCGCTGCGGTTGGGAAGGAGGCCCGAGGAGCTCGAGGAGCTCGAGGAGCTCACGGTCCAGCCTGCCAGGCAGCCCCGGGCCAGCTGCCGCTCCCCGGCCAAGGCCACGCTCCCTTCTGTCGACAGCAGATGGGGGAGGGCACTGGCCTGATGTGCCAAGAGCTGGGAGCAGCCATCCAGGTGACTAAGCCGGCCCTCTGGCACTGACTCACCTGCTGGCCCTGAGATTTCTTCCTTCCTTTTCGCATCTGATTATTTTGGGAGCTGGAAACTCCGAGCTGCACCTGGGTCCCGCCCCTTCTAGTTCTCCCCTCTCTACCTTGGGCTCCGAGGAAGATGGGACCTATCAGGAATCTGCTGCCACCCCCTAAGGATATGGAGAATGCTGTGGGGGCCCGAGGTTCCGGGAGAGAGATGCTGGCCGGCCAAGTGCAATAGCAGATATGGTGATCGGGCTGCTGTGTCCTCTGGACGTGTCAGGAGAGAAGGGGAGAGCAGTGCGTGCTAACTGGAGTCCTCCCGGGCTGGCTTTGAACTCCCCTCCCTCAGGATACTGCTGCACATGAGTGGCTTCTAGGGTCAGAGTGGCATTTGGAGAGCAAGGCTGGATTGGCTTAGGCTGGCCTGGGCAGGTAGGTGGCTCTGTGCTGGGTGTGGCCCCACGTGTGTGTGTGTGTGTGTGAGAGAGAGAGAGAGAGAGAGAGAGTGTGTGTGTGCATGAGGACAGAGGGCTGGGGACTGGGGACTTGGCAGCAGTTCATCCTAACTGATGCTGGGCCCACCCAGGCTCTGAGCTGGGCGCTGTAGAGAAGGGACACCAGGCGCCCGGCCTCAACAGGGTGAGGAGCAGCTCCAGCTCAGACAGGCCCAGGCCCTCTCTGAGCCCATAGGACAGAGACGCGGGAGGATTTCCAAGTAGGGAATGGTCCAGAGGATGGAAGCCAACCTTGGGGTGGGGGGGCCAGACAGGGCTTTGGCTCTCCCCTCTTCTGACAGCCCCAGGGAACTAAGGAGATAGCCTCCTACCTAGGAATTGTGTCATTCCACCGTGTCGTGTCCTCTGCCCAGCCCACAGGGACGCACTCCCCCAAGCGGGGTGCGGGCCGGGCATGGCTTTCCCATACTCAGGCCCCAGCTGGGGGCCACCGCCCGGCCCGGCGCCCAGGCCAGAGCCCACCGCTCCCCCGCGCCCACAGAGCATGCTCCAGTGTGTCAGGCAGAGGGGCGTGGGCCGCCTCCCCCGTGTAGCTGGCAGCCTCCCGGGCACACCGGTGAGTAAGCGGCCAGGGGGAGGAAGGCTGTGTGCCCACAGAGGCAGGACACCGACCAGGAGCCTTCGGGAGAAGTGGCTCCGCGAGCAAAGCACTGAGGTTGTTTTCTTTTCCTTTTTCTCTTTTTCTGCCTGAAGGGAGTGCCTCTTCCTGGGCTAGAGACAAGCACCGGCCTGCAGTGAGGAGCTCGAGGTGTGACGGCCCCCCGGGGAGTGGCCACGGTAAGGTCCCTGCAGCCCGAGGTGGGTTCAGGCTCCCCAGGCAGGGCTGTGGGTAGGGGGTAAGCGTCCGGGCTGCCCACCGCCCGGGACAGCAGCAGAAGCTGCGGGTTTCTAGGAGGAGGAGCCCCAACCCGACCTGCCGCCACCTTTCCAGGTTGATTTTGAAACAACCCCGTGCAAGCTGGCTTCTGGCTTCCCGGCTGGAGGAAGAAATGCTTGTTTCTGCTCTTCCTGCCCTTACCTCCCCCTCCTGCCGGGCCAAGCTGGTGTTGTGCCACCGGGATGCCCCTCAGGGAGGCCGCTCTCACCCCACCACCTCTGGGACATTCCGCTCAACTAGTCATCCCACAAATATTTATGGAGCATTGCTGGGACCCAGCTCCCAGTCACACCCTGATGCAGAGTTTGACCTGGCAGAGATTCTGACTCTGAAACTTGGCATCAGGTCAGGTTTTGGGGGAGGGCTGCCTGGCTAGGCACCATCCCTTCTCACAGGCCTCAGGTTCCCCGCTTCTGCTGTAGGGTTAAGGACCTGGTTGGTTCCAGGGGGTCACGCCCACTGAGCTTGGGGTTTAAAGTGCTGGGGCCCCACTGAGAAGCCAGACAAATCAGCGTACACAGTTTGTTCTTTCCCTGGTGTCACAGAGCAAGGTTGGAGGGTCCTGCTTGGGGGTCTTTCCCTGAGCTGGTTTTGGTGGGAACAGGGTTCCAGGAGTAGAGCATGGACTCGGGGCTGCCTGACAGCTCCACAGAAGCTCATCTAGCTAGGAATAAGGCCTTTGGGCCAAGCAAGTGGTCCCCACTGCAGCTTAGGAGTGGCAAACCTGGGAACCCTACTGACAGGCGTGCCTAACCAGGAGGGGCTTGGCACCAGGAGCAAGGCTTCTGGGAACACCTGACTGGGGTGAAAAGCTCTGCACACCTGAGAATGGGCACAAGGTGGGAGTGTGGGGGCTGCACAGGCCTTCCAGTTCCTTCCAAAGACAGATTGATTCTTTGTGAGCTGAGCTCTGTGGGGTGTACCAGGCACAGGGAAAGGGCAGGCAGGTCTGGGGCCTCTAGCAATAGCAAACCTCGCTCAGCATAATTCCTGAGGATGACCAAGAATGCCCTCGGTCCTAGAGGAGCACATGGGACTGGAGTCCAGATGAACTGTAAGTGTCTCCCATGCAATTAATCTCCACACCTGGCTCCAGTATGAGGAAAATGACCCAGCTGTGGGGGCATTTGCCTCCTTGCAAAAGGTGACTCCAAGCCTAGGGGTCTCCCACGGGTGCAGAGCTGAGCAGCTGTTGGTACCCAGCTGGGGGCAGAGTGGTAGAGGTTATGGAGTGCCAGACAAACAGCAGACCAGCTGCCTGGGTGAGGAGGAAGCGGAGGATAGAGGGCAGGGCATAGGGCGCATAAGGGGCAGTAGGAGAAAAGGTTGCCTGGGCTTTTAAGAGGGCTCAGGGAGGGCTCTGGATGGCTGGGTTTCTTATACCTGCCCACCTCCGTGAGAGGGGGGCTGGGCAGGAAAGAGGTGGAGACACTAGGAGACTGTGCTCCTTACCCAAACAGTCCCAGAGATGCCTCTTTTTTTTTTATTTTTTTTATTTTTTTTTTAAAGACTTTATTTATTTATCTGAGAGAGAGAATGAGACAGAGAGAGCATGAGAGGGTCAGAGGGAGAAGCAGACTCCCTGCCGAGCAGGGAGCCCGATGCGGGACTCGATCCCGGGACTCCAGGATCATGACCTGAGCCGAAGGCAGTCGCTTAACCAACTGAGCCACCCAGGCGCCCTTTTTTTTTTTTTTTTTTAGATTTTATTTATTTGAGAGAGAGAGAGCACGAGCAGGGAGAGGGGCTGAGGGAGAGGGAGAAGCAGATTCCCATAGAGCAGGAAGCCCGATGCGGGGCTCGATCCCAGGACCCTGGGATCATGACCTGAGCTGAACGCAGGTGCTTAACCAACTGAGCCACCCAGGTGCACCCAGAGTTGCTTCTAACACACTGTGTCCTGGGTGCACCGTCTTGTGGCCTGAAGCAGAGCCCTTCCCGTAGGATACCCTCCACACAGGTTTCAGGACTGACTTGGGCAGTAGGAAGTTTGCTAGCAAACCTCATAAACAGGCATAGCCAACAGGTTGGAATGGAGCATGGAAAATGGAAGCTTTGGAGGTGGAAAGAGCTTTCCACTTCCTGAAGCCGAGCTGGCCCTGCTGCCCCAGGGGAGCATGCCAACTGGAAGCTGCCCCCTTCTGAGCTCTGCCTGAGGGCCCACTCAGGGCTAAGGTGAGACGCGAGATGTGAGATAAAGGGGAACTTGACTTGTCTGTTCTTGGCAAGACGTGGGTTCAAGGCAGCACGTGGAGATGGCAATTGGCACCTGGTCCTGGCTCACTGGCTTGCAGGGAACAGGGCTGCCTGACCACTAAGTACAAAACACAGGTGGCGGAGACAGGGAATGAGGGAAAATGCTGATAAAGGAAGGACCGAGCCCTTCCCCTGGGGAGTTAACAGCTCTTCAACAGAGGAGTGGAAAGGGAAGCTGAGCTTGGAGCCAACCCCACCAGAAACCAGCTGAGCTACAGAGCCTTGATCGGCAACAGGGTGGTGGCGTTCTTTTGCCCACCCTGGGCCCCAGACTCGTGGCTAAAGCTGTCAGGCATGACCCATCCAGCCCAGATAATTTATAAATTTTGACCAACACTGGGAGATGGATCTTAACATAGAACTTAACAAAGATGGGCAAAAACAGATTTGTTGAGAATGGAAGGCAAAGGAAGAAGCAGTTTGAACAGCAATGGGTAGAGGATACGTGCTCAAGGAGATATACAAATGCAAGAGGGGGAACGCTGGGAAGCAATGTGGTACCAACTCCAGTTTTTCCTGAATAGCAAATTGTCTGCCACTGAGTTTCTCTAAGGAATGACTTGAGTCTGTGGAGCGTTTCCTTCTCCATCTGGGGTCTAGTTTCAGGTCCTGAGGACTTAAAACAGGCATTAGACAGTGAAGGAATCAAGAGGCCTGGTCCCCTCTTTGAGTCTAGAATTTTGTCACATGGGAGCCCTGATTCATTGAGGAACTATGTACTCATGAGCCCCACCTGAAGCACAAACTTGGAGGGGCTGCATGCAAGGGGCCAGACCAAAGACTACAGGGGACTTCTTGATCACTCTGACAAGTGACTTAGAAATGCCCAGGAACCATAAGGTGCAGATTCAGAGACTTTATGCTTTTTCTGCCGAAGTTATCTGTTCTATGGATTTGGGAAGGGTAATCCCAGGTTCTATTCGCCTAAAAGAACAAGAACAAAGCATGTCCCAGAACATGACATACTTTCATATGCTGGGGGGAATTCGCATGCAAAAAACGGGTTCCGGGTCCCCCCAAACTGCATGGAGCACCATTAGCCCCAGCAAAGGAACATCCGTGCTGGCCAGCGTTTTCTATAAAACCTCATTATAACACATCAGGCAGTACAGAGACCCAGGTCTTTACAGAGGGAAGACAATGATGGGGTTTTTTGGAACACCTGTGGGTTTTTCTGCGGTAACCTTTTCCCCTCGAAGTGCTGCCTCTGTCAGGAAATGCAGGCATCGTTCTACTTGGCTCTGGTTTGCCCAAGTGTCGGGGCCTCTGGCTAAGCGGGTGGAGGCAGATCTGTGCTCTCTTGCACACTCAGGCTGATCAGGACGTGGAGAGGGGGACCTCTGGGTGCTGGGGGAAGCAGGCCCCAAAAGTTCAGGTCAGGTAGTGAGTTGTTCTGGTCTCTGATTCCAGTGCAGCAGGGACCCAGCCCAGTCTGCTACACACACACACACACACACACACACACACACACACACACACCCGCCCCGCCCCGGGGCAA
>NW_023270839.1:17402815-17453221 GCF_011800145.1 Mirounga leonina
GCTTCAGCTTCCTGGCCTGGAGCCTCCAGCCTCCATTTTCTTTCTTTTAGCTTCAGATGAGGAATTGTACAGGAAGGCACAGAGAGGGAAGGGAACTGGGGGACCATTTATTCCACAGCCTCACGGGCATCCAGAGTGCAGTCCGGGGTCAGTGAGGTGGGGTGCAGAGGAGGAAAGGACTGCCCCCTGAAAGGAGCTCGCCATCTTGGACGGCTGTAGCACATTCAAGCCAAAAGGAGTCCCTAAGAATGTTTAATCAAGCCCTATATTTTATGGGGGGAAGCAGAGGCCCAGAGAAGGAAAGTGGGTCCTGAGATCACACAGCTAACTGGTGGCAAAGCCTTGGTTTCAGGCCTTGGGGGTCCCCACCTCCCAGTGCTGTACTCCCTCACTACCCAGGCTGCCTTTCTGTCAGCAGGAGCATCAAAGGTGACCCCCAAGCAGGGGCAAGCAAAACCTGACGACTTGAGGACACAGCCTGGCCCAATACACTAAGAGGCCAGACAGGCCCTGATGCTCATCTGTGCCTCCTGCCTTAACAGGGGGCTGGCCCTGCCACACCCGCCGCCCCAGTCCCTCCCCACCCCTGCATCTTGCTCAGTATGCTCAGCTCAGCCCAAGTTCATTCCCCAGTGCCCCCCAAGGAGAGGCTTTGCCCCCCCCACCCCCCTCAGGATACTCTCTGATATACAGATCCAGCTAATTCGTAAACAGATTGATTTAAGTTTCGAAAATGGACTGATTTAAGTTCTCCTTGTCCTGGAAAGCATTTTACCTTTTAACCATAAGGCTGGCAGCGTCTGAAGCCAAAGAAGAAAGTAATGATGAAGCTATCTAGGAATGAAAGAGCAATTCTGGGGCAGAAGTCAGAGGAGGCACACAGGAGACCCTTTATTTCTGCTGGTTTTTTCACCGGTATATACTCTGACCCCAGGCAGGAAATTAAATGTCCGACGGCCACCACCAGAGGTTAGGTCCCGGAAGCAGGAGGCCTGTCGCCTGTCATCTGTCACCCTGTCACCAGGCCCAAACTGGACAAGAAGACTTTTATGTTCCACTATAGTGGGTCTTGCTGGAAGATGGTGTGTCTGGGATTCAGATACATGGGGTCCCATACCCTGGGGAGGGACGAAGCCCGGCCCAGAGGCAAGAAGGCAAGGCCAGGAGTGAGCGTGCATGCAGAGCTCCCGTGGAGGAGAGGATGATCAGACAGGAAGAGCTGGCCCCACACAGTCCATCATCCCGGCAAAGGCCATTGTGCCAGCCACTGGTGAGGACCCCTGCCATGTCCGTGTTCACAAAAAGTTCCCACAGGCACCATCCCTGGGGTAGTCAAGGCGAGGGCCAGAGGCTAAGGAAGGAAAGCCCCCACGATCGGATGGCAGTAGCTGCCTGGGCCCCTGCAGACCCCTCTAAAGATGGGCCGGCCCAGCCAAGTGGCAGTTAGACAGGCCATGCCTTCCAACACTGACCCGGGGCAGATGCAGAAGGCAGAGTTCGGGGAGCACTATAGCCAGAGTCAATGCTCCCAAGAGGTCACAGCCCAGAGTGTATGAACTTTGTGCATTTAGAGCTAAGGTTTTGCCCCCCAGAGGGTTGTGGACCGGGCTTGGGCAACCAACAGCATATTTCCTCAGACTCCTCCCTTCCCTGGGGCTCTAGTCTGGACCCTCTCCGGGTCAGGCACAAGCCTTCTGCTCCCCCGCACTCACCTGTCCTTCCGGAAAGCCAGGCCCTGACCCAGCCTTAGACCAGGGACAACTGCGAGAGGCTCAGAAGAGAGGAAAGGACAGTGAAGGGTTTCCATTCAAGCAGCTTCCAGCTGTTAGTTCTGCCAGCAAAAATGCCAGCCAGAGAGCTAAACTACCAGCAACAGGCATTTGGATGGAACTTTGGAGCCCATTAAGAGCAAGGGATAGTGAGAAGATGTTAAGTGAATTCATCATGTCTCTAAAATGAGTGTCCTTGGCAGGTAGGTGGCCCTTTCTGTTTCCAGTCGTCCCCAGGGTAGCTCCTACCCCCATGAAACTGGGAAGGGCGCCAAAGCCGGCTCCATCCCTGCTTCGGCCCCTTGAGGCAGGTGGACAGTGACCCCTGAGTCTGAGAGCTTGGCCACATCACCAGGTCGGGCAAGCTCAGCCTCCAGTGTCAGTTTGCATTTGGGGAGGACAGGCCTCTGTATTCCCAGCAGCATCGAAAATCTAGTACAGATGCAGAACTTGAGAAAAAGGCAGGCAGAGAGAGGCTGGAGGCTTCTGGGTATGGTTCACCTCTGCTAAGGTTCAGGATGGCACAAGGACACATCTGTCCAGCAACTGGGCAGGTGAGTCCCATAGGCTTTTCCCAAATACCTAACTGGGCCCAGGCAGGGCTGCCACCTGGGGCTAGGGTTCTCTCTCTGGGATCTGTAGTGGATAGAGCGATTGGGTTGACCTAGAAGCAAGTGTTCCTGGGCTCTATTGCTCCTTGTAGCAGCTGTGTGCATGCATGGCAAGGGGGAGGGGAGTTTCCGCCTGGCTTCAGCAGCTATAAGGGGTGAAGGTCAAGAACCTCTCACCCTGTCTGGGGGTGCAGGTCCTCGGGACTCCAGTACCTCAATGCTTTAGCCTTGTCATTCCATCCCCTTCCCAAGAGAAAGGGACGCTGTTTCCCCTGTTATACACATCAAGAAACTGAGACTGAGACATGTTGGAAGGCTAAAGAGACAGAGGGCTCCAATCCTGCAAGAACCATGGTCTCTGCAGCAAGACTCTCTACCTCTCTCCTGCCTAAGGGCCCCTCCATTCACACTCCCAGACCGTTAGAGGTTTGCACCTGCCTCTCGGCCCCATCAGCAGAAATAGACGGGCGGCCCCATCAGGTGAGGGACCCTGGCCCAGGCTGCCCCACGAGCAGGAAGGGACAGGTATTGGGCACCCCGGAGGAGAGGGAGAGGAAGCGGACTTTTCCCAAGTGTGCCTCTCTCTTGGGGCTGAGGGCTGCAGGGTGAGCGCGCAGCTACCCTTCCTCGGGCCCAGGCTCCAGGAGCTCCTCCAGCCAAGTAGCAAGCATGTACGCCAGTGCCCACTGGCCCAGCCAGGGCTGCATGCGGGCCCAGGAACACCAGGCCAAGTCTGGGTCTGTGAAGGACAGATGGCTTGATGCAGGGACTTCAAGCAGGGTGCTGGTTCATGACGGGAAATCTAGCACCTGGCTCCTAGCCAGTGACAGGGTAGAAGAAACTGAGGCCCCCTCTGCCCCACATACCCACTGCCACGTGGAAGTCCTCATGCCCTTCTCAGAAATGGGGGGGGATAGCCCCCACATACACTCTGTGTCACGTGTCTCACCCATCCTGGGTGGTGGTCAGAGTTGGCAAGGAGGCCAATGTTCCCCCCAAAGTGTTCCCTGGGACTTGACCTCACATGGTCAAGTCATGTCCAACAGTCCTTGGAACCAGGGACCTCTGAGCAGCCTAAATAAGAGAACAAGCTGGGGGTAGATACACTTGGGTTGAAATTCTGGCTCCGCCGCTCAGTGACTACAAGACCTTGAGCTAGTTCCTTAACCACTCCGAGCCTGTTTCCTCGCCTGTGAAGTGAGAATATAATAGTATAGTGCTTCTGTGCTGGGGCTGTTGTGAAGACTTGAGTGAGACAGGTGTAAATCTTCACTACCTGGCAGGCATTGCTATTTCTATTACTAGAAGAGGGCAGAGTCACCCAGAGGAAGGAGCCCTGGAAGGAGTAAGTGAGCCTGTCAGTAGTTTTCTTGATCCCCAGGAAGCTTCTCAAGTCACGGAGCAGAAAGGTACAGGGAAAGGATAATGTGTTTTTGTTTCTAAACCACAAGCAGATCTGTATCTTTCTTCTTTGGCCCTAACCTGGGCTCTCAGCCCTGGCTGTAGGTGCTCAGATGTTCCAACAGGCCCCAAGAGCCAAAGGCTAAGAGAGAGCTTGCTGGGCAGCAGCCACCCTGCTCCCTGGGGCTGCCCTGCTGCCCTCTCACAGTTCTGCTGGCCAGTGCCCCGGAGCTGGAGAGGCTCCAACCGCATTGCCCATGGTGAAATGTCAGTTGTCAGTGTCCCTGTACAGAGCTCCTGTCTGCTCCGTAGAATGGCAGTGCACGGACAAGCAGGAAGCCTAGGCCAGCCACCAGGGCTCTTCAAATAAGGCTGTGCCTGGTCCATTTCCCCATGCTCAGCACTGCAACCTGGGAACAGGGCCAGAGGGAGGCACATGGCTGCTGGAGGAGACACTGTCCCCCAGACTATTCCTGCCACTGCCTGGGCAAGGCTGAGTTGGGCGTGGATCAGAGGAGGATGGGCGTGCGGGGGGTGGGGGAGTTAATCACTCAGGACACATTCTGCACATCCCAGTTGTCCCATTTTGCAGAGGGTCATCCAACCCAGTGCAGCAGACCCACCTGTAGATGGGACTGGAAGTGCAGAAAGTTGAGGTTGGGATAGGCCCAAGAGGTCCCCTAGTCTTGTCTAGTATCCAGGATGGGAACTTTTTCTCTAGCATATCTACTGATAGTTATCTGGGTTCTTGAATACCTCCAGAGATGGGGATTCATTACCTTTCAGGTCAGTTATATTGGGGAGTCTCTGCCTCTCTTGAGGCCCCAAACCCCATCTCTGCTCCCAAAGGACCCCAGGGTTTCCTAGACTCACTCCTACAGGGTGAGGATGGGACTTGACTAGTAGCCTTTCTGGGACACCCAAGCCTGGATTCAAACCAAATTAAATACCAGTTCAACTGTGATAATATTCTAATGATCAGTCATGCTTTATCAGAGTTCAACAGTTCAAAAGCACTGCTTGGAGCTCTGGTTTTGGTATATAAGTTATTTGTATTTTTTGTAAGTTATTTTATTAAAAGAAAATAATTCATGTGTGCATTTGTTGAGTCAGTAAAAAATAATTTAGGGTGTTGATTCTAGGTTCAACAACGTCATGCCATTCATTCTAGCCTAGTTCCTGGTTCATCTCAAATCCTCAACAACCAGTTTCCCGAACCCTCCCACCCAACACAACCTGCTTCCAGTAGCTAGCATTCAGCCAGTGTTCCCACATGGCTAGGTACCTACTCTGTGGGGAAAGCTGCCCCCTCCCCAACACATGGCCCCCCTCAGCCTAGGCTCAGCAGGCAGCTTCCTGAGGGGCCACAGGAGGTCAGGGGTTGGGTCAAGGGGTCAGGCCTCAGTGTTGCCCTGTCAGAGGAAAGAGAAGGAATCTTCTTGGGAAAGACACAAAGAGGAGGAGGGGAGGAGAGGAGCAGAGACTAAATGTAAGTATGAGTGCATACTTCGTGGGCGGGCAGGGGTCCTGTAGTTAGCTGCCCAGCTTCCACACACTAACCCAGGGCTCACCAGGGACAGCATCTCCACCACATACCTTCCGTGGGGGGGGGGGGGGGGGTCTGTGGTGTAGCCAGACAGGCTGCAGGTGTTCTGGGCTGGCAAATTCCCGCTAGCCACCTTAGCTGGGTTTGGCAGGTCCCTATAGTAAATCATGCATAAGCAATAGAGTCCATATGCAAATGCTTTATCTAGAAATTGCATTGATAGATCTAAAGAATCAGTGAATAAAGATGAGACATGGCAATAGTGAACTCAATAAGGAAAGACTGAGGCACCCAACAATGACAAAAATCCCAGCATTGTCCTCAGTCCCCTCTGTGACATTGGCAGCCGTCCAGCCACTGCTTGGGGCAGCCACTCGAGGTCTAGATATACTGAATTTCCAAGCCAGAATCCCCCTAGCACTCTGTAGGACACCGCCCTCTCTGGGGTCCCAAGCCCAGGACAGCAAGGGTCTGCTCACTTCCTTGTTTAGGGAAGAGACAGAGGGGTGGCCCTGCCTCTCCCCCACAACATAGCTACCCTCTAATTCAAAAGAAGCAGGGTAAAGGGCAGCCAGGAGGAAGCCACCACTCTGAATGGCCATCCTGCTCCTAGGCCAGGACACTGCTGGGGACAACCAGGAGATGCCAGCTCTGGAACCAGGCCCATTCCCTGGGAGTTCAGGGCGCCTGGAAGGTCTCCTTCCGAGGGGGGGGGGGGGGAATCTTGAGGCCGGGTGTGACAAGGGAATTGGAATCTCTTTAAATCTGGGCTTTCCTGCCGGCGTATGGGAACTACCTCAAAACAGTCTTAGGGTCTTATCCAGATGGGACAGACAGGCCCCGATGCCAGGTTTGGGGACTGCGGCTGAGACTCCGCAGTATGTGGGTGGGTGCACTCGCCCCGCTGCACCTCTGGTATCCGGGAGGAGTCGACCCGCGGCCTCCAGATGTGCATCTGCAATGCAAATTAGTTAATTACACCGCGAGGCGCTCAGCGGATAATCCAGGTCAGGCCCCTGCGCGGCCGTTCAGGGGCCACGGGGCCACCGGCAGGTCGCAGCGGGCCGACCCGGATCAGGGCCCCAAAGCGAAGGGCCGACCGGAGCTGGAGCCGAGTGATTAGAAGGAAAGGGTTGAGCAGGAGGGGGGCGCCCCTCGGGCGAAGAGGCTCCTGGCCGCGGCGCCTGCTCTCCTCGGCGACTTTTCCCGGGCTTTGTGTTCGCCCTGTCCTACCTGAGGCCACACCCTGAAATCAAACTCGCGGCCAGGTGAAGCCTGCGCTGCACAAACAAGTATGCGCGCCCTCTCTTCGCCGTTCCCGGCGCCAAGGTCCCTCCCGCCGAGGGCGGGCCCGGCTCCCGCGGCCTCCCGAGCTCTCCAGGGACTTCCCGCTGGGCAGGTGGGTGCCCCGGCCACCCCGGGAGGCCGGCGACCCCTCCCCGGGCGGGGGCCAGGACGCGGGCCAGGTCTCCCGCCCGCGCGGCCCCCTTTCCCCGGGTTTTCCGTCCCCAGAGTTCGGGGCTGGCCGGCGCCCCGCGCACCCAGGAGCGGCCGTGGGGAGGGCGCGGGGCGGAGGGGCCCCCGAGCGCCGCCGGGACCGACAGCCGGCGCAGCCGGGAGCGGACCGACCTCCGCGTGTGCGCTGGGGCTGCTGAGGCGCGGGGCCTGCGCATTCGCGTCCCAGGGGGCGCCCCACTCGGGCCTGCGAGGCGGGGCCGGTGGCCGCGCTGAGTGGGACGGCCGGGGCTGCGCCCACCGCCCCTCCTCCCCGTGCGCCGTGCGGGGAGCCAGCCACCTCCCCATGTACCTGAGATGGTGGCTCTGTCGGGAGGCGGTTCCAAATGCTCTGGATTCCGGCCGGTCGCAAAATCCACAGAGACACATGCTCCATGTGTCACAACGACTTTCTGATCTGTTTCCACCCAGGCCTCCGAGGACGGGCCGGGGAAGGTCCCCAGTCTTCCCTCTCCTCGGTGCCTGAGAGCGCTGCCCACGGAAGGGTGAGGAGTCCGGAGGGAGAGGAGGCGAGGAAGGCGGCCAGGAAGTGAGTGAGGAACCTTCAGCCCGGTAAGGTATTCAGGAGCCTTCTCAAGACCTCCTTGAGGGACAAGCTGGAAGGGGCAGTGGGCAGGCAGGGGGCCCTCCTGGGATGTTCTTGGTACTCTTAGGCAGGGGCAGTGGTCCCTTCTAGGTGCCATTTCTCCAAACTTAGTGGGTGTGCCTTGTAACTTCCACCAGCCCAGCCCCAGGCAGATGCCCTGCCTGCCCCTGGCCCAGCCTCCGCTGTCCTGTGTGATGCCTGTGGGGGGCGAGACAGGGTCACCAAGGCTGGTGCACTGAATTCTTGCTTGGGAAAGAAGCTCCCAAACAGGAAGGGCAGTAGCCAGCCCAGTGTCTGCGCTGAGCAGGCCAGGAGGCAGCCCCAGGCAGAGGTGCTGTTCGGCGCATCCCAGCCTGATAGCTCATTCCCCAGATCTCCAACCTGCTACAATGGATCCAGCTGTTCCCACACCCGTGGATGATGAGTGGCATCCCATCTGGAATATAGATGCTGCTAGGAACACCAAGGGCTAAGACATGAAGAGCTCCCGGGGTGTGGGCTGAGTTTTCTGTATCTTGTCCTATTCTGGTGTGTTTTAGGCTCCCCTGACTTGTTTTTCTAGGTCGGAAAAAGAGGAGGGTCAAGTCTATATCTGTGCTCAGGTCTTTTGGAACTGTTGCAGCGTGTACTGTAATACTGCGAGTTCTCCTCGGGCCATGCATAGGACAGTAGCTGAGAACACATTTGGAATCAGAAAGAGCTGGGTTCAAATTCTGACTTTGCCTTCTATTCCTTAAGCAAGTTGTTTTACTTCTCTTCAAACTCGAATGTCTTCACCTATAAAACGGGACAATCAAGCCTGCCTCAGAGGATAGTTGTGAGAAGTCCTGGTGATAAATAATAAATGTCGAACAGCCCCTGTCGTGAGCCTCCTCCCCAAGCCTCTAATTATTACTTAGGAAAGGTTAAACTACCCAAGCACTGAGTTCTCCTGGAGAATTTGAGAATGGTCTGGCTCTGTGGTAGGAGACTGTGGAGGGGTTAGAGCAAGCCATGGGAATAAAGGCAGAGGGTCTGTGGAGGGCAGGTAGTGAGGTGGCCCGGGGGAGGGGCTATTTCTGGAAGAGGGTCCAGCTTTGGAGACAGAGACAGCAGCATGTTCTGTATGTGTCACATGAACTCACATGTCCATGGGAGACCCTGGACACACTGTGGCCACAGGGCTGCCTCGGGCAGAAGGAGCCTCTGGCTTGAGGCTTCTAGTCCTAGCTCGGCCCTCAGCAGCTGTGTGATCCGGGGCAGGTCGTTTGATTTCTCTGGGCGCCAGGCATTTTAGAAGCTTAGAGACACTGGGTTTGAATACCAACTCCACACTTACCATCTCAGACAGTCTTTCTCTTTGAGCCTCAGTTTCTTCACCTATAAAGCAGAGCTCATAATACCTAGCTTGTAGGGTTGTGGCTATTAAATGCACTCAAAAGAAGCACCTAGCACAGCGTCTGACACATGCTACACACTTTATACCCATATGTGTGTGTATTCCCTTTCTGGTCCCTTCTGTCCTCTCCCCAGCCACCTATCATCTTTAAGATGCACCCAGTAAAGCAGCTTTGACCCATCTCGCAGTATTGTAAGCATAAAGCGAAGAGGGGAACAACACAGAGACACAGAAAATTAAGAGCTGTTAAACATAATCTTTTTTTTTAAGATTTATTTATTTATTTATTTGATAGAGAGAGACACAGCAAGAGAGGGAACACAAGCAGGCGAGTGGGAGAGGGAGAAGCAGGCTCCCCGCTGAAAAAGGAGCCCCATGTGGGGCTCGATCCCACGACCCTGGGATCATGACCTGAGCCGAAGGCAGACGCTTAACGACTGAGCCACCCAGGTGCCCCTAAACATAATCTTTTTGTGTGATTAGGGGCCTTAAGCCTGTGACTGGGGACTCTAGTGGTTCTTTCCGGCCAGCCTCTAAGTATTCTGTGACAGGGACTCAGACATCTGCTGCTGAAAATCGGGGAGAGTGAAGAGTGCTCGGCCTACAGCCCTTCCAGGAAGGCCATTCTTTACTCTTCCTTCGGAGATAACCCCGAGCCCGGGAAAGCCCAGCGCTGTGGCTTCTAAGCACAGTGCA
This sequence comes from Mirounga leonina, assembly GCF_011800145.1. Taxonomy (NCBI): domain Eukaryota; kingdom Metazoa; phylum Chordata; class Mammalia; order Carnivora; family Phocidae; genus Mirounga; species Mirounga leonina. Next base: position 17,412,318 of record NW_023270839.1, read on the forward strand.
CAGAGGTCAGAGGGCTGCTCTGGCTCGCGCCGCTGCTGGACCACGGCACGGCATTAGTAGGCTGGAACAGGCCGCGAGGCGGGCCTGAGTCAATATTGACCTTCCTGGCTGGCCAGCCTGGCTCTTTGGCCTCTCATTCAGCTGGAGTGTTGACACAAGAGATTGAACGAGCTTTATTATCATATTCTTTTCAACAACAGCCCCATTATCTCTCCCCTGGGGATTTGCTGGGACCTGTAGTGTGGGAATGATGGCAAGTGCAGGGAACCCAGGCATTTTGGCTTATGTGCATAATGCCCTCTGCCCTGCACACTCAGCTTCTCTCTGGACCTCTCCAGTGCGACAGCAAAACCTCAAGGTCTTGCTCAGCATCCGGGGGACCCTACACACTTCAGCATGGAGGCCCTGGGCAGATCCTACGAGGCCCTCGAGCAATGGTGGGGAGGGGCACAGCCTGGCTCTAGGACCCAGCCACCCTGCAGGTGACCTTTGGGCAGAAAAGCCCATGAAATTCTCTTCAGGCCCTCCCCCCTGGTGAGACTTGGGGGCCAGGAAATGAGTCTCCTGACTCATGTCATGTGAAGAGAGGTAGGCGGCAGGCCCAGACCCCTGCTAGAGGCTGAGGGAGGACAGAGATCAGCTCCATACAAAGGATGAGCAGCAAGGGGATAGAAGGACAGAGGGCAGGGGCCTCAGGAAGGCGGGGGAGCTCCGCATCACTGAACGTATTCTAGCAGGCCACAGGAGCAGGCCACAGACACGTCCCTGTCAGGAATGCCACTGAATGACTGAAAGCTGGCCAGGGACAGAGGAGAGGCCAGACCCCATGAGCAAGTCCCCAAGCACGTGCACCACCATCTCTTCTGGCAGGTGGTGCAGATCAGGGTGGCGTCTAGCAGCATCTATTTGGAAAAGCAAGCCCAACTGCAAGAGACCAAGAATTTTGTTTTATTCACCACAGTCCCTAGAACGCAGAGCAGAGTTGACGTACAATAAATGAATTTATTGAATCAATGAATGAATAACATACTTTTATATTTAAACAAACTCCAGAACGTAACATTTGAGAAAAATATTCCTGGCCAGTAAGAATACTTTAGTGAAAAGCTAGCTTCTGTCCACGATGTTCTCAACCAGGGGCCAGTGAGGCCCATCCTTCTTCACAGCAGCCTGTGTTGGATGACAGTTCACAAAGTGGGTTACAAAGAGGTCGGGCAACCCAGCTACAGATCTCTGGATGGAAGGGCCCAGCCCTGGAGATGACATGGTCCTTTTTAGGCCACTCTGTGCCCGGTTGGTGGCAGTCGTGGAGGTACCTTTCTAAGTGCTACAGAACTCTGGGGCTTGGCCGGGGTTGGGGGGGCACTGGGTGGCTCAGTCAGTTAAGTGTCCGACTCTTGTTCTCAGCTCAGGTCTTGATCTCAGGGTTGTAAGTTTAAGCCCCACATCGGGCTCCATGCCATGGAGCCCACTTAAAAAAAAAGAAGGGGCGCTTACCTACCTCAGCATCATGAGTCTAGAATAGTTCCTTTCCCAAGGCATCATGAATGGGTCTGAGAATGAGACAAGGGGGGGTGGTGGCGGCGAGTGACATCTGCCGGCAGCCGCATTCACATCAGGTCAGATGGACGCAGGTCTTCCTCTTCTTTGCTGCTCTTCTTTGCTGCTTTACTTGGGCAAATGACTTGATTGCTGTGAGCTGGGGTTTCCTCGTCTGCATAATGGGTACAGTAGTAGCCCTGCCTTATAGGCTTGTGGGGAGGAGATCCTCTATGTGACATGATCAGCCCAGAGCACGGTGCTTACCCTAAGCACTCCCTGAGTGATGATTGACTGAGTGGGTATTTACTACAGATGCCTAAAATTGCCCCCTGTTCTAGCTCCTCGTGTATCTGGGGAAGCTGGCAGAGGTGAATGGGTCCATTCCCTCGTCGCCACTGGAAATGCTACAGCCTACAAAGGAGGAAAGTAGGCTGAGGTCACAAGCAGAAACTCAGGAACCCCATTCTCTGGGGCCACCCCAAGCCAGCGCTCAGTTGAGATAAGCGGGTGCCGAGCCTCCCTCAGAGGAAGGCCATGTGTCCCTCCACTCTCACTTACTAGCACTTGGAGTGGGGCCCATGGTGCCTCCTTCCCAGTCATCCAGACAGGAGGGGAATCCCACCGGGCTCATTCCTAAGAATTTAACAAGATCTCAGGACTGACACAACCAACCAAATCCTGCCCCCCTCAGATTAGCCGCAAACTCCTCTGGACTCACTTTCTGGAAGCCACCTCCCCAGCCTGCAGCCCCTTCTTGTGGATCCCTTCAGTGAGCTACACATCCTTCCTTTGAAAGGGATTTGGTGTGGGGCAATAGCCAAACCCCCCTCGAAGCTGGGCGTGGAAGGTAAGGTAGGTGACTCTGCTGGGGAAACAGCTTGGTGGCTCTGGCACTCCAGGCCCAGGCAGGTGGATGTCTCCTCCCCCCCAGGGGAGCAGTTTGAGGGTGATGCACCCACTGCGGTCTTCTGCTTATTCCCACTGTGGACCCTAGACCAGCCTCACCACAGAACCCTGCTCCGGGGGGCCCACCACCCAGGCCCCTTGGAGTCGTGGAACAGCAGCGTCAGCCACAGAGCACTGCCCACCATTCCTTGAGCCAAGCCTGCAGGTTGCCTGGCTTCAGGCTGAGACCCCACCGAGGGGCCGTGGATCCGTGCTGGAGAGAATCTACTCCTGCTGCTCCCGCAGCTTTTCTCATATATGCCAGGCCCTGATGCCACAGCAATTAACATGAGCACTTTGGAACATTTTACCCACCCCTTGCAGGGCAAAAACAAAACCTGATGCCAAACAAAGTAAGGGTCAGCCTACAAGTCAGGACAACCCCGATCTCCTCTGGCCTCTGACTCACAGGTGAGCCCAGGAAAAAAACCATGCAATCTTGATTGAGAGAGCTGGCCCTGGCCATCCCCTTCTCTTCACTCCCATGGGTCCACCCAGGCTGCTCAGCCCCACGGCTATTCATGGAGACCCCCCAGGAAAGAGATGAAGAACCGCCCAACTCCCTCAGAACAAGCATGGGGGACAGAGCAGGGGCTTAGAAACCACATGTAGGTTCAGACCCCCAACTCAGTCCTTTCCTGATTCTGTCCCTTTGGGCAAGTTTTTTAGGCTCTCTGAGCCTCATCTAGAATCGTGGGTAATGATAGTAATTCCTATTCCCCCGGGGTTGGTGAGAAAATGAAATGAATTGATCCTTGGAAAGAACCGAGCACATTCCCTTTGTGGCTTCTGCTTCTCGGACATGACAGCCCTACCCATCAGTGACGCCAGGCCTGTGGCTCCCTGAACTCTCCCACCAGCTCCACCCTCGGGAGCTGGGCATGGCAGGATTTCCTCCAGAAAGCCTCTGCCAGGAACTGACAGGCTCCCCATCTGCCAGCCTCTGGCTCGAGGAAGCAGCCTCGGCAGGAGCTGTGCCTGGGGAGCTTCCTTCCCAAACTGGTTTGGGCAGGGCTCTTCCCCTCCCGGTCCTCAGCATCCCCCTCTGGTCCAGTCTGGGGCCAGCCGGCCAGCCAGCAGGTGATGTCTACAGCCATTCAGAAGAGGGAAGTTCAAAGCATTCCTCAATCACAAGGATGGATCCCAGCCTAAGAAAGAACCGGCATCTCCCTCCCCTGTGTTGGGACAGGAGGGGCTAGGGCAGCGGAGGGCACCCTGAGCCTGAGCTGGTGCTCTGCTTCTGGCCGTTTCTACTTCAGAGTGTCAGGTCCAGGTGATTTCTGTCAGGCTAGGCAGGAGGAAAGGCATGGACTGGCTCTCGGAGGGAAGATCGTCTTCCTTCCTCCTTCCTCCTCCCTCCTCAGGGTATCTTCTTTGAGGAAATCTCTACTAGGTGAATTGAGTGTGCATGCAAAGAGATGGAGATACTGGGATGGCAACTTCAAGGGCTGGCACGGGCTGGTTTACCACTGCGGCCTCATGGCTGATGCAGCAACCACCTTCCCTCGGCCCCTGAGCCCTTGGGCTTGGGTCGGAAGGTAGAAAATCAGGCTGGAAAATGGAGACCTAGAGATGGCAAATGGAGGCCTCTGTCTGGGCGGGTGGTATGCTCCAAGGACACGGGCGCCATTGCTGGAGAGACGCAGGATGTCTGCATCTCAGGGGTTTCACGCCGAATGACTGGGCAACACTGGATACCGGAGCGGGTGAGTGTGTCTCTTAGAAACTCAGACCTCATGATCACTCTTTATTCTAAAATGTTTGGTATTCTTTATTAGTTTTTTTAATTTTTAAAAGGGTTGATTGATTGATTGATTGATTGATTGATTGATTTGACACAGAGAGAGAGTGAGTGCAACCACAAGCCGGTAGAGTGGCAGGCAGAGGGAGAGGGAGAAGCAGGCTCCCGCTGAACAGAGAGTCTGACATGGGGCTCGATCCCAGGTCCCCAAGATCATGACCTGAGCTGAAGGCAGACACTTAGAAAGAAATTCTAGAGGAGCACCTGGGTGGCTTGGTCGGTTAAGCATCCAACTCTTGGTTTTAGCTCAGGTTATGATCTCAGGGTCCTGAGATCGAGCCCTGTGTTGAGCTCTACACTCAGTGCGGAGTCTGCTTGTCCCTCTCACTCTGCTCCCCATGCCCCCCACCTCTAAAATAAATAAAATCTTGGAAGGAAGGAAGGAAGGAATCCTAGAAAGAATCCCCTACTCCTAACCTTTGCCATCGAGCATTCTGCTTTGGACAAAGAAAACCTTAGTAGTTTAATTTATCCCTGGGACCCATGGGTGTGGTGTTTTGGGCCCCAGCATGTGAGGGGTTCCAGGAGAGCCCACCAAACTTGGGCCCCCACATAGTCACCCACACTGGACCTGGGGCAGGTGATGGCCAGACTGTGGGTTTCCCCCTCTCTCATCCCCCCATCACTGCCTCCAGCTTATTATTTTACCTTTCACATTTAGATCTGATTAATTAATTGGAGTTTGACATGAATTCATTTTTCAGGATTCTTTTTTTTTCCATATGGATATCTAATTGTTTCAGCTACATTTTTGGAAAAGATCATCTGTTCCCTACAGTATTGCAGTGTCACTTTGTCATAAATTAAGTGACCTTCTATGAATGGATCTATTTCTGGATTCTCTCTTCTGTTCCATTGGGCGATTTGTCAATCCTATGCCAGTTCCACCCTATATCAATTATTGTACTGTATTGTACTGTTCCCATAAATTTTGATATCTAGTAGTATAATCCTTCGACCTTGTTCTTCAAGATGGTCTCTACTATTCCTGATTCTTTATGCTTCTCTGTACATTTTGGAGTCAGTTTGTCAATTTCTACCAAAAGAAATATGCTGGGATTTTGACTGAGATTGAAACAAATCTGTAGGTTAATTTGGAAATAATTGATATCTTTGTATCATTGAGTCTTCCAATCTATGAACATTCTTTAATTTCTTTAATAATGTTTCCTACTTCTCAATGTAGGGACCTTGCACATCTTTGATTAGGTTTATTTCCAAGTATTTGACATTTTTATTTATTTTTTTAAGATATTTTATTTATTTATTTGAGAGAGAGAGTGAGAGGGGGGAGGGTCAGAGGGAGAAGCAGACTCTCTGCTGAGCAGGGAGCCCAATCCAGGGGCTCGATCCCAGGACCCTGGGATCATGACCTGAGCTGAAGGCAGGTGCTTGACCGACTGAGCAACCCAGGCATCCCTCCCTGGTAATACTTCTGACAGCAAATAAGAAGGGTTTCCTTCCTCCTGCCGCCCGTTCTCCAACTTTCAGACAGCAACTGGCTCTTCAACAACTCTGTTCAATTCTGGCACTACCTGGAGTCAGCACAGTCCCCCCAGGCTCAGTCCCACAAGCCACCCTCCACTGCAGATGCCAGTTGTGAGTCTTAGGCCACCCATACCTCTGACCAACTGGCTATAAGTTGGGGGTTCCCATGAGGGTTCCCATGAGCCCCTCCTCAGGTTCTATAATTTGCTAGAATGGCTCACGGCACTCATTCATTACAAAAGATGCAACCCAGGCACAGCCAGACGGGAGAGATGCATAGGGGAAGGGCTGGGGTAGGAGGCACAGAACTTCTTCCCCACCGTCCCCACCTGCTTCACCCTCCCAGCGCCTTGATGTGTGCACCAACCCAGAAGCTCCCTGAATCCTGTCGTTGAGGGGTTTCTATGGAGGCTTCATTGCATAGGCATGACTGATTAAGGCATTGGCCATTGAAGATCAACTCAATCTCCAGCCCCACTCCCTCCCCAGAGCGGGGGCAGGTCCAAAAGTTGGAACATTCTTTCCATCTGGGATCGCAAGGGTGTTAGGAGTTGTATGCCCAGGAACAGGAAACTAAGACCAGACATCTATTTCCCATTGTACCACAAAATCTTTAAAAAAAATTTTTTTTTCTATTTGTTTGTTGTTGGTATGAAGAAATACAACTGATTTTTTTCTTTATATTGACCTTGAATCAGGGACCTTCTAAATTCACTTACCTAATTCCAATAGTTTGTATGTAGATCTTTCTCGATTTCCTATGTACACAATCATGTTGTCCCAGGCAGTGTTAGTCTCACCACATTTTGGATGAGTCTTAGCAGCCTCTGTTTAGGTGGGGATTTCCCATTAGCTCTGATTTCTGGCCCTACTCCCCCCCTCCTCCAAAACCTGAGCTCAGTTCATTCCTTCCACCAGCTCCCCACCCTCACTACCACAACCTTGGGTCCTAGGACTCTGTGGTGTCCTTCTTTTTCCTCAGACTTTTCCTACTGCCTCTAGGAAAAACTTGTTCTCAGGAGGGGACCGAGGAGGGGGAATCCCAGAGCCATTTACCATTTGCTAACGATGCTGTCCCCGCACATTCCTGCAGAAAAAGCTGGGCACTCAGTTAGGGCTGGGGGAGTCGGGGAGAGGGATGTTTGGGGATAAAAGTATTAGCCCACTCTTCTTCAGCTCTCAGATACGTCCCTACACCTGCAAAAAAGTTTGAGTTCACAGAACGAGGCAGGGAGGGTGAAACCATCAGTGAAGCTAATCTAGAGACAGAGGGGCTATCTGTGAGGCTATAAGCACAGGATTGCAGAATGAGGACTTTGGGAGCCAAAGGCTGAGAGGGAGGAGGGTGTTTTACCAAACCACAAAGCGTCTACATAATGGAGAGGTGGTGAGGTGCCCAGGTCCCCCAAATGAGGCATGGCCCCTTGAGCAGCAAATCTGCAAGGAACGGTATTGGGCATCTCTCCTGGATTTGTATTTGCTCACGTCCCAATGAGCTCGGGAACAGGTGCACAGAGAGGTAACATGAAAAGAGAATCAGCCCCCATTCACTGGGGCTCTACTCACTTAAACCTCCCTAAGCCTTGTGAGGCAGCCTTTACTAACGCTGTTTTATAAATGAAGAGCCCTGAGGCACAAAACATTTAGGTAGCTTGCACAGAGCCTCCCCAAAATAGTGGGAGACTGCCCACAATTTGCCTGCAACTCAGCAGGTGTATTTCATTCCAAAGGCCTTGGTCCCTGGGGCTCCTGCACATGTGGATTTGCCCACAGGGAGCATTTGGTAGACTGCCAGCGAAAAACCTCATAAGCGGCTGACATTCCAAGAGGTGTGATGTAGATTCAGATCGACTCAAACGTGCTGAATTCCTCCTGGGAAAGCTGTGGCCGTTTGAGGACCCCTGCCTTTCTGAGTGGGCACCAGCTGCTGCCCACATCTGTGACCTACTCCAGAACCTGCTAAAGTGACCAGGAAAATGCTGTTTCCAGAACAGGAACCAAAGGAGAATGCCATGGCTCTGTCTGTATTCCAAATCTTTGTGGGGGGTTTTTTTTTTTTTTGGTTGTTTGTTTTATGTATAAGAACTTGTATTTATTGCAAATGAGAACAAAACAACAAAAAAGAGAACAGTCAGAACCACACCACCAAATCTTTGGTTAGATGAATGATCCAAGCATTTAATTCAAGAAACAAAGATGTCTGTTTCTTGAAACCTAGAAGTGATCTTTCCAGGTGACATTAGAGCCCAATTGAGTATATTTACCACGATAAAGAGAAAATTAAAAACAAAAAAACCATTGAGCTACTTTGAGCTGCTTCCAATACAAAAGCATTCAAGTGAGCACTCCCAACCAGTCTTCCTTCCACATGAGGTCCTGGCCCGGGACTCCCTGAAGGCAAGCTGGATTCCTCACTTTACCCTGGGTTTCCAGTCTCCCCATCTCAAATCTGCACGCCCCTGCCACTAGTAGTTGTTGACGTTGCTCACAGGGCCTTAGGCAAAGCCCAGATTAGCAAGGGCTAGAGGTTTGGCTGCAAGTGATGTTTTGCACAGAGTTCTGAGACTCAAGGGAAAAGGGCCCAAAGTGGGGAGACTTAACCCTAGACAGCTGCCCTCCCCCACGCCAGATGTGCCCTTGACTCAGGACCCTTCTGGAACTAGCCAAGCACTTGGTGACCAAGAGGGCCCTTTTGGGGGTTCCTGGTCCTATGGTATGTGGTCCCAGACCGGATAACATGTCGGCTTTTTATGAATGTGGCTTATCACATAAATAGGTTTTCTGTCGTTGAACCATCCTGGGACGAACCTGAGTTAAACAAAAAAACTGTAACATGCTGTTGGATTCAATTTATTAGTTTTGTTTAGGATCTTCACTTTTGTTCATAAGTGAGATTGGTTCAAATTTTCTTTTTCTTGTACTATTCTTACCTGGTTTAAGAATCAAAGTCATACTTGCTTCATAAAATGAATTTGCCTGCTTTCTTCCCTCTTTCCCCTTTTTCAATTATTTAACAGCAGAATGATATTTGTAATGGGCTTTGGATCTTATAAAAACACACCCCCAGAGTCTGCCTGCTCGGCAGGAGATTTGGCACAGACAAGAAGACAGACACCTCTTTTCCTTGTTTATAGTCTGTGTTGGCTTATTTCTGGCACTTTTATTGTTTCTGGGACTGCTTTGCTGGGAGCTAGCCATATCCCTGAGGAAGTAGGGATGAGAGGTGAGGGGAAGCCCTGGGCTGGGGGGAGGGAGCCCTGAATGGGGCGGGGGGGCAGCACCCACTGCAGCCGCCTATGCTTCCCGGGGCCAGGTGCCCATGAAGCCCCTCACTGGAGCTCAGCCCAACTCTCCCCACGCAGGCACCATGTTCCGAAAGAAAAAGAAGAAACGCCCTGAGATCTCGGCCCCACAGAACTTCCAGCACCGTGTCCACACCTCCTTCGACCCCAAAGAAGGCAAGTTTGTGGGCCTCCCACCACAATGGCAGAACATCCTGGACACACTGCGGCGACCCAAGCCCGTGGTGGACCCTTCTCGCATTACGAGGGTGCAGCTCCAGCCCATGAAGGTAAGGTGGGCGGCGAGGATGGTCGGGCTGAGTTTAGTCCTTCCCACTCCACAGATGACCGTGCCTGGCAAGACCACAAAGGCACCTCATTACCAGCTATCAATCAGCTGGCTGTTTTCATTGCCCACTCATGAGTCTCACCCAGGGTGAAGACTCCATTTCCAGGGAGGAGGAGCCTGGGGAGCCCCTCTCGGCAGGCTGGTAGGGTTGCCAGATTTAGCGAATAAAATTACAGGATGCCCAGTAAAATCTGAATTTCAGGTAACAACATGTAATCTTTTCGTATTAAGTGTGTCCCATGCAATATTTGGACCCGCAGCCCCCGTGGGGCTGGGGCTCCCAGACCAGGGGGATTTTGTTGTGTGGGTCAAGAAGGGCAAGAGGGGTTGGAGTCAGGGCCCTGTCAGAATATGCGGAGGAGAACCCTTCACTGGTTGCTACCTCCTCGGGGTGCTCTGTACATGTCCCATAAGGCCACAGATAGAGCTAGAGAATGACCCCACCCCCTGCCCCCAAGCTCAGCTGCCCATACCATTTGAGGGGCTTACCCCCTGTCTGCCCTGCCGGACTGCGAGCCCCATGACAATAGGCTTTCTCCTTGTATCTCTGCCCCCCGCGTGGGCCTGACCTGCTGTGGGCCCCAGTGAGTGGCTGAAAAATTAAGATGACACAGCAAGCGAGGTCCTTAGGGGTGCCTCCCCATGAGCCCCGTGGAGGCTCCCTGCGGTGAACAACAGGTTGCTCGCTCACACTCTTCTCCCTCCCCTACAGACCGTGGTGCGGGGCAGCTCGGTGCCCATGGATGGCTACATCTCAGGGCTGCTCAACGACATCCAGAAGTTGTCGGTCATCAGCTCCAACACCCTGCGTGGCCGCAGCCCCACCAGCCGGCGGCGGGCACAGTCCCTGGGGCTGCTGGGGGACGAGCACTGGGCCACGGACCCGGACATGTACCTGCAGAGCCCCCAGTCTGAGCGCACCGACCCCCATGGCCTCTACCTCACCTGCAACGGGGGCACACCAGCAGGCCGCAGGCAGATGCCGTGGCCAGAGCCACAGAGCCCAAGGGTCCTCCCCAATGGGCTGGCCACCAAGGCACAGTCGCTAGGCCCCACGGAGTTCCAGGGCGCCACGCAGCGCTGCCTGCAGCTGGGCACCTGCCTGCAGAGCTCCCTACCCGGCGCCTCGCCCCCCGCAGCCTCCAGTAGGCGCGGGACCAAGGCTGCCAGGCACGGTTCCGAGGAGGCCCGGCCACAGTCCTGCCTGGTGGGCTCGGCAACAGGCAGGCCGGGCGGGGAGGGCAGCCCCAGCCCTAAGACCCAGGAGAGCAGCCTCAAGCGCAGGCTGTTCCGAAGCATGTTCCTGTCTACTCCTGCCACGGCCCCTGCAAGTGGCAGCAAGCTGGGCCCTCCCTCCCAGAGCAAGGTAGGTGGGGCTGGGGCCACCCTCTGGGCCACTCTCAGCAGGGCAGGGAGCCTGGCCTTCCCCACTTACAGGGTCAGGCTAGGGAGAGCGTAAGGGAACAGAATGATCGAGAGCCTCTGCTGAGGATTCTACCCTGAACCAGATGAGCTCTGCTCTTCCAGAGGCTTAGCACGGGTGAGTCAGAGGTTGCCGGCCAGCTCATTTTCTGGGGGGCCTCAGAGGGGCTTTCGGTACACCCCAATTTACATTCCTGCCCTCTGCGGTGTGTCTAGGTAGACCACAACTGGGAGGCAATCACCTTTAGCCATAAGCCCAGACCTTCCCCTGCCCCCGGAGCCCAGCGGCCCCCAGCCGGGCCCCAGCAGAGATAGGTGTTCCAGCGCTGGGCAGGGTCAGGGGCTCGGCCTCCCTCTTCTAAGAGCTTCTTTCCACCTCCGCCCCTCGCTTGCCCCAGGGCTGTCCCGAAGTCGAGCAGAGGCTCCCTGGACTGCTTCTCCCTCAGGAGTCAGAGATGTTCATGTGAACCCCCTCCCCAGTGAGGAGGATTCTTCCCTTCCTACCCTGACCCCGCCTTTTTTTTTTTTTAAGATTTATTTATTTATTTGAGAGAGAGAGTGCAAGTGCAGGGCGGGGCGGAGGGAGAGAGAAATTTTAGCAGACTCCTAGCTGAGCTTAGAGCCCGATGCAGGGCTCGATCCCATGACCCCGAGATCATGACCTGAGCCGAAACCAAGAGTCCGATGCTTAACCGACTGAGCCCCCCAGGCGCCCCCCATCCCCTTTTCTTGAGTGGTTGTTTGGTTTACCATTTCTGTAATGATTTGTTCTGCGGTTTGTGTGCCATGTGAAAAGCTGGAGGATTGAGTTAGCCTAGGCCTGGGAGCAGCAGGAAAGCCAACTTTTGGCATGCCTCGAATGCACAGATTTTTCTTGTGAAATAGGAAACAGCGAAGGGGCATTTCTTGGCAGGCAGAGGAGAATGTTCTTGCTTCTTCCATGCCCTATGATGTCCTGTCCATGGTGACAGCACCATCCTTTCTCATTTGGCAGATGAGAAGGTGGGCTCAGAGAGGGTCGGACGAGCCCCAGGTGTGGAGACTGAGTCAAGGAAGGCAGCAGTGAGAGGGCCCTCCGGGCTCGCGCCTCTTACTCCCCAAGGCTTTCTGATCATGGCATCTCTAGCTCCTTTGTGAGGGGCGGGCAGAAGTGAGCTTACCCGCTGCAGCGCAAGGGTGGGAAGTCAGACGTAAGAAACAACTGGTGACAGTGACCCGAGTGACAGAGCTCCCCTCCCCCGGAAGGCTTTCAGAGCAAGCCTGGCGTCTCCCTGGTGGTGGCAGTACATAAGCGTGCTCCAGCCAGAACTTGGGTGCAGAGTTTGGGGAGTGGCCTGGACCCTCAACCTTTCTAAGTCACTGCCAGCCCAAGGCACCCAGAGAAGGTCCTGGGCTTTGTACACTCGCTGGGATGAAGGATGCAGGCTGGGCTCCCCCGTGGAGTGGGGGGTAGAGGGCCTAACGAGTGAGATGTGGCATGGTGTGTCTGTGAGCTAGGAGGTCTCTGGAAGGCTGTGCTCCCAGAGAGACACTTCCTTGAAAAGGCAGGTGGGAGCAGGCCAGTGCACACTGCCCAGGAGGTGAGAACTGGAACTTGATTGCTTGCTGGCCTCCTGGGAGTCCTGTGGCGGGGCTTCAGGGGAGAAAGGGCGTGTCAACATGACCTGCATGTTTCTGAGCTCCTGACAGCTCCCCACAGTGGGAAACAGGCTGTCCAGCCAGCCTCGGTCGGCCTGCCCATCCTGCATGTTACCAAGGATCTACCATAGACCACTGCAGCAGGGTGTGTCATGGAAGCAGGGGGTCGTCGTCTGGGGCTGGGAGACACCACAGTTCCAAACCCAGGGCAGTGGCTTCCTTCCCAGCACCTGGGGCATACGTTTCTAGAGAAATACTTCCAAGCCAGGCCTCTAAAAGGCAGGGCTGAGACTTCCTCCGAGCTGCTCTGGGCCAGGGCTCCTCAACCCCTGCCCTATTGACATTTGGATCTGATAATCCTTGGTCGTAGGGGCTGTCCTGTGCACTATAGGATATTTAAGAGCATCTCTGGCCTCTACCCACTAGATGCTGGTAGCCCCTCTCAGCTGGGACAACCAGAAGTCCCCCCAGACATTGCCAAATGTCCTTCGGGGGGATAAAATCAGCCCCAGCTGAGAACCACTGTGTCCAGCTTCCTACTCCTCCCCTCACAGCCCCAGGAACCCACCAGACCAAAGCAGCAGTCCGCCTCTGCCCCTCGGCATGCCCCAGGGCCTGTCAGGACCCTCACAGCAGCAACTGCAGCAGCTGTCCATGCACTGGGGCCCTAGGAGGTCAAGCCACCAACCGCCACAGCGGGCCAGAAGAGGCTACAAAACAGTGTGCGACTCTGGGGCTTTGTACTCAGCCCCAGGAAGCTTGGCCTGTAGTCACTCACTTTGGCTAAACAGCAAAAGACTTCGAGCCCTGACTGGGGGCAGGGAGGCCAAAGCGCTATAAGACCAGAACTGGGGGCATTTAGAAGTGGTTCCACTTAGAGGCAGAAAGGCTAAATCAGAAGACCTCAACAATCAGCAAACCTTGGTTAAACACCTACTGTGTACCCTGTACTCTGTTATATGCCAAGGACCTCCAATAGGACCACAGCTTAGGGGTGAGGGGTCAGGCTGACCAGGCCTGAAGTCAGCCTTCCTCCTTCTCTGGGCAAGTTACTTAACCTCTCTGAGCCCATTTCCTGATCAACAAATACAGATAATAATAGCACCCGTGGAATGATAAAACAACCCGAAGGTCATGAGAATTAGATGAGATTATGCATTTAAGGCCCTTGTTAGAGTGGTACACCCTCAATAAATGGCTTTATTATTTTTAAAATATTAGGACATGGCCTTTGCCTCTGAGGCACTTAGATTACAGCCCCCCAAGCCCACGGCTGGAGAGCCTGGCCCTGTCGCCATGGCCCAGGAAGGGGAGATGAGGCATCATTGTAACTGCATGCCCGGCTCTTCCGGTGGCTTCCCGCCCACGAAGACGTCTCAGTCACACAAGGAACTCCAGAGCCCGTAACAACTAATTCCATCTTTTGTCCCCCTTTCTCTTTCTTGGCATGGCTTAAGAGATTTCCTCTGGCCTTTTCTTGTGGTGACATTAAGTAAAAGCTCCCTTCTTGTGGAGACCGGCAACAAGGCCAACAAAGGGACGCTGGGGACCAGAACCTGCTGAGGTGAAGACGGGGCCCAGCCCGACTACCTCGCATCCCATGTCCTAGGCCACACTGGAGCTGGGCTCTCGGCTGGATCCCTGCCCTTTGCCGCTTCCATGCATCCACCCACCCACCCACCCACCGCACCCTTGGCCCCTGAGTTCAGCAACCACCTGAAGCAGTGTCCCCACAGGGCCTCGACAGCGGAGGGGAAGCGAATCCCCTCCTTGGCCCCTCGGCGTGGCCTGTCCTCACCTGCCCCACCCCCGCCGCCCAAGCCAACTCAACCAGAGAGCAGAGACAGCCTGTGTAGGGGGCCGAGAGGCCAGCAGATGAAGGGAATCATTTTACAGCCTGCCTTCGACATCCAGGTGGAGAGAGGTCAAGGGCTGATTAGAGCAACCTCAAGAGCAGCTCGATGCTTCTAGGTCCCCAAATTCTGTCCAGCCTGACCCAGATGCTCAGAGAGCATGTTTTCTGTGAGCTGCGCCTCGCAGGCCAGCAGGCAACCTTTTCTCAGGGCCTTGGGGGCTGCCTCGGTGACCGCGTGAGGAAGTGAGCTGTGTAGGGTGCTGTCCTGTGAAGCCTCTGCTCCCAGGACATGGCCTCCCAGCCTCAGGAGTGGCCATGCTCCCTGTACCCCCAGTCCCCAGTCCTCCCACAGCCTCCCTGAGGCCATGGAATCACAGAGCCCGTTTGTCCAAAGCTGCTCCCAGTGTGGTCCACGGTCCTCTGGCATCAGAGCCCAGGGGCCTCATTAAAATGCAGAGTCACTGCTCTAGGGACTTACTGAAGCAGGAATCTGCATGTTATCCAGCTCCCCAGATCACCGTGCACTGATAGATGAGACGGGCTCAGAGAGGGTGAGCGGCCTGAGCTTCATCACTGGTCAGAGCCCAAGCAGTACCGGAATCTAGGTCATGACCCCCACTCCAGAGGTCCCACTGCTCCACTGCACAGAGTGGGGAAACGTGGGTGAGGGGCAGGTGCTGGTGAAGACGTGGGCGGGTCTCTTTACTGTCCAGATGTGCTCACCAGGCAGGATGGAGTCATCCCGGCAGTGCTGGGAGGCTCTCCTGGCTCCTTCACTGTGAAGGCTGAGCCCAAGCCAGGCATAGCCTGCCAGAAGCTGGTGCACACTTTGGGGTGTGCAGGCAGGGTGGGGGTGGCAGAGTCTGCCACAGCTCGGCTCTCTGCTGGCAGGCGCACTCACATACATGCTCCCCTCTAGGCAAGATCAGGCACTGCCTAAGGTGGGGTGGGCACCCTGAAGCCTGGGGAGAGGGTGCTGAAGAGGTTGACAAGGCTCTGGGGTGTCCCTGGGGTGTCCTCTGCTGAGCCTGGTAGGGTCCAAGGACCAGACTTGGGGTCCCTCAGCCCAAGCTGAGCACTTGAGGAGAGTTCTTGGAGGTCAATGCAGTTCTGGGGATCTGGACCAGGACCCACTGGGCAACTAGACAATTGCCGTATGATGGGTTCTGAGATGTTCTGGAAAGTTCTCTGCAGCCCCTGAAGTGTCCCTTGTTAGGTTACTTATGGCCCTTTCCAGGTGCCCCTTTTAAAATCATATAATCCCTGGGAAGAGTCATGTTGCACATTGCCAGCTCTTGGAGAGAACCCAAGGAGGGGACCCTTTCCTGCCAGGCTGGCAGGAGGGCTTGGGCCCTGAAAGGCAAGGAGCCTCAGAGGCTTCAGGGCTGGGCCTTGGGCTCACTGAGGCCCAGTCTGCCACTCAGTTTCACCTTCCTTTCTTCTCCACCAGAGGCCATAAAGATAGCTCCCCTCCCCACCTCCCCTTCCGTGTGGGGGTCATCAGCCAGGAGTCATGCTCGGGAGCAAGTACAGAGGCTACTCAGGGGAGCCCCTAGGAAACCTCCCTACCCTGGCCCCAGGGCTTCAGTTAGGCTGGACCTACCCTCCTAATTCCAGATTTCTCTGGCACCAGATCCCTAGCCCAGGAGACATACCTGCGAACCCCCCAGAGGGTAACACGGTCTCTGGTCCTCTGCTGGGAACATACTCTCACAGCATAGACACACAGACTCCCTGCTGTCAGGCACGAGTGGGGCTATCAGATAGGAGGATAGGTCCAGCCTAACCCAAGCCCTGTGCTGGGAAGCAGTCCCAGCTGCCCCGCTGTCCACCCCCGCCACCCCACTGCCCGGGGCCTCTTCTGCCCACGTGGGCCCTTGGGTGGGAGCGCCCCGGGAATGAAGAATGCCTCTGACCCAGATTCCCCGACCAAAGCCCAGCAGTACAGAGGGAAGACGGCCTCTCAGTGGCCTCCCGGGGGTCTGGCTGTCAATTACCCAGGAAGAAATACCCAGCAGAGAACACCCCAGGGACTCTGCTTTCTTCAGCTTCCCAGGAGCGGCAGAGCAGATGTAAAGAGCTGCTGTTCGGACTGCTCACCTGGGAAAACGCTGGGGGCTGGGTTCCCGAGCAGTAACTTTGGCTTCGGCTCCATTTGACAGTCCTTGCCCACAGCACCTCCCCTATCTGGTCCGATGCCCTGTCAGACCTCCCCCTGTCCAGAGGTCACCCCCTGCTGCTGGGAAGGTCGCTGTAAACGCTGCCACAGCCAAAGCCACCTCTGTTTCTCTTTCCCTCCCTGCAGCCTAACTCCTCTTTCCGACCACCGCAGAAAGACCCCCCACCAAGCCTGGTGGCCAAGGCCCAGTCCTTGCCCTCGGACCAGCCCATGGGGACCTTCAGCCCTCTGACCACCTCGGATACCAGCAGCCCCCAGAGGTCCCTCCGCACAGCGCCCGCTGCCGGCCCACCCCCAGGCCGGTCCTCCCCCGCGGGCTCCCCACGCACCAGGCAAACCCAGATCAGCACCAGCAACCTGTACCTGCCCCAGGACTCCGCGGTGGCCAAGGGCGCCCTGGCTGGCGAGGACACAGGTGTTGTGACACATGAGCAATTCAAGGCTGCACTCAGGATGGTGGTGGACCAGGGTGACCCCCGGATGCTGCTGGACAGCTACGTGAAGATCGGCGAGGGCTCCACGGGCATCGTCTGTCTGGCCCGGGAGAAGCACTCAGGCCGCCAGGTGGCCGTCAAGATGATGGACCTCAGGAAGCAGCAGCGCAGGGAGCTGCTCTTTAATGAGGTGGGAGGAGAGGGTGGGACGTGGTGGGGCGCTTAGGATGAACATCTGGGAGCAGGGCCGTGGGGACTGGGCCTGGCACTCAGGCACCCCCGTCTGCCCCCCAGGTGGTGATCATGCGAGACTACCAGCACCTCAACGTGGTGGAGATGTACAAGAGCTACCTGGTGGGCGAGGAGCTGTGGGTGCTTATGGAGTTCCTGCAGGGCGGGGCCCTCACGGACATCGTCTCCCAAGTCAGGTGGGCAACTGGGGGCCTGGGCTCTGAGAGCTGGCTGCCCCCACCATTGTCCCGGCAGGGGGACTGGGCAGTCTCAGGCCAGGAAAACTTGGGGTGCCTGTCACATCACTGTGAGCCACCCCCTGTCCATTTGGGTTAACAGACCCAGGAGGGTTCAGGGCAGTGGGGTGGGGTCTCCAGCCTAGGTCCAGGCCCATTTCCACCAAGGCTCTGGCGTGACTGGACCCCCACACGTATTGCCCAGGAGCTGTGGGGCCCAGTCCCAGGGGCACCTAATCTGCCTAGCCCGGCTGCCCTGCAGTCCTGCCAAAGCTCACGTTTTCTTCTGTCTGCGGCCTGGCCTTCCCTGTCCAGGCTGAACGAGGAGCAGATCGCCACTGTGTGCGAGGCCGTGCTGCAGGCCCTGGCTTACCTGCATGCCCAGGGTGTCATCCACCGGGACATCAAGAGTGACTCCATCCTCCTGACCCTCGATGGCAGGGTAGGGCCCTCCCCAGCCTGGCGCACCTGTGCCCCTCCCCCTGCGTCTATGCTCCCAGCTCAGCTTCTGCCCTAGTTCACCACTCCCTGTCCCCCCCACCCCCATCTCAACCACAGGTGAAACTCTCGGACTTCGGATTCTGTGCTCAGATCAGCAAAGATGTCCCTAAGAGGAAGTCCCTGGTAGGAACCCCCTACTGGATGGCTCCCGAAGTGATCTCTAGGTCTCTGTATGCGACTGAGGTAACCGGTCCTTCCATGCCCCCGTCCTCCCAGAAGTTCCTATTGGGAACAAACAGCTCATGTGGCCCCTGTAGAGACACCCCTTCCCCAAATAGACCTGGTTTTCGGATTCCCACATAGTCAATACCCTACCCCACTTCCCATTGCCCCCCCCCCACCGCCTGCTCCTACCCGCTCTTGGATGGGTCTGCCCTTGCTTGTGGCTTTGCTGCCACAAACTCTTCCCCGAAATGCTCCTCATGCAGCTTGTGGGCAGGGTGGGGTATGGCCAGGCTTCCCCACATCTGATGGCTATTCTCCGAGAATGGCTGACAGCTCTGTCCCTACAGTCAGTGGGCACTCCTGCAGGAAGTAACTGGCCACAGGGCAGGTGGCCAGGAAGGAGGCCAACTCACCAATGACAGCTGGGACTAGCTGCTCCTGTCCCCCTGCAACACCCTGCTACCAAGGGGCCCTACTCTGGCCAGTGGCGTCAAGGACATTCTCTTCCTACAGGTGGATATCTGGTCCCTGGGCATCATGGTGATTGAGATGGTGGACGGGGAGCCACCCTACTTCAGTGACTCCCCAGTGCAGGCCATGAAGAGGCTCCGGGACAGCCCCCCACCCAGGCTGAAAAACTCTCACAAGGTCAGTCAGTGCTCAGGGTGGACCCTGATGACCACATTCTTCCTGAGGCTGAGGGGACCAGAGCCTGGGCTTCCAGACCCACAATCTCCCTTCCACAGAAGCCAGAGGCTCCCAGAAAAGGCTCCGCCTTCTCCACACAAAACCTGCCGCAAACCCCTGTGGGCACTCAGACAAGTTTCCACCGGCAGGCAATTGACAGGAGCCTGAGAGAAGGGAAAGTAAGGCTGCCAGGAAACCCTGATGTCCTGGGGAGGAATCTAGAGAAACTAACTGAGCAGGAGCCCCTCCACTCCCTCTGTCAGGGGAGCCGTACCATGGCACGGTGTTCCAGTCTAGCTCAGCAAATTGGCTTGTCCTCCATCAGTGCACATCCTGACCACATCTGAGCCACAGGTTTTCCCTTAAAACCAGTGTGTGTGTGTGTGTGTGTGTGTGCGTGCGCGCACACGCGCACGTGCACATTTAACCCTTTTCTGCCAAATCCACCCAAACCCACAGGTCTTACCAGTGGACAGCCCCTGCTGGTGGCCAGCTCAGCACAGGGTGGCAAATGGCACTGCCATCTGGTGGCCAGAGCGAGAAATGTCCCAGAGGGTTGAAACGCAGTCCCTAAATGATAAAATACTTCTGGGGCCACAACACAGCTGGATAGGACAGTCAGGAAGCACCTTCCCAGACAACTGGTCCTTGGAGCCTGCACTGCCAGCCCCAGGACTAACACATAGGGGAGATTTCCAATTGGCTAATTCCCCAGAGGAGGTAGCCTTCTGCAACAGCCCAAGACTTAGCCTTATCCCAAGATACTGGCTCAAAATGAACCAAGACAAGCCCTTGACTTAAACTCCAAGGCTTAGAGCATTAAAGAAATCTTCCTTGTCAGGTTTCACTTTGCTCTTTTCTATTTTTCAAGACACTTCATCCCTGGCCTCTTTTTTGATCTTCACTGAAGACAGGGCAAGCACATTTTATCATTAGCCCACTGGGCAGATAAGAAAACTGAGGTCTAGAGAAAATTGCAACTTGTCGAAGATCAGGGATAGACCTAGGACTGGATCACTAATACCAATCCCATGCCCCTTCCACAGAGCCACAGAGCCTGAAGGCTGAGAGCCTCCAGCAGCAGGGTGGGGAATGGGCTGTGTATTTGCAGCCGGGCTCCCCAGCAGCAGCCCCTAGAGGTGAGCTAGCCACTTCTCCTGGACTGATGCCAAGTTTCTTTACTTACCTGATAATCTGAAGAGTCCTGAGCCTGGGAGCTGCCAGGAAGTAAGAAACAAGAGAATTCAAGACCTTCAAAAGATGGTGGGGCCAGGCAGACGAGTCACCCCAAAGTGACTGCTTGCAGTGGCTTCCACTCAGTGCTGCCCTGTCTCCACAGGTCTCCCCAGTGCTTCAAGATTTCCTGGAACGGATGCTGGTGCGGGACCCCCAGGAGAGAGCCACGGCTCAGGAGCTCCTGGACCACCCTTTCCTGCTGCAGACGGGGCTGCCCGAGTGCCTGGTGCCCCTGATCCAGCTCTACCGCAAGCAGACCTCCACCTGCTGAGCCCACCCCAGAGCGCACCTGCCACCTCTGCCCACAGGCGGGGGACACTGGGCAGCCAGCCTGCCGGCAGGGCCTGCCTGCCTCGTTCTCTCAGTATTCTCTCCAAAGATTGAATGTGAAACCCCACCCACACCCTCCTGCCCTTCAGCCCACTGGGCCAGGCCGGACCTGCCCCTTGGTCTCTCTCCCTCCCAAGAGAGTCCCCAGTTGCCTTTGGGATGATGGAGACCCCTTCTACAGGATGACCCTTCGTTATTTGCACAGGGATATTTCTAAGAAACGTGGAGACCAGCACTCCTGGCCACTGTGGCCAACCCAGCAGAAAAAGCTGGTGTTTTTTAAAGGTAGTTGTGCAGTAGCATCCCAGGCCACCCAAGAGGGCAGACTGCCTGTCTTCACCAGGATACTTGCTGTTCTCAGCTCCAGCTCTAAACCCTGGGGTCTCAAGAGGGCCACAGGGAAGGTTTCTACTGCCTGAAGCTGTCTTCCTCCCTCGTGTCTGACTTCCCGAAGGTACAGTCCGACCTGCACCTGCTTCCCAACCCACCTGCACTGACATCACTCTCCCTGCACAGCCTCCCCTGAAGTGTGAACAGCCTGCTCGCAGGCCAGGGAAGGAGGAGGAGCGTTTTTTCTGGGAGAAAGAGAAAGAATGGAGTTAGTGGTAAACGTGGTCTCACTTTACAGGATGGAGAGAACATCGTGTGTGCGTGTGTGTGTGTGCGTGCGCGCGTGTGTGTGTGTAAGTGGCAGACGGTCACTCCGACAGCCTGGCTCCCTTCAGGTCACCCACAGCCAGCAATAAGGCTTCTCCATCCTTTCTGCCACTAAGTTCTACTCTGAAGGGACCTGCTTTCTTGGCCTGGCTTCCCACCTCCCAAGGCTCTTGTCTCTACCTGACCAGCAAAGAGATCTGCGTTGAGTCTAGTGCATCCTAGGGGTTTGGCAGATTTCTGAGTTTCGCCTATATTGTGGAGTCTCAGAGCCAGAGACAGGAATGGTGAGGGAACAGACTTTGTTTTACCTGTGAGCTTCATCTCAATAACCAGGTCATCAAGGACCCGTTCTTTCAAAATTTTGGTCTTGGGGGAAGGTGAACCATCTCCTGGGGTCCCATCCTGTCAAGAAAATGGGCACCCCCTTTGTGCAAACCTATCGGCCCTAGCTGCCTCTCCAGACACCTGTCTCCTTGTCCCCCTTTTCTCCTCACCTTCAGGGATGTTGTGAGTCAGGGAATCCAGGGAAGAACTCCAGGTGTCAGGACCCTATCTAGATAATATTTTTAGATTCCTCTGCTCCCTAGTGGCCTGCTTTGGGGCCAAAAATAAATTGCAAGGACTTTTTTAAGGGTCAGAGTTTTAAAAACAAAAGCATCTTCCCTAGAAACTTTTGTGAATTGTTTGCACTTGTGCCTGTTTTAAATTAAACTAAGTGTTCAAAACCTCTGGGCTCTTGTCTCTGAGAATGGAGCCAGGCTGTCTTCAAGCCCGACACCCTGCAGTGGGTGTCTGGTGTGCCCTCCCCCTGAACATGAGCTCCCCAGCAGTCACTCAAGTCCACCGAAAACCCAGCTCCCTGGTGGCATGTGGGCCTGTGAGGGCAGATAAGGAGAGAAACAGGAAGTGAAAGGCCCTCGGGGCTGAAAGAGCTGAGAAAGAGACAGAGCTCTCCTTCCCAGGGGAGCAGAACCCAGCCAGGAAAGCCCGGGCCATGTGCTGTGCTTGCTGGCACACAGGGGCTCTGGTGGCAGCCACCGGGGCTGATGACCACTTTCTGCATCAGTGTCTCTCGTATCCCTTTTGCTTCTCACTCCAAGGCAAGTCAGAGGCCGCCCTCCCCATGCTGTCCATAGGAAGTGGCTGGAGGCTGCTTCCAGGGAGAAAGCAGTCTCTGTTTCGGTTCTCAGAACTGAGGGGTTATGAAGGAGCAGTGCAGTGGCTGGAAAGCAAGAGACCTTGGTCCTAGTCCTGTGGGGAGGGGAGGTGGATGGAATTCTCTTTCAACTTCTAGCTCTGACTCTGATTCCAGCACTGCCTTCCGGAGAGCTCATCCTGCCCCCCAGCCCAGGGCTCACGGAAACCTCTCAACCAGCATCCAGGAGTCGTGCAGACCTTCTCCTGCTCCCCGCAGCAGTCCCACCCAGACAGCTGCCCTAGGCGGAGGGTCCTAGTCCCACCAACTCAGTCCGAAGCAGTCCCCGAGTCCTGCCTTCAGGACGCAGCCACAGTGCCCAGTGGGACAGGCAGGGATGGAGGCTGATGGAAGGTGGACGCTTTGCGGGAAGCAAGCACACCCTTCTGCAGCTCCAAAGGGAGCCCAGAATCAGGAGCCGCTGGTAAGGCAAAGAGAGGCCAGGTCTTGCAACTGAATAATACTGGATTTATTAACTATTCTTCTGAGTTCTAATAGTCCTTCCACCACACAGTGTCATTCCAAAAGCGTGTGTGTACATCATTTAGCCTCCCACACAGACTAGTTCTGAGCTTGATGTTAGGGTACCGAGATCCAGTGGCCTGGGTGATTCTTCACAACGATGAAAGCAACAAGAGTTGGAAAAGAAAACTGTTTAGAAAAGTCTCTTCTAAAGTGGAGTGAGCTCGAGAGGACCCCAGCCTCAAAGCCCTGGGGCTGACAATGACAAGGAAGTGCAGGAGGGCGAAATATGGTGACATACAGAGAAATTCTGCACAAAGCTGGGCCCGGTAAGAAATCTGCAAGAATGGCAAGTCAGTCAAACACAATTCAGTGCAGACAGGAAAGATCTGTTGTGGTTTAAGAAACATTGCTTTCAACCACCAAGCCCTTGGCAACTCGGTGGAGAGGAGCCCTCACAGCTGTTTACTCAATAAGGAGGGCCCCGGGGTGAAAATGAACCAGAAAGCCACAGGTCAGCGACATTTGAAAGATGACAGCACCTTCTGCCTACTGTTCAACCCAGACCTTATGGTGTTCTGAAGAAGCCAAATACTTGTATCCTTACGCCATTAAAAAATTCTGTGAAAATTAAACACAGAAAGGGAATAAGTGAGCAAGCAGGGGTCAGAAAAAAAGTTTGTACGTGGGATGTCCAATTATCCCCCATCCCACCCCAGATCCTCTCCCTCTGGCTTTTCGGGTGCTTCTGTATTGTTCCACCACCCAGACAGTGGGACTGAGGAGAGGCAGGTGTGTGGGGAGAAAGGAGTAGGGGGAGGGCAAACCCCCCCCAAAGAAAACAAATCTCATCAGAAGAAAACAGTGCAGCTTCAGAAATTATAAACAAGGAGTTGGAGACTCCTGTTTTTCAGAACAGAGCAGGAGCTCTCTGGACATGGGAGCCTTAACTTGGAAGATCTTGGGGTCCTTAGTGAAGAAGGGTCTCGTCTCCTGCTACTCCAAATCCGACTTTTGTTTTGTTTTGTTTTGTTTTTTGCTTATTATTCCTCACTTCACTGCTGGGAAATGACTTCAAGTATCCGGATTTAACATACGACAAGAGGAAGAGGATTCCATGGGTAAATGCACACGGAGAAGTACATTGCGGTGATCCCAAGTAAAACCAAAAAGTCTAAAACTCCGAGCCAGGGCACCGCGAGGAAAGCTCAGCGCTGCCACCAGGGGGCACCAGAGATCACGTCCAGTGCCGGGGGGGCGGGGGGGGGGGGGGAGGGCGCGGCCTTGCCGACCGTAGAGGGGTGGAAGGATTGGGGAGGTGTCTGACACCTACACCAGGCCCGCTCACCTCCAGAACCAGTTTCTCAGCACAGATCATTCTCGCTCTGGGAAGTTCCCTTAGAGTTACTGGTGAGAAACCTTACGTTCTGCAAAGGCATATAGATCGACGTCTTGAAAAGACCCCACCTCAGACGGGTGAGGCGCCGCACGCTCAACCTTGGGGGTTCATAAAGAGCCCCCCAAGCGCCAACGATCCCGCGGGTTGGACGCAGATACCTGTGCTAGCGCTTCCGCAGGGTCCTGGGGCACGCGATCGCCAGACCCGCTAGAACTCGCTCCCCCCCCACCCACCCCCGACACACACGCACGCACACTTCTTAGGTCCGCACAAAGAGGAGGGCAGGGAGGGAGGGGAAGAGGAAGGACCAGGCCGGGAAAGGGCATTTAACCACCTCCCCGCGGTTGCCTCTGATTCACTAATCTGCCCAGTAATGAAGCTGGGCCGGACCTGTGTCCCACGCGCCAGGGCAGAGGCAGGGGTCCTTGGTCTCGACCTCCAGCATCCATCATCCGCCCTGCCCTCCATTAACGGCCCGCGAGAAGCAGGAGCCCTTTAACAGCCCCCTTCCAGCTCTCGCAGGAGTTTGATGTAATTTAAACCCGGACCTGCGGCTCGGCTCGTGTGGGCTTCCCGACTCCCGCGCGCCGCCGTTTAACGTGGCAAACACTTCAGTCAATTATCCCCCTCGCAGAGCTTCTATTTAAAGAGACATTGTCAGGTTCTTAAGCCTCGGATCAGACCCGCTGCTTTCTGCTTCATATACAAAGACTCAAAACACGAATTCTTTGAGGATTGGAAGAAATACAATTAAACCAAGCCTTCGCAACCATTCCACCCTGCCGGAGCACCCACGTGCGGGACGGGGGAGCTGGGAGGTGGTGGGGGCGGGGAAGTGCCAGTCCTTTCCATTTCAGGCTCTAAGAGTGAGAGGAAATAAGGCTGGGCCCTGAGGGGCGAGACCTCAAAGATAAAACAAATGCAGCTGAGCTGAAGCTGGGCTCAGGTGCTGGGAGCTGGGCTCAGTAGGCGTTGCTGTAGAGCAATGACCCCACATCATCAGTGAAGTTGAAAACTGGGTCTGCGGAGCTGAAATTACCCAGAAGCTATTTCAGGGGACAAGTAGCCTTCAGTACCAGGGCCTCTGCCCCCCCCCCCAAATATGCTCTCATCTTCTTGAGGCAGGAGTTTCTCCCCAGAAAAACTTAACCTCCAGATTCCTTCCTAATCAGCCCTCCTGTCCGGAAGGGCTCAAAGGCTGGTCTCCTTGCTCTCCTTCTCCAACACTTAACAAGAAGGGAGACTTCGGTGGCGTGGAACATTGCTGGCCACATCACTAGGCAGAGGGGGGAGCCTAGGTCTTTTTTCTACAAGTCAACTCTTCTGCTGTCTGGCTGCCAAGGTATGGGAAACTGGTAAGGAGGAGGTGACCCAGCAGGAGTCGGCAAGACTCAGAACTGAGCCTTAGGGCTCAGAGTAGGGGGTCCATCTTCCTGGCTGAAAGGCTGTAGCCTATAGAACCATTCTTCTACTCCTCCCCTCCAGGACAGGAAAGGTAGGCTATAGGGACAGTGGGAGACCTAGGCAGGAAATACCAACAAGCACAAAAAAAGAAGAAATAAAATAGGGGTTCTTTTCAGAAGAGGATTGGTAGGGGTCTGGCCTGGGCAGTGGGGACAGGTTCTGGGATCACAGGCCAGGAAACTGCCGGGAAAGTGAGGGACCTGGAAAAAAGAAATCCCAGTGGAGGAGAGACATAAGAGGAGGGGACGCAGGGCTCAACCTCGACGCTATTTACCGCTGAGCGTGCAGCACCACGGCCTCCGTGCCCTCCTGCCAAGGCTGAGGCCCAGGCACCGAGGGGTGCAGAGCGTTGGCCTCTAACTCCGCGCCGCTCTCGGGCCCTGATGCCTCCCCGACCAGGCTGGGGATGTCTGGAGCGGTGGAGCGTCGACGCAAACCCAAACGGCCAGAGCCGGGGCCGCCCTCCGGGTGGGGGCTAAGGCCAATGGGGGCTTGCACTAAGGTCGGAGGCGCTCCCTCCAGCACCTCCTGCGAACGCCACCGCCCGGTCCCTGAAGACTGGGGCGAGTGTGGTAGAGCCATCAGGGCTCCCGCCCGCAGCCGAGCCGCTTCCTCCTCGGTTACAGCACCCAGCGCCAGGCTCATGCTTCGGCCCAGCTCGGGCCTCTCGCTGCCCTGTGCTCGGTGCCGGCCCGAGGCCTTGCCCCCTGACCCAGCTTCGCCGCCGTGACCGTGGCCGCCGGCCGCTCGCGCAAAGCGCGCCAGGAGAGGCCGAGGTAAGCGGCGGGGGCTGGGTCGTCGGCGCTCCGGGCTGGGCGCGGGAGCCGGACGGCCAGGGGGGCTGTCGGAGTTGGAGCCCCGGGCCGCGGCGGCGGCGGCCGCGCGGCCCCAGGGCCCGGTGAGGGCTTGCACGCAGGTCCCGTGGCCGCGGGCGGCTGCCAGCTGCAGCGCCGTGAGACCCGCTCGGTTGGTGCGGTCGAGGCGCAGGCCGAGGCGGCGGAAAGAGCGCACCAGGAACTCGAGCACCGCCCCATGGCCGCACGCCGCCGCCCACATCACTGGGCTGTTGCCCGCCGAGTCGGCCGCCTCGGGGTCGCCGCTGAACTGCACCAACAGCTGCACCGCGTCCAGGTGGCCGCGCTCGCACGCCAGGCTGAGTGCCGTGCGGCCGCGCTCGTCCCGCAGGTTCACGGCCGCACCCTGCTCCAGCAGGAGCCGCACGAAGCGCGCGCGCAGCGCGGGGTCCGGCAGCCCCACCGCCACCATGAGCGGCGTGCGGCCCTGCTCCGCGCGGCAGTCGATGATGCTGCGGTCCAGCGCATCCAGTACAAAGCGGGCCAGGTGCACTTTACCCGCCTGCATGGCCTCCAGAAAGGTGCGCGTACCCGCTCGGGGGCACAGGTCCTTGGGCTTGAGCATGGCCCTGGCCGCCGCTCCCAGGCGGCCCAGCAGCTCCGCACGGGGGCGCCCCTGTTCCCGCGCCCCGCCGGGCTCTGGGCCCCGCTGGTGCT
Organism: Mirounga leonina; assembly: GCF_011800145.1. NCBI lineage: Eukaryota > Metazoa > Chordata > Mammalia > Carnivora > Phocidae > Mirounga > Mirounga leonina. The sequence continues at coordinate 17,439,326 of NW_023270839.1, forward strand.
CTGGTGTGGCTCCCTCCGCGCGTGGGCGGCTGCAGCCGAGGGTCCTGACGTTCCCACTCTTGTGCCCCAGCGGCTCCCGTTTCCCCGCGGCTCCTGGGCCGCACGCCTGGTGTCTCGCAGCTCCTTCCCTGGGCTTCCCGCCTGGAGGTGTAGATTGCTCGCTACTCTGGGCTCCGCGCCTGGCCCGCCACGAGACTATGGGAGCAAAAGCTCGGCCCCCTCCTGTCTGTCCCGCTGTTTCCCGCGTGTCCGGTGCCCCTCCGTCCCTTGTGGCTTGGTGCCGCGCCACTCACCCGCACCCGGGGCAGCCCCCGCTCCCCTGATGAGACGGTGGCGCCCGCCGAGCGCGCCTGCCTCCAGCCCTGGCGGGGCGCGCCGCTCCTCAAGCTGCTGGCGCCGCTCCTCCGCCTCCTCCCCGCTCGCGGGGGCCGGGCCACACCGGGGCGCCCGCTCCTTACTTGGGGGGTTCAGCGGCGCGGGAGCCGCCGCCCGCCTGCGTATCTGGCTTTATAGCCTCGGGGGTCTCCATGGCAATGGCTGCCCTGGAAGCGGGCTGAGCCGTCAGGGCAGGAATGCGCCCGGCGGGAGAGGCCGCCCCTGACCCCCACCCCTTCGTGGGCCACGAAGTCGGGGAGCGGCTCCTCCTCCGCGCTCCCCTGGGGCTGCCGCGGCGGTGGGGGGACGGGGGCGGCGGCTGCTCGCTGGGGGGCCACATGCACCAGGCCAGGCCAATCCCAAAGTCACAGTCGTCTCTTCTCGTCTCCCCGCCCTCCGCCCCTACCGGAGTCGGTGCCCTCGGCTCCTTAGAAACTTAGGACCCCGGGCCCGTCGGAGAAGACGGAGGCCTGCCCCCAGCGGTCCAGCTGGAAGGAAACGGGACCCCACGAGGGCAGAACTGGACCATAAGCGAGCTGGGAGGCGGCGGCGAAAGGCGAACGGGGAGTAATTGGCGGGGGCTGGGGGGGTACCTGCGCTGCGCGCGGGGTGGGGGGCGCTTATTCTGGCTGAGAACTGCCACTCGAAGTGTAGCGAATCACGCACTCACACACAATTGTTCCTCCCGCACACGCTCACTCGGAGCGGGGGTGGGGGGGGAGACTGCGCCCTCCAATCTCCGACGTCTCCAACCCCGACCACGCGCCCGAGCTCCAGCTCCCGGCGGCTGACAGGCAGGCGGAGCGGAGACGCGGCGGCCAGGGCGGGCGCCTGGGGATTCGAGAACGCGGCAGCCGCGTTAACAACTCCCCCGCGCCGCCTCCCCGCCTCCTCGGGGCCGGCCGCCACCCCGGAAAATGTGAGAGAGCTCCGCAAGGCTCCCCTACGGTCCTCGTCTCCCTCCGAAGCACAAGCCCACCCCCGGACCACCGGGCTCTGATTTTGACTGCTAGCTGACCCCTTTGGAAGGAAAGGAGAAAAGAGCGGGAGTCACTAGGGTGTGGAAAACCTGCGGCATCCCCTGTCCCTCCTGAGGTGGGGGACGGTAGTGCTCAGGCCTCGGTTGAGGAGAGTCAGGGCTCCTCAGAGCCGCCGGGGTCGGGGGGGTGGGGGGGAGGGGAAGGGTAAGTGTCTCGGGGTGGAATGAAGATTTGTGAAGTGTAAAGAAGTGAATCAGTTATCAACTACAGAATTTACTGAGACTTTTCATGGGCCAGGCATCGTGTTCCCAGCTGTAGGAAATACCGCAGCAGAAGCTCAGTTCTGGATAGAAGAGACCTTCCCCCTCAAGCAGGAAGACAAGACCAGGACAAAAAAGTAGAGGCTATCAGCTGAGCGCTGAATACATCTGTGAAATACAAACAAAACCAAGACAGTGCTTAGAGGAAAAGGTAGAGTTGGGTGTGGAGGGGCTCCCAGGTAGTCTGAAGGTAGGACTCCGCAGGTGGTCTTCAAGGATGTGGGGGATCTGGCTGCGTGGAAATAAGGAAGACATTCCAGACAGGGTTACTGAGGCAAGGACATGGAAGCAAGAAAAACATCTCTAGGGGACAGTACTGAGGGCTGCTTTACCAAGTACCTTCCTATGGAAGATAGGAAATGAGGGGAATAATAAAGCTGCCCTGAGCCTGGGCAGAGCCATGATTAGATGCAGCAGGAGCCCGTCTGGGGAAAGGTTCTGGGCAAGAAGAGGATTTGCCTCTGGGAAGGAGACAGTGGGCCCAGATGGGTGAGTGGCAAAGTGCACACAGAGCCCTGCACTCCAGGCTTCTTGCCTTTCTCCAGCTCCTAGACTTCAGGGATGGCCACCTGGCATCCTGGGCCCAGCCACGGAGCAGGGGCTCCCACTTCCTCCATTCAGAGGGGGGGTGCAGGTGATGTATGCCTGTATATACTGTCAAGCCCCCATTCCCTTTATCTTTTTGCATTCTCTAATCCCCCTGCTCTGCCAACTTTCTCTCATGGTACCACACAAAGGGCACAGCATTTGACCCCAGAGTTAAGTCCCAGCTTGAAGGCCTTTACCAGAGTGCGGCTCCAGGCCTGCGTGGTCTCGTCTGCAAAGCGAAGCCCACAATGCTAGCTCTGCCTGCTTCAGGCAACGTCAAGCTAGGCAGTGTCAGGGAAAGAGCCGCAGTTATTCAGAGTGCAGAAAGTCCCATCACACCCTCAATGTGGGGGCCCCACCTGGGGTGTCACCTGGGGGTGGAGCACAGACTCTCCAACCCCAGCAAGGAGGCAGGGAAGCGCTCCCTCTACTCAGCAGAAGAAAGGCTTTCCTTCCCTTCGTGACTCAATCTCCCTTTTCCGCAGCATGAGGGAAATTGCTTTCTTCCCTTCTTTCTGTTTCCAGAGTCAGGGAAGGAGGTAACCCTGGAATCTGTGTGCGGCAGGCAGGCCAGCCTGACAAGTGGGTGGGGACACAGAGCAGGTAGAAGAGAGAAGCAGTGTGAGCATGCAATGGGCGCCTGCTTGGTCCTAAAGAACCACGGCCCCTCCTCCGTGAGCTTCCCCGAGCCAACTCTGCCTCGAGGTGGCTGGAGACCATTCCGGGGAAGCGGGGGAGCGGGAGCAGGTCCCTGTCAGGGCCTCACCCTGGCTTGGCCCAGAGCGCCGAGCTGGCCACTCTTTAGAAGCAGCAGCCAGTGCATTTGCTCCACCTGCCACCACCAACCCGGCCAGGCCTGTGGCAGGGTGGGGGGATGGTGCCAGGTCTCAGGCCCTGGAGCCTTTGCTCTGACTTTTCCGTAGGCTCAGTACGTTCTGAACAGAAAAGAAATAGCAAAACTGAAAAAAAGCTGCGTATGTGCTGAAGAGCACGGAGGCCCCTACAGCCGGAATTAGAAGCTGTCGCTTAGGGAGCCGAAGGCTGACAGGAGATGGAGCTGAGGCAGGGAGCAGGCAGGCGCTCGGCACTCCCCTCCCCCTCCTCCCCTCCACCTGCTGAGCCTCTCCCCTTGCAGGCCCCAGGCTGGCAAAAGGGCTTCCTCCTCCCAGAGGCGCTAGCTAGGCTCGGGTCTGCAGTCTGTCATTCTGTCTGTGGCTGGCCCCCCTCCCGGACCCCCTTCTTTCCTCCTCAAGTGTCACCAGCCCCCTCAGCCTGTCACGTTGCACCGGCTCAGCAGGGTTGGGCCTGGTGGCACATGGCTGGGAGATCCAGAGAGCTAGGGGGGGGGGGGGGGGCAGGGGGTGGGGTGAGTCAGCAGGGGACTCTGGTATCTGAGTCAGCAATGGGACTGAGAAGGGGGTAGGGACCCTTCCCTTAATGTAAAAGGGAGGCACAATGACTGGACAGGGAACTTTGTCCCAGCCCCACAGATACACAGCAGGAATTCACCTACCCTGGGCCCAGAGGGAGGGCATTAACTCCTCCCCTGCACATCCCCTGCAGCCAGAAGTGAACTCACCTCCAGGGCCCAAAGACTAGGGCATTTTCCCAGGAGGCACCTCGCCCTTTTTCCAGAGGACAGAAAGCAGGGAGGTGGGTATCTGGGCCTGGCCCCCTGGGAAGCCCCCAACCTGCTACGCAGAGGCCTCTCTAAGAGGCAGGACTGCATCTCCTAGCCCATTCCTGGGCTTCCCAGTTCCACGCTGGGGGCCCAGAGACTCTGCCTGGCTTGGCTGAGAGGCTAGGGGAAGGCAGTTTCTCCTTCCCCCTCAGCAGTCGCTAGCAAAAACTAGGGACTCCCCAGTGGGCTCTCTTTGATACTGGCTCTGGCTTATGCCCACGTGCCTGGGTCAGTGAATTCCTCTGGCCTGGGCCCTCATCCCTGCATGGCTCTTCCCCTGGGTTGGCAGGGAGATGGGGCAGTTGAGTGCCCAGCAGGAGAGCTAAAGACAGGGCACGGCTCCAGGGTGCAAGTGTCCACCGTCGGCTGTATCCAGTGTGTATGCAAGCTGGACGTGTCAGTGACAGGCCTTACTGAAGGCACAGGTACTCAGAGCTAATGGCATTTGTTATAACTCTCTGATAAGAAAACAACCTCTTCCCAGAATCAGTCCCCCGCTTGGCCTCTCCCAAGCCAGTGCCTGTTCCCATCTGGGATTTGGGACCATGCCATAGGTGCAGTGAACAGCTGCCCCACAAACCCCTTTCGAGCAAGTATTGGGTTCAACCATAACTACCTGGTAGAATCTGACCACTCTAAGTCTGCCTAAAGGGGCCCAGGTGGCCTGGAGGTTCACAGCTCCCCAAGAGGGAGGGGGCACCTTTGCACTAGGCTCTTCTGCTGCAGCCCTGAGGATGGAGACAAGGAAGGGCCACATCTGGATGGGGGGGTGGAGAAGAGGGGTGACCTCATTTTCCAGTGGTTGTGGCATCAGGGCCGGCAGAAGGGGAAGTGAATCCCCTTCAGGCCCAGAAGTGGGGCCATTCCACTGGGCTCTTGAAGGGACCTCACCCTGGGGTTCAGCTCCCAAGAGTTTTTCCCCCAGGCCATTTCATTTCAGCAGCATGGTCCCCCTGCCCCCCCATTTCTTGGCTGTAGAACAAAGGCCAGGTTTAGACAGGAAATATTGGGACAGGGTTCTCTTTAGTAGGAGTAAGGAGAAAAATAAATAAACTTCATAAAGTCAGGAGAGAAAATGATCCTGACCTCATCAGGCAGGCTGAGTGGGGGTACCTACTAGGAAGTACCCCCCTCAGGCCTAGGAGAGTGCCCCAAAGGCGTTCCTTAGCCCTCCCTACTAACCAGAGGCCCAGTTGTCTCAGCAGACTGCTGAGGCAGCTTTTCCATGCCAGCCTCCCATCCCCCACAGGCAGGAGGCCAGGGAAGGGACCTCAGCCTGGGATCCTGGAAGCAGCCATCCCCAGGGAGCTTGGAGGTAATGCCAGGCTCTGTATCAGGGAACTGACAAGGAGGCCAACTCAGGACAGGTCTGAGAAGGGGCCGCACAGCAGGAGGGTTTGGAGTTCGGTCCCGTTTGACCTAGAGGCGCTAGAGTGGAGGTTCCAGGGAGCTAGGCCTAGCCCTCCAGGTAAGGACAAGGAGTCGAGAGTGGGGCACCACGAGCTGCACACTAGGGAAGGTGAAGTGGGGCCAGGACCCCATTTCCTGCCTCCTAGTCCATATCCTTTTGCCCTCAACAATTTTATATTTGACACTTAGAGGCAGAGAAGAAGGATGGAGTAGGAAGTCAGATTGGAGAGGACCTCTAAACCTCAGATGGGCCCCTGCCCTGAGGGTACCTGGTTCCTGCCTCCTCTTCTAGCCTGGCTGTTGAGGAGGGAGCTCCAGAGTCCAAAAGAGCCCCCACTTCCCACAGCCTTAGAATGCTAGGGTCTTTCCTCCTGCGGGGATGGAGCCTCATCCCAGAGAAGAGTGAATGTCCTTACAGAATGTCCCAGTAGGATGAGGGCATCAGAGGTGGCTCTCCTGGACACCCGCCTTTGCTGTGAGTGGGTCCTGCTCACACAGCTCCCCGAAGTCCTCACAGGGCCTCTCAGGTTGGTCCTTGGTCTCAGAGGGTAAGCAGTCCCTGAGGCAGGCCTTCACTGACTCCTTCACCTCAGCCTCCAGGCCCTTCATCCTGGCCTCGTACTCGGCCAGCGCATCCTGCTGGAACTGTGGGGACAATAAAGACCACCACCTGGCTCAGGAGGGGGCCAACTGCCCACTCTCCCTCCCCTGGATAGTCAGACAAGGAGATGCCCTGTCCGTTCAGCTCTCCCAGGAGACTGGGGTAGGAGGTGAGGGGTAGTGGAGACCATCAGGGAGCCTCTCAAAGAAGGGGGTGCCAACCAAGCAAAGAGATCTGTAGAGCTGTCTCATCTTAAAGGGCCGCAGGACCCCGTGGGAACCAGGGCCTGTAGCCCACCAGTGAGGGGTGAGTCCCCTTCCTGCCCCCACCCATCTCCCGACTGGCGGCTCCCTGGGGCAGGCCAACTCTGCTGGCGGCCAGGGTGGTAATCCCTATCACCTGCTTTTCCATCTCCCGGATCTGTTCGAGGCAGGCCGCCTGCTTCTCCTCCAGCTTCTCCTGGTGCTTCTCCAGGTTCTCTGTCATCTGGGTGAGAGTGAGAGGCAGGCAGTCAGGACAGCACAGATAGGCAGCCTGGCTTGGAATCCAGCTACAGTCCCAGTTAACCAGCTGTAAGACTTGGGACACATTTGTTAACCTTCAAACAGTTCTTTTAAATGTGTAAAATGAAGATAATAGTCTGTCTTGCTGGGTTGTGCAGGAGACAGTTCATGTAAAGCACCTGGCTTAGAGCCTGCCACAAGGTCGGGATTCAATAAATGGACCCCGCAGCCCCCCTCGCCTGGTGGCCCCAGCTCAGCCAGCTGTTATTGTTGCTAATAGTCCCAGGGAATCCCCCCTCACTCCCTCATACCCACCCACCCACCCCAATCCCATCTTCCCCTGGCCAGTTAGCCCCTATCATTTCCATCCAGGTCAGCTGGCCAGAGACAGATCCCTTTAGGCTGGTACCCTAACCTCCACACAAAGGCCAGAACCCTGGGATAGCCTGGGGGCTCCTCCTCCCCTTCATTGCCTCCTCCCATCCCCAGCTGCATGGGCCGCTCTGGACTGTGCATCTCCTAAAGACAACATAAAGGCCTGGGGCCTCCCCATCCCTCCTATGTAGAGGGTGAGTGTGAGTGTGTGTGTGTGTGTGTGTGTGTGTGTGAAGGACACAGCTCTTACACACCTGCTTAATGACCTGCACCACCTCCTGGATGTGAGAGTTGTTAATCTCTCTCTTCAGCCTGTTGGGGTGATCAGAGTTTCAGAGAGGGCAGGAGGCCCCTTGGAAGAGTTGGGTAAGACCAAGTTTCTTCAGGGTGTAGACAAAATGAGGACTCCACCATAGGAGCATAACCAGCCAGTGGGGGTAATCGTGGGGAACTAAGGAGGACGTGAGGGGCTGTTGGGAGCTCCAGGGGCCGTCTGAGGAGAGGGCTTCCTCACAAAATTGCACTGTCCTTCACGGCGTGCAGAGAGGGAAAGCTGCTGTCCCAAGGTTTCACCCCCCTGTGTGTATGATTAGTTTTCCCTGAAATTCTCCTCTGTGCTCAGAGTGATGGCTTCTGTGTTTGGCCTAAGGAGGACCAGAGGTGACAGAAATAGGATTAACCTTCCAGCACCAGGGGACAGGTACATCTCTGGGAAGCGAGCGAGTCAGGATCCACTTGCAGGGAGGCCCCTTCCCACCTAGAGTGGTCCCTGCTCAGACTGGCCCTGGAGTTTGAGTCAAGGGCTCACCTTTCCTGAGCCATCTTGTCTGAGGTGACTTTGACCATGGCCTGAATCCGCTCCAGCCTCTTGGCCTCCAGCTTCTTCTTCATCTCTTTGGTGTCACTGCAGAGAGACAGGCATCAGGGAGATGTTCCGTGGCGCCTGAGCCCTCCCGGGAGGCGAGACTCAAGTACGGGTGGGAGGCAATCATACGTCTCCAAGGTCTCCTTGAGGGTCTTCAGCTCCGCAGCCTGCTTCTCTCTGGCCAGCTCCATCATCTTGGCGATTTGCTGCGGGGTAGTGCAGGGAGAGGCTTAGCTCAGAAGCCCTTTGCTGTGCGGAGGTGGGGGGTGGGGGTGTTGGTTGGGTTGTGCCTCCCCCCTCCCCCAGGCACCTCAGCCACGTGCTGCTCCTTGCGCCTCAGGATGCACTCGTTCTGCTCCTCACCCTGCTGCAGCAGCTCCAGCTCCAGCCGGTCCTTCAGCTCGCGCGCACGCGCGGCCGCGCCCTCGGGGCCCTCGCGGCCCTCGCTCGGCGCGGCGCCGGCGGCCTCCTCGCAGGGCAGGGTCCTGCGGAGGCCCCGTGGGGACAGGCCTTGAGCCCTCGGCCGCCCCCGCCCGCCAGCGCCACCGCGGGCAGAGCCCGCCGCCGCCGCCCTTACCTCTTCTTGCGAGAGCCCTTCCCCGGGCCGAGCCTGCGGCCCCCGCAGCCCCCCGCGCCCGGCGGCCCCAGCTCGGCCAGCTGCGCCGCGCCCCTCTGCAGCAGCTCCTCCCAGCGCCGCGCGCCGCGCCGCTCCAGGTCCCGCAGCTCCTTCTCGTGCCGCCGCTGCAGCTTCACGACGCCCTTCAGCTCCCGCAGCTCCTCCGGGCTGGCGGTCCGCGGCTCTGCGGGGGCCGGGGTGAGGTGCGCCGCCGCCCGGGAGCCCCTCCCCACGCCCCTCCAGGAGTCCCGGACCCTCCCCAGGCTCGTGCCCGAGATCACTCGGACTCAGCAGGCCTTACCCGCAGCTTTTTTCGTGGTCTCCTCCTTGGCCCTGTACCCGGCAGCTGCAAGAGCCACAGGGTGGGCTGACAGGTGCCCCGGGGGGGTGGGCCCCCTGGTTCTGGCCGGCTCCTCCCTGCCCCCTGGGGGTGGCTGTTTGGGCCCCCTGCAGCGCACTTTCGCAGCGCTAAGGCGTCCGACACAGTCGTTCCCATCCCAGGTGAAAGTCTGTTTTGGGGGGATGTTCCTGTGGGTACCGCTGGAGAGGTCGAGGTCCTTGCAGACTGTGGGAGGACCCTGCAGTGCATACCTGCAGACCCGTTGCTCGTCGGGGCCAGCGCCCCATTGACCGGGCCGACAACTGGACTCCCAAGTGGAAAGGGTTTCTGTGTAGGGAGAGCAGATTAGGAACAAGGCTCCAACAGCTCTCTCTGTCTCTCAGTCTAGGACCCTGCCCCCCTCCCTCATCTTCCCTCCGAGAGGGCAAAGCTCCTGGACCAGGCAACACAGACCTCAGGCAGACCTCCCATGGCTTCCTTGAGCTTCAAAGACTTCTTATCATGGGCACTGAAGAACTTGATGGGATTGGCAAGAGCCACGGTGAGATCTGGGTGCATAGGGGCATCATGGGCCTGGTACGGAGATGAGCCTGGAAGCCTCCCCCATCCTCACCTACCCCAGGCTACCTGTCCTGCCCCACTCTGGAGGCTGGCTTGAGGAGGGGGAGGGGGAATGGGTCACCTACCTGCCCAGGTGTCAGGTACGTAGTCCTTCATCTCCAGGAAGACAAAAAGTGCGGGCATGGTAAGGGGCATGTTGCTCTCGCTGTGTAGGCACAGATGGTGGTAGCCTGTCGGGCATGACGGGGTGGGCAGTAAGCCATGCCCATTGCCACCCAGCACAGCTCGGGAGCAGCCCAGTACTCAAGACCTCTGGCTTTAGAGGCAGAGAGGCCAGAGTCTGAGTCTGGTTCTGCACCTTCCTGGTTGTGTGACGTTGGGCAGTTTACTTTAAATCTCTTGAGATTTTCCTTAGCTGTGAAAGGGGGTGAATAGGATCTACTTCATGTGGTTATTGTTTTGTGTGTGTGTGTTCTTTAAGATTTTATTTATTTATTCGACAGAGAGAGACAAGCGAGAGAGGGAACACAAGCAGGGGGAGTGGGAGAGGGAGAAGCAGGCTTCCCGCCGAGCAGGGAGCCCGATGTGGGGCTTGATCCCAGGACTCTGGGATCATGACCTGAGCCGAAGGCAGACGCTTAACGACTGAGCCACCCAGGCGCCCCTCATGTGATTATTGTTAAGATTAAGTGAGAATGTGTTATAAGCCCATAACTCATTTTAAGTGCCCGATAAGTATCAGCTACTTGGGAAATTGCCCCAGCAGTTCGAGAAAATTACAGACATTCTGTTAGGTGGGCAGAGGCCCCACCTCTCTCGGTTTCCTGTTCTTGCCACAGTCCTCAGGGCTGATACATGAGAGGGTTAGGTAAGGTCGCAGGGCCACCTCCCTGAAGCTGCTGCACCCTCTGGACAGGCTCCTAACGCTGGCCTTGGTCTCAGACCGGGCTAGCAACAGCAAAGAAGGACTCCATCCTTACCAGAATTCAGGGCATTAATAGGGATGATGCGGTGTCCAAGGAATCTGTTGCCTTCCTCCATTACAGCCACCCTGAGGGAGGCCAGCTCAGGCATCAAGATCTAGGGAGAGTTCGGGACAGGACAAGCTGGGGAAGGGAGAGAGTGGCCAAGCTACCCACCTCCCTGGCTTCAGAAGTCTTAGCGTCAGTGTGAGAACATGGCAAGTGTTACCAGATTTGGTGAGGACAGAGAACACACTCTAGGCCACACACATAGGCATCCTCTTAGCTCATGCCCGGGCTGGTCCACACAGGGGAGAAGGGCTGGCTCCGTAGCCCAGGGCTCGGGGGTCCTAGTGTAGAAAGTCCTGGACAGCCTTGCCAATGAGAATCCAATCAGGGCAAAAGACCCCCCCGGACTGGGACTCTATACCCTGAGACTCTGTATCCTGGACTGGCCGTTCACATTTCTGCCTCTCATCCTAACATGAACACACATGCACGTGCGCGCACACACACACACACACGGATGCCCACATAAAACTTTCTCACCAAGTAAACTTCTGTAAATGTGGATTTGGGACTCTTAAAATTAGGAGGGCACAGGGTGACGGGTAGGGAGAGGAGGACGATCAAGGAAGTCCCTTTATTTAGTTCCTTTTTTCTATGAGTAGAAGCCAAGAAGTAGGGGCAGACCCCAGCCCCTGCCCTGCCCTAGCTCCCCACCTTCTCAAAGACAAAAGGCTCCTCCTTCCAGACAGGATTGATGGAGTTGGCGCTGGGTGACAGTTTGGTGCGATAGCGCCTCTTGGGGTCCCCAGGAAGGCCAAACAGCTCCACTTCCACATACGTGCGCACGCTGCGATCTGACAGGAACTGCCCAGAGATCACCTGGGGGCAGGGACCGACGGGAGGCCAGCCTCAGCTCGCCTGCCCGAGCTCTTGCCTCACATCTGGGGCCTCTAGCTCCTGTAGCTGAAGCATCCGTTCTTGGCTACTGTGAAGAGCCCCATCCAGCTGCAGCCGTGTGGCTCAAAGGTTACAACTAAGCTCTTGGCAACCAGGTGCTTCCAGCATTCAGGGAAGAAGTGTGGCCCTCCCCACCTCCCTCCCCAGGCCGGGAAGGAAAAGAGCACACTCCCCTAGGGCCTGGGGCTCCTGCAGCCCCACTCTGCCTACTCTTCTCCCCTCCCCCACCCCAGCCTCAGCCCTTCCCCTTGGTTTCCATGGGGACCAAGAGGCAGCCTCCAGTGCTGAGGAGGAGGCAGTTTCCAAGGCAACTTGCTACTGCACAAACTGGCTTGGGCTAAAGTTTTCAGGATATCAGGGGAGGGGGTTGGGAGTGGAGGGGGAGAGCTCCTGTATCTCTCCTCAAGACCCCAGCCCTCCTGACCACTCGTCCACCCCAGGGCCTTGCCGTAATGGAAAGGGTGGTGGCTACAACCACATCTATGCGGTCCACCGAGAAGGGGTTGAACTGCTTGTCAGGCCGCCGCATGAACTCATGCTTGAGGAGGTAGCCACTCTGCCCGTTGAACTCGAACAGCGCCATGTTCTGCTGCATGGGCAGGTCTGGGGGGACAAGGGCACTCAGTGAGGAAGGCCCAGCCCCAGGTCTGCACCCAGTCTCTATTTCCTACATCCCCCAGCCTCTCCTGTCTTGTGGAATGGGGAGCTTGGGTGGACTGGGAGGATGAGGGTCTCTCATGACCCAGCCTGCTTCCTTAGGGTTTCTCATCTCTCAGGAAGGCCCCACAAGCTGGAGTTAGCGGGAGCAAGGCCACGGCTGGGCTGTGCCTCACAGTGGGAGTGGAGGCCGGTGAAGCTGGTGTTCCTATGGGCTCATTCAGACAGAGCAGCCAGAGCTCATGCCAGCACGCTGGCATCTTCACGTGCGTCCTCGTACATGTGCCATCATCTAGGCACGAGCCGATGCATTTATATCCCTAACCACTCACATGCCTGCACGTGCAACCAACATCAGGACCCCTGGTCGCTTCTAAAGCCACCCCCCCAGGAATGGGGTGAAGGTAGGAGAGGCAGGCGGCAGGGGAAGATTCTTAGGGGCCTAGGAGTACCCTCACCCATCGTCTGGAAGTTGAGGGCAACCATCTGGCAACCGGCATTCCAGAACATCTGGGGCATGTAGTTGGAGGAGTCCATGCGGGTGCCCTTAGGGTAAATGCGGCTCATCTGGCGCTTGTTGTAGCTGTCCCAGAGTTTAGGAGCTGGCCCAAGGCCGTCCACACCAGGAGGACCCAACAGCTCCCTCTGCGCGCCCTGTCCCCAGGCCTTCCCCATCCCGCCACCCCAACCAGGGACCCTGGCTATGGAGGCCTCAAGGATACTCCACAAACTGCACTGAGGCCTTGGAAAGCAGGTCATAGGCCTTGAGCTCTGTGAAGGACGAGATGACGTAACTTCGGTTCTTCTCTGTGTGAGAGAGAAAGGGCAAGGGGACCATGTCAGGCTGGCCCCCCTTCCCTCCTCCCTGCTCTCCCTCTGGGGTAGCTCCCTCCAGCACAGAGATCCCTCCAACCTAGCATTCCCACTGAGGCCCAAGGATCGAAGGGGCCAAGCTGATGTGCAGATCTGTGTGGGTAACGGCGCACTGCGGGGTAAAGGGTGTGCTTGGGAGACCTGCACGCGGATGGGGTGTGTCCTGGAGAGTGAGGGGCACATGCCCTGGATGGCACAGAGAAGGGGAGCCTAGGGGGTCAGGAACATGCGATGATGTGCAGAGAGTGAGCACACAAGTATGGCTGAGGGGTGGGGGCGGGGTGGGAGGTGTACACCGGGGGTAGACATGGCACGGGTGGGCACGGGGGGTGGGTGGCTGCGGACTGTGGGTCCAGGGATGAGCAATCGGTGTGGGAGACGCATATACGGCACGAGTGTGTGCAGAAAGAGGTATGCACGTTGGGGGCACGCACAGCTGAGAAGAGCGGAGAAGCTAAGTAGCATGGCTGTGCACAGGGAGGGAAGGGTGTGAGGGCCAGACGTGCCCTGGCCAGTTTCTCTGAGGCACCAGTCAGCCCCGGGAGCCACAGAACCTGTAGGAGGCTGTAGGAGCCCGGGGTCACTAGAGCTAAGATGGCCTGTCATAAGTGGCCGGCCGGTCACCGACACACTCCAGAGCTTTTGGGTTGGTGCCAAGTTCCTCAGTACAGCAGTGGTAAACTGGGAGCCACTGCCACTTAAAGAAGCCCTTTGCCTGGCTCTTTCTATAAATAGGGCCCCCGCGTCCAAGGAAGGGAGGATGCCCCATCCCCTTCCTCCCACCCACCAAGCAGCTCTGCTGTCAGGACATACTTCTTAAGGGTCTTCTCCTGAATCTAGCCTAGTCTCCAACTTACCATCTTCCTCCCACCGCATGCTTACTTACGGGCAGAGAACTCAAAGGATATGAACTTGGTGGGCTGGATGTAATTCACTAGGCTGGACATCTCCTCATAAGCTGTCACCTCCAGGCCCGCTGTGCCCTAGGGAGGAGAGGGGAGGGTGGAGAGGGGGAGGGCAGTACCCAACCCAGGGAGGTGGCCCCACGCCCGCGCCTGGAGGGCTCTGCCGTGGAGACAGCAGAAGGGGCTCCGGGCTGCCCCCTACACACCTCATCCGACTGCATCTTCTTGATCTCCTCCTCGTCCAGGTTTCCCGACTCCTCCTCCTCCTCCTCCTCTTCCACCTCTTCCACCTCTTCCACCTCTTCCACCTCTTCCACC